>NC_058081.1:439983728-440293728 GCF_014858855.1 Bufo gargarizans | reverse complement strand
CCTTTGCCAGGTGAAAATGACTGCAGAACAAAGGAAAGCATTTGAGCATTTAACGGTGGTGTGTCCAGTTTAAGGTCCCAAACAAGGGCAGCCAAATAATATAGCTTGTATGTTTATTTTTTTGCAATTTTTTACATATTTGCTCATCTTTATTTACACTTTTTTATTTTGTTCTGATAGATTTCTGGCAGCAGGAGAATGCTTGACGTCCCTCTGTTATCAGTTTCGGCTCGGAATATCCACAGTTTCCTTGATTGTTAAGGATACGTGCCGTGATTTGTGGGAGCAGTTGCATGCTGAATGCATCCCACATCCAAACAGGCAACAGTGGATTGAAATTTCAGAAAAATTTTGGGAGGTGTGCCAGTTTCCAAACTGTCTTGGGGTAGTAGACGGGAAACACATATGTATTATCACTGGTTCTGACTTTTTTAACTACAAAAAATATTTTTCAATTATATTAATGGCCATAGCTGATGCCCAGTACCTTTTGGTGGCAATAGATGTTGGGGCTTATGGCCGAACCAATGATTCCATGGTCTTTAAAAATTCTGACATGGGGCGAAGGGTATACAACAGACAATTTGACTTTCCACCACCTCAACCTCTACCAGGTAGTGATGCTGCCCCCATGCCCTTTGTGTTGGTTGGTGATGAGGCATTCCAGATGTGTGGCAATCTCATTAAACCTTATTCCAGCCGTGGATTAAATCGTAACAAATGAGTATTTAACTACCGCCTGACTAGGGCTCGCAGAATGGTGGAATGCACATTTGGCATTCTGGTAGCTAAATTGCGGATTTTCACCAAACCAATTCTACTGAAAATAGAAACTGTTGATGAGGTAGTAAAGGCAGCTGTCGTGTTATACCACTACCTCCTCATAAAAGAACTGCTAAATGTTCAGGAGATTCCTGCAGACAGCAAGTTGTCCAGTATTGAAAGCTTTGGCCCGCGGACCACTGTAGCAGACGCCGCAAATTATTCTTCTAAGCAGCAACTCTATTTGTGAATCCCATCAAGGACTCGTAAACAAGCCTTGTGAAATCCTCGTAGTCCACCTGATGGCTCCTACCTGTCCTCTGGCGACACATGAGGGCCTCAAATAGTGGGGCTAAAGTGGCCATTATTGCATCGCCGGCGGGCACAGGTAGGGAAACATTGAGGTCCTGACCACTTGCTTGAGCAGTACAAGAGGGAGCCGCTGTGGCCGGCTCATCAAGGCAATTGTACAATTAGCAATTGCATTTTGATGGATAACCTCTGAATGGAGGTGAGCAAAGCTACTTCTGATGCTACATAGGAAGTTGCATTGCAAATAAATTTCATACAAATACTGTACATAGATAGAGCCCATACATTCTATTAGTGTACAGAGAAGTGTCTATGTACAGTATGATTTTTTTATTTTTTTATTTTTTTGGAAAGCAACTTCAGATGTATAATCTAAAGCACGCTTCGCTCATCTCTACTCCACAAAATACTATGTGGATGTCCAAGACAGAGTGCCAAATGACAGTCTGCCTGGGCCATAAACATAGATTGGAAAACATAATTAATAATCTGTATTAACATAATATCTTACCTTCGCAGCTTTAGGGTTCTTTGTAGGAACTCCAAGGTGGCAGAATAGCTACAGTCATGTGAAAAAATTAGGACACCCTTTGAAAGCATGTGGTTTTTTGTAACATTTTTAATATAAGGTTATTTCATCTCCGTTTCAACAATACAGAGAGATTAAAGTAATCCAACTAAACAAAGAAAACTGAAGAAAAGTCTTTTCAAGATCTTCTGTAAATGTCATTCTACAAAAATGCCTATTCTAACTGAGGAAAAAGATAGGACACCCTCACATGTATTCCCTCTTAAATTGGCTCAGATCTCACACAGGTATATCACACCAGGTGCACATAATTAGTAGATCGTTACTCTGCATGTTGAATGAGGCTTGCCCTATTTAAACCTCAGACATTTAGTTTGGTGTGCTCCTGACTGTTGAAGTGAGAGTGAGCACCATGGTGAGAGCAAAAGAGCTGTCAGAGGACTTCAGAAAAAAGATTGTAGCAGCCTATGAGTCTGGGAAGGGATTTAAAAAGATCTCAAAAGATTTTGAAATCAGCCATTCCACTGTCCGGAAGATAGTCTACAAGTGGAGGGCTTTCAAAACAACTGCCAACATGCCCAGGACTGGTCGCCCCAGCAAGTTCACCCCAAGAGCAGACCGCAAGATGCTAAAAGAGGTCTCCAAAAACCCTAAAGTGTCATCTCGAGAACTACAGCAGGCTCTGGCTACTGTTGATGTAGAAGTACATGCCTCTACAATCAGAAAGAGACTGTACAAGTTTAACTTGCATGGGAGGTGTGCAAGGAGGAAACCTTTGCTTTCCAAGAGAAACATCGAGGCCAGACTGACATTTGCCAGAGATAAAGTTGACAAAGACCAGGACTTCTGGAATAATGTTCTTTGGACAGATGAGTCCAAAATTGAATTATTTGGACACAACAGCAGAGGACATGTTTGGCGTAAACCAAACACAGCATTCCAAGAAAAGAACCTCATACCAACTGTGAAGCATGGAGGTGGAAGTGTCATGGTTTGGGGCTGCTTTGCTGCAGCAGGACCTGGTCAGCTCACCATCATAGAATCCACGATGAATTCTACTGTGTATCAGAAGGTGCTTGAAGAACATGTGAGACCATCAGTTAGAAAATTAAAGCTGAAGCGGAACTGGACCATGCAACATGACAATGACCCAAAACATACTAGTAAATCAACCAAAGATTGGCTGAAAAAGAAGAAATGGAGAGTCCTGGAATGGCCAAGTCAAAGTCCAGATTTGAATCCCATTGAGATGCTGTGGGGTGACTTGAAAAGGGCTGTACGTGCAAGAAACCCCTCAAACATCTCACAGCTGAAAAAGTTCTGCATTGAGAAGTGGGGTAAAATTTCCTCAGACCGATGTCGAAGACTGGTAGATGGCTACAAGAACCGTCTCACTGCAGTTATTTCAGCCAAAGGAGGTAACACTCGCTATCAGGGGCAAGGGTGTCCTATCTTTTTCCTCAGTTAGAATAGGCATTTTTGTAGAATGACATTTACAGAAGATCTTGAAAAGACTTTTCTTCAGTTTTCTTTGTTTAGTCGGATTACTTTAATCTCTCTGTATTGTTGAAACGGAGATGAAATAACCTTTTATTAAAAATGTTACAAAAAACCACATGCTTTCAAAGGGTGTCCTAATTTTTTCACATGACTGTATATGGCCACCTTGAGGTTCCTCCCGAACCACTGGGGTGCCGAATTTCCTCATTATTATCTTTCTTGTAGCGGTCCCTGATTGACCGCCACCGAACTACGATTGTCGACCCTGGAACAAAAAAAAAAGAAAAAAAAAAGGTTAGTCTTTAAAATACATGATTTGTTTCCATCAAAAATGATTTACTATTTAACTGAACCAGCCACAACAACAATAATAAAAAAATTGTACTAGACGGTAAACCACTTTTGAGCAATAAAACATAAGTGTATGCTATCTACAAAGAAAATACTGCATACTTACGGCACTGATCCCTTTGCCTGTCTCTGAGGTCGTCCCAATCTGGCACAATGGCCTCACATATCTTGTGCCAGAGGAGCCGGGTTGCTTGGTGGTCTGCGTGGTGGCGGTCGGTGTGGTCCCAAAACGGCGGTCGTTCCTCCACCATCTGGATAAGGAGGTCATTGTCAATAAATAAAAATTCCGACATCCTCCTCATCCATTCTGGTGGAGACTCGGGAACCCTAAAAAAAAAATATAAAAAGAAAATGTAACTTTTAAAATTACAAAGACTTTGATTGAAAATACTCACGCGACCCCGACCGCCGCGTACTCCCCGACTTCCTCTGGCAGAGGCTCGACGACCTCTTTGAGAGGCAACGGTACGAGATGGCTGTAAAAATTTAGAAACATACGATAACATGTATCTTTGAGAAAAAAATAAAATTAACACCTACCGTTTGCTGTCCTCCACCCCCGAATTCCTCCTCTGTCGGACTTTCATGGCCGGGATGCATCTTCTCCGGAGAAAAAAGAAAAAAAAAAAATATTAGAATAATGACACAATATTACAGTTGGGAATGCTACCCAACTTGACATACCGTATCATGACGGCAACGTCGTCGAGGAGGAGAGCTCCTGGCCTCACTTAAAGAAGATATGCCTATAGAAAGAAAAAATAATAATATATATATATATATATTATTTTTTTTATTTTTTTTTGCACTACAGAAGACAACAGACCCACCAAAATATTACTTACATGTCATTTTTTGAAAAAAAAAATAATAATAAGGTGGATGGCCTAAATAAAATTGTGGAAGGCTGTCTGGCAGGCGGGCTGGCAGGTGGACGGTCGTTTGACAGGCTGGCGGGCTGTCTGGCCAGATTTTTTATTTTTTGTTTTCTAAAAAAATTATAAAAGGAGAGGTAGTCATAATCTTGAACTACTACTCTTGGCATTCACTATGTACTTATACCCACCTGCAGTCCCTGTGCAAAAGTACATAAGGACTGCAGGTAGTATAGGTACATAGTGGATGCTAGGAGTAGTAGTGCCAAGGACTACTACTCCTAGCATCCACTATGTACTTATACTACCTGCAGTCCCTATGCAAAAGAACATAGGTGATGCTAGGAGTAGCAGTACCTAGGACTACTACTACTAGCATCCACTATGTACTTATACTACCTGCAGTCCCTATGCAAACATACATAGGGACTGCAGGTAGTATAAGTACATAGTGGATGCTAGGAGTAGTAGTCATTGGTACTACTACTCCTAGCATCCACTATGTACTTATGCTATCTGCAGTCCCTATGCAAAAGTACATAGGGACTGCAGGGAGTATAATTGCATAGTGGATGCTAGGAGTAGCAGTACCTAGAACTACTACTCCTAGCATCTACTATGTGCTCATACTACCTGCAGTCCCTATGTATGTTTGCAGGTAGTATAAGTACATAGGTGATGCTAGGAGTAGTAGTACCTAGGTACTCCTAGCACTTCTAGCATCACCTATTTACTTATAACATACAGCTCCTATGTATAAGTACCAGATCCGGCGCTAATGCATTTCAATAGAAATTAATGCCGGATCCGGCATTCCAGCAAGTGTTCCCGGAATTTTGGCATGCTGCAGTATTTTCTCCGGCCAAAAGCCCAAAGGGACAGAACTGAAGACATCCTGATGCATACTGATTGGATTGCTCTCCATTCAGAATGCATTAGGATAAAACTAATCAGGATCAGTTTGTTTTTTTCCGGTATTGAGAACCTAGGACAGAACTCAATACCGGAAAAGAATAACGCTAGTGTGAAAGTACACTTAACTGTTTTCATACATAGATTGCTTAAGAGATCTAGATCCACAAGTGCTCTGTTTCCTGCTCTTAATATCTAATATGATTAGTAATGTGAGCCTGTGATCGTAATCTGTCTTTTGCAGTGATATACACATGCTGTAACCCCTGTGATATTTACAAATATCCTGTAAAACATACTATATTGTTTAATGTTTAATTCTATCTTAATAGAAGGAAAATAAATAAAAGGTTAGTATATGAAATATGAATGCTTGGACTGGGGGAAAATGTCTATGTGGGTAAGTAACTGGCTCAGTTATAGAAAACAGAGGGTGGTTATTAATGGTAAATACTCAGATTGGGTCACTAGTGGGGTACCTCAGGGGGCCTTATCATCTTCAATATATTTATTAATGATCTTGTAGAAGGCTTGTATAGTAAAATATAATTTTTTGCAGATGACACTAAACTGTGTGAAGTAATTAACACTGAAGAGGACAGCATACTGCAGATCTGGATAAATTGGAGGCTTGGGCAGATAAGTGGCAGATGAGGTTTAACACTGATGTAAGGTTATGCACATGGGGAGGAATAATGAAAGTCACCCATACATACTAAATAGTCAAAAAAAAAATGGGTAACACTGACATGGAAAAGGACTGAGGAATTTTTATGTGGACAGCAAATTTAACTGTAGAAACCAGTGTAAGGCAGCTGCTGCCAAGGCCAGCAGGCTACTTTTACATTAGGGTTTTTTGCAGATCCATCATGGTTCTGCAAAAACGCTTCCGTTACAATAATACAACCGAATACATCCGTCATGAATGGATCCAGTTGTCTTCTATAGCCATGACGGATCCGTCTTGAACACCATTGAAAGTCAATGGGGGACGGATTCGTTTTCTATTGTGCCAGATTGTGTCGGAGAAAACTGATCCGTCCCCATTGACTTACATTTTATGCCAGGATGGATCTGTGTGGCTCCGCTTGATCAGGCAGACAGCAAAACGCTATAGGCAGCGTTTTTGTGTCTGCCTCCAGAGCGGAATGGTGTCTGCCTCCAGAACGGAGGCAAACTGATGCATTCTGAGCATATCCTTTTCCATTGAGAATGCATTAGGGCAAAACTGATCTGTTTTGGAACGCTTTGGACCTGAACGGATCTCACAAACGGAAAGCCAAATCTCTAGTGTGAAAGTAGCCTAAGATAATGGGTTGGATCAAAAGTACATTTATGCCCATGATGAGAGCATAGTCCTGCCACTTTACAAATCACTAGTCAGACCACAAATGGAGTACTGTGTTCAGTTCTGGGCTCCTGTGAACAAGACAGACATATTACAGCTAGAGAGTATTCAGAGGAGGGCAACTAAAGTAATAACTGGAATGGGTGGACTACAGTACCCTGAAAGATTATCAACATTAGGGTTATTCACTTTAGAAAAAAAGAAAAGAAGGTAGATCTAATAACTATGTATATAATAAATATCAGGGGTCAGTACAGATATCTCTGCCATGATCTATTTATTCTCAGGACTGTGACAGTAAAGAGGGAATACCCTCTACATCTAGAGGAAAGAAGGTTTCTACACAAACATAAAAGAAGATTCTTTACAATAAGAGCAGTGAGACTATGGAACGCTCTGCCTGAGGAGGTGGATGTATTTCTGGAGTGTAATAATATTATGGGTTATAGTTACTAGAGATGGGTCGTTGACCCAGGGAGTTATTCTGATTGCCTAAATGGAAAATATTTTTTTCCTCTATAATGAGGAAAATTGGTTTCTACCTCATAGGTTAATTATTTAAGTTTTAGATGTTTATGTATATAATTGGGGAGGCACACTGTATCTTTGCTCTGGGTGAAGAAACCTCTAATTAAGGCTCCATTCAGATGTCTGCACTTTGGGTCCGTATCCGTTCCACAATTATGCGGAACAGGTGTGGACCCATTTATTTTCAGTGGGGACGGAAAATATGCGGAAAGCACACAGTGTGCTGTCCGCAACCGCATTTCCGGTCTGCAGCCCCGAACTTCCTGTCCACGGGTCAGCAAAAAAATAAAACATGCAGCTGCGGACAACAATAGGCAAAACACTGTGGACGTGTGAATGGACCCTAAAGCTGTTGTTTCAGCAGCCGAGTAACCTCCAGATTGCCTTGCTTACAATGGAGGATTGATACCTTGTATGTAAACTGACAACCTAACCTAATAAATAAATGTAAAAATCAACATTAATTGACTGCTATTTCTTACCTCTCAGCATTCGAATCCCAAGTCAAGGGGTATCTTAAGCCCCACGCAGGTATTGGCCAAAATTGCAAAGACATGGCAGTTGTATTAAATAGAGATGAGCAAATTTGTCAGAAACTCGATTCGGCTGTTTCGCCGAATTGAAAACAAATATTTGCCTCGTTCCGAATATATTTGCGTGAATCTCACCGAAAAACGGCTATTTCCGGGCTGCATAGAGCCTTTATATGGGTGTAGAATAGTATTGGGCGAGTATGCTCGGCCGAACTGCAGTTCGGCTCGAGCATCGCTAATGCTCGGCACATTGGTGTGCTCGGCTGAATACTGCCGGTGCTCAAGTGCAATTTAATACAATGAAAGTCAATGGGAGACCCGAGCATCAAACTAGGCACCCCCTGCTCTGAAGAAGAGAGGGTGTCTGCTTCACAAAAAAAGGTTAGAAATTGATAGAAAACCATTAGGAGAATGGCTGGATGTGTCTTGGACTCCAATTATCTACGACATACAATAGATAACCACACAAAGGCTATATGCCAAAAGCCAGGTATATGCAAGCCATCAATCTATCCATGAGACAGATGACAGGCTGAGTCAGCATACCTTACAATGGCAGCATTGTGCACTATGAGAGATTACAAACCAGCTCTCATCTGACTGAGAGCCAGTAAGCCTCAAAGTTGCTATATAACTGTTGGATGGCTTGGGTGGACCTGCACACCTAGATCAATATCATTAGGGTGACAAAAAGTTTTCTGATTGTCCTAACATAATATTCAATAACCTTTCTATACAGTTTTGTCATGTAAAAACGAATTTGCATAAACATGGGCATATGGGAAAGATATCTGCCTTGCTTTTCAGCTGAAAAACCATTTGCATGGAAAATTTGCGATCTACACTACTCATGAACAGTGCCATCTATTGGTTTCATAGTCTAATGACAAGACTATTAGTCTTGTCATAAGACTATGAAACCAATAGATGGAGCTGTTCAACTTGGGGCACTAGTAAGTGGGGCACACTGCTCAACAGAGTCCACACACGGTGTAGCATTTAGCCTATAAAAGCCTGCGCTAACACTAAGGTGTATATCGGATTTCTGCTATCATTCACACATCTTTTAGCACTTTATCTGCGGTAATGGGGTGATGGCTGTTCACCCTCAAGATCACATTGCTAGCAACTGGTTTATGGTAAGTGGATGAATGTATATTCCGATAGGGGATGCCCGTGAGGGTTAGGTCAAGGAAATTAATGGTGGACATATCCTGTAAATAAGTAAATTTTAAATTGTACGGATTGTCATTAAGACGTATAAAATCAGGTATGGCTGGCACATCGCCGCTCCATATTATAAGCAAATCGTCGATGTACCATTCAAGCGCCTCCGCAAAAGGATTGTCAATAGTATATATAAAACTTTCCTCCCAATATGACATTGATATATTCGCTAATGAAGGGGGCTTTGTTTTTACCATTTGGAATCACTTTTCAGACCATGCGGTTTTTCAGGGGATATATTCTTTCCGTTTTTACTGCGGGTAATTGTCTCTTGAGTATTGTTATCCCTGATTTAGACCTAAGGTCTTGAACATTACATATTTTACGTGCACAAATTAGGTTTAATACACTTTTTATTGTTTGTTAATTTATACCAATGTTAGGTTCAGATTTTCCCAGTTGCTTTTTTTGATTGGGGTTTTCCACAATTTACTACCTTCAATCACCACCTGGAGATGGGAGGAGTGGTTGAGGCTCACCTCTACAAGTATTGCCATCTTTGGCCAGTCATGATTAAGAACACATTTGTTCAAAACGCGTAGACGATTCTTTGGAACACTGAGGTGTTGCTGTCACTGTATGGATCTGTGCAATATTGAATAAAGGAACTCACAACGTTGTTAACTTTGATGCTGGATTCATCTTCTTATTTTCACAAGCTACATGGTCTTACCAAAGTCTCCGTGCATCAAGGAAGTCAATCCATGGGATAGAGGCAGCAGGTGAGCTGGTTACCATCCACATTGCTGGCACTTCTATGATTTACCTACTTGTAGCTGAACTAAACAAATGAAACAAAAATTAAAACACCCCTAAAAGCAATGAATATACCGTATTTTTCGCTCCCTAAGACGCACTTCCCCCCCCCCCCAAAAAATGGTGGGGAAATGCCCCTGAGTCTTATAGGGTGAATGCTGACATTTTTACATCGCAGGCTGCGATGTATGAACGAGCGGGGAGGGACTGGGAAGAGGAGCTGGGGGTTGGCAATTGCGGCGGGGACGATGCACTCACTGTACTCTGGCCCCGCCGCTCCAGTGCTGCACTATACAAATATAAAATGTCTCATTCAATTAAAAGTGATTAAACATGCCCCCTCACTTCTAATATTACCGTACACCCTAACAGCTTCTGTAGAATGCAGACAGGCAGGGCGGGCAGCAGCGTAACTCCCTGATGTCACATGCCTGCGCCGCCTACTTTATGAATTCGTGAGTGAATCAATGACTGACCTGATCCACAGGTTTCCCATAACAGTGCCATCCACAGGTCCCCTATAACAGTGCCACCCACAGGTCCCCCATAACAGTGCCATCCACAGATACCCCATAACAGTGCCATCCACAGATCCCCCATAACAGTGCCATCCACAGATCCCCCATAACAGTGTCAGCCACAGACCCCCCCCTGTAAAAGTGTCAGCCACATATCCCCCCTGTAACAGTGTCAGCCACAGATCCCCCCTGTAACAGTGTCAGCCACAGATCCCCCTGTAACAGTGTCAGCCAAAGATCCCCCCATAACAATGTCCGTCACAGATCCCCCCATAACAGTGCGTCATCCACAGATCCCCCCATAACAGTGTCCTTCACAGATCCCCCATAATAGTGCCATCCACAGACCACCATTAGTTCCAAACCCACCAAAAGCACACCTTTTGGTTAAAAATATATTTTTTCTTATTTTCCTCCCCAAAAACCTAGGTGCGTCTTATAGGGTGAAAAATGCAGTATTTTTCTTTTTGTACTAAAATAGGCCACTAAATTATTTCTGCACAAATAACAGCAAACGTGAACTGAGTATATAATTCTCGCATTGTACTGAAATAGGCTACTAAATTATTTCTGAACAAATAAAAGCAAATGTGACCTGCGTATATATTTCTCGTAACTAAAATAGGACACTAAACGATTTCAGAGTAAATAACAGATGAAGTGAACTGCGTATATTTTTCTCTTTTTCTACTGAAATATGGCAATAAAAACTTTTGGCGCAAATAACACCAAATGTGAACTGTGTTTATTTTTCTCAGATTGTAGTGAAATATGACAAGAAACGCTTTTAGCGCAAATAACAGCAAATATGAACTTAGTCTATTTTTCTCTTTTTCTCTAGAAATATGGCAATAAACGCTTTTAGCACAAATAACACAAAATGTGAACTGGGTTTATTTTTCTCGTAGTGGAGTGTAAAATGGCAAGAAACGCTTTTAATGCAAATAACACCAAATGTCAATTGCATATATTTTTCTCGTATTAGAGTGAAATATGACAAGAAACGCTTTTAGCGCAAATAACAGCAAATATAAACTTAGTCTATTTTTTCTCTTTTTCTCTAGAAGTATGTCAATAAACGCTTTTAGCACAAATAACACCAAATGTACACCGGGTTTATTTTTCTCGTATTGTAGTGCAAATAACACTAAATATGAACTAAGTCTGTTTTTCTCTTTTTTTCTAGAAATACGGCAATAAATGCTTTTAGCGCAAATAACACCAAATGTGAACTGCGTCTTTTTTTCTCGTATTATAGTGATATACATCAATAAATGTTTTTAGCGCAAATATGAACTTAGTCTATTTTTCTCTAGAAATATGACAATAAACCTTTTTAGCGCAACTAACACCAAATGTGAACTGCGGGTATTTTTCTTGTATTATAGTGAAATATGACAAGAAACGCTTTTAGTAGTGATGATCGAGCACCTTAGTGCTCCGGTGCTCTGGCCGAACACATCAGGATGCTCGGGTGCTTTACTGAGCACCCGAGTAAAATGGAAGTCAATGGGAGGACCCAAGCATTAAACCAGGCACCCCTGCTCTGAAAAGGGGAGGGTGCCTGGTTCATATGAAAAGTTCAGAAATTGATGGAAAAAACACTGAAACAGTTCAGGAACAGCATGGGGAGGATGTATGCATGCATCTTGGACTCCCATGTCGCTGCTGGGTGCAATGTTGTCCGAGTAGTATGTCACTTTTACAGACTGACAATAATACGCAAAAATTGATTGTAGAGTAAAATTTGTTAGGAAACATTCTTTTCTGTATATTTACTTGTATATGAAGTGCAAGTTCAGCCAAAATATTTATTGATTTTTGGAACTGCGGCCATGATTAAGAGGGACGGCTGCTGGCATCCGTATTGTACCGCTAGATGTGAAATTCTTGGACCGACACAAGATGAACCACAGCCAAAGCATTTGTTGCCACAAATGTCTTCATTAATCAACAATGAAAGTCGGAGCTTCGAAGACAATCCCACAGGTGATCCAGCGGCGTTATTCCCATTACCTGCCGAGGTTTTCTGGGAAAACAAACTCTTTGGGTTTCGGGGGGGAGTATGGTTGCAAATCTGAAACTTAAACTAATTGAGGGAAGGGCATCACCAGGAGTGGAGCCTGCGGCTTAATTTTACTGTGCACAGGAAACCTCACCCGGCCCGGACCTCTTTCTCGATTCTGTGGGTGGTGGTGCTTGGCGGTTGTGAGCGGGTGGATCGAGACGATTTGTGTGGTTCATTCCGATAACCAACGATACTCCTCCATGCTAAGTAGTTGTGTGACCCCCAGTGGTGAGGATTGTGTTGACCAGACTCTTGGCTAGTGAGACTGGACTTGTAGGTGAGGGCCTGCTGGTGAGCTGAACCTGTAAAAGATTGTAGATGAGGGCCTGCTGGTGAGCTGACCCTCTCAAACATTATGTGCAAGGGCATGCTGCCGCTTTGTTGACTCTAGATAACTTCTGGGTGATCGCACATCCCCGTAATGTCAACAATCCATTTGGATGTCTGCCCTATCAACTTTCGATGTTCTTTTATTTGCCTACCTTGGTGACCACGGGTAACAGGTAATCAGGGTTTGCTTCCGGAGAAGGAGCCTGAGTAACGGCTACGGCTACCACTTCCAAGAAAGAAAAAGAGGGGGACCCCGGGTGTCCAAGAGAAAGGGGAAGGACAGTGCCCACCCGATATAGTCACAACAGGCACCCGTAGGAAATAACTCGGTACATGCTCCCGAGTACAACAGCAAGAAGACAGAAAGAATGGAGCTCAGAGTACCAAATATTAAATATTTTATTACATAATGTCAAAACATGATTAGAAATTACATATATGTGTGATGCCAAAAAACAACAAGGTAAGCAGGAGCAGAGTAATGGAAAAGAGCGCCACCCTGGGAGGACACACAGGTCAAGGGTACTTCACATACGATGGTCATAGGACAGTGTCAGCACAAAGGCGACCCCATGAATCAATTGCATGCAATAATATAATAGGGTGAGTAAATGGTCAGCAGAAATCAGCCACGATAGTGAAACCTGGCATGTTGAGCAAAAAGCTAAATACATAAAAAATAATAATAATCAAATAGACAACACGTCAGAATCAATGGCAGACAGATATAAGGTGGAACACCAAAATCCAAGGAACGTGGAAATGAAGCTCACCCAAAGAGACCATGTGTTAAAACGACCCAGGCTGGCACTACCCCAATGCGCGTTTCGGGGTGCCTTCCAAGAAAGGCAGGCGGGGGCGCGCAAATTACCCACTCCCGACTCCGGGATGATAAATAGCAATACAAGTACAGGACTCTTAAGAGGCTCTGTCATTGGAATGAGTACTAAAAAATGACAGGGAATGTCATAGGTATTTAGGATGAGGAAACATTACACAGGAGAGGTACCACAGGTAATAAGACAGCATCTACGGCAAAGGTATACTATATCTCACAGATATACAAGGGCCTGCAGGTGAGCTGACCCTCTAAAAGATTTCTGCTGAGGGCCTTCAGGTGAGCTGACCCTCGAAAAGATTTCCGCTGAAGGCCTGCGGTTGATCTGACCTTGTAAAAAATTATATGAGAGGGCCTGCGAGTGAGCTGACCCTGTAAAAAATTATATGAGAGGGCCTGCGGGTGAGCTGACCCTGTAAAAAAGTATGTAAAAGTATGGAAAAAATATACAAAATTTCACTTATATTTTTTTTATCTCTGGCCCTGACACACAGAAGGTATTGCACAGGTGTCAGAAGTCACTACAGACACCCTTCTATAGTAGAAGTATGTAAAAGTATGGAAAAGATATACTAGATTTCACATTTTCCTGAAATTCGAAAATAATTTGTAACTGTCTTTTCGGTTTCTTTTTAACATACTGTAGAGAGGGCATGAGTATGGTAAACATTTTTGTAATATGCGCCATTACAGCAAGATGTTTCCTTGTACAAGAAAACAGGGTATAAAGCGTCTTAGCAAGCTCTAACTGAGTATTACTATGGAGTTTGTCTTCAGTTTTCAGCATCTTCTGAGGTGTGAAGACTACTGTCTATAACATACAGAGACTTCCAGCCTGCCTCTATGTTAGTGTAACCAGTCTATTGTACAGTTTTCTGTGTGTAATGTGCACACAGTAGTTCTATCTGTGTAATGGACCTGTAGCAGAGCTGTGTGTGCAATGTGTATATAGTAAACTATCAGTGTAATGGGCATGTGGTATAGCTGTGTTTGTAATATGTATATAGTAGTGTCAGTGTGAGGTGGGCCCTGTGTATGGCAGTGTCAGGTGGGCGCTATGTATGGCAGTGTCACGGGGTGCTGTGTATGGCAGCATCAGGTGGGCGCCATGTATGGCAGCATCAGGTGGGCACTGTGTATGGCAGCGTCAGGTTGGCACCATGTATGGCAGCATCAGGTGGGCGCCGTGTATGGCAACGTCAGGTGGGTGCCATGTATGGCAGTGTCAGGTGGCAACAGTGTATGGCAGTATCAGGTGGGCGCAGTGTATGGCAGCGTCAAGTGGGCTCTGTGTATGGCAGCGTCAGGTGGGCTCTGTGTATGGCAGCATCAGGTGGGTGCAGTGTATGGCAGCGTCAGGTGGGCGCTGTTTATCGCAGTGTCAGGTGGGGGATGTGAATGGCAGCATCAGGTGGGCGCTGTGTATGGCAGCGTCAGGTGGGCCCTGTGTATGGCAGCATCAGGTGGGCGTTGTGTATGGCAGCGTCAGGTGGGCACAGTGTATGGCAGCATCAGGTGGTCAGGTGGGCGCAGTGCCTGGCAGCTTTGGGTGAGCGCAGTGCCTGGCAGCGTCGGGTCTTATGTTTAGTGTACGATTTTGGATAAATGTAAAATTGTCTATATTTATTTCTGCATGGGAGACTAGCAATGGTTTCCCTGCAGAAATATCAGCCTCATAACGTTATGTGGGCATATGCATTATATATGTGAATTACCGTAAAATTTGTACTCCTCCCCAGCTAAAAATACTCCTCAAAATTGTTAATAGGAGTATTTTTTCTCTTCTGGAAAAAATGTAGTGCGACCTCTGGTCTACATACAGTATTAATCAACAGTGGCAGGCAGCCCCAGCTTTCTGCTGGCAAGCGCTGCTGCCTGCCGCTTCAATAGGAAGAGCAGAGCTGCACAGACATACAGAAGGTGGCGAGATGATCTTCTCGCCACTTAACTTGCCCTGCAGTGATGCTGGTGCTGCCATCTTTCAGTGGGCGGCAGGACCCGCCTCTTGATACATGTGGGGCGGTGCCTGTGCTTTCTTCTCACTCTCTGCGCTGCACGCACGCTGCGTCCTTACAGATCCCTGCCGCCTGCCCATATTCTAGAGTCTGCAGAGCGTGGCGGGGGGCCTTTACTTCCTGTTGCAGAAGTGCTGGTGGTGCTGCTGTATACAATACAATGCTGTATACAATACAATACAATGCTGTATACAATACAATATAGTACAGATCAGCCTCTCAAAAAATGAGTCCTCACACAGCTCCGTAGACGTAAATATAAAAAAATACTGTATTTTTTGTTTCATTTTGTGCTTTAGTTTTTTTTTTTTTTATTAACCTGTAGGATACCTAGGTTTCAAGTAAAAAAAAACAGACATATATTAGGTATTGCTGCATCTGTAAAGACCTGCTCTATAAAAATATCACACAATCTACCGTATTTTTCGCCCTATAAGACGCACCGGCCCATGAGACGCACCTAGGTTTTTGAGGAGGAAAATAAGAAAAAAAATATTTTTAACCAAAGGTGTGCTTTTGGTGGGTTTTGAACTAATGGTGGTCTGTGCATGACACTATTATGGGGATCTGTGGATTACACACTGTTATGGAGGGGATCTGTGGATGGAACTGTTATGGGGATCTGTGGATGGCACTGTTATGGGGGATCTGTGGATGGCACTGTTATGGGGGATCTGTGGATGCACTGTTATGGGGGGATCTGTGGATGGCACTGTTATGGGGGATCTGTGGCTGGCACTGTTATGGGGGGGTGATCTGTGGATGGCACTGTTATGGAGGGGGATCTGTGGATGGCACTGTTATGGGGGGTGGATCTACTATATATGTGTCACCCACAGATCCCCCACCCCATAACAGTGCCATCCACATATTCCCCATCCCATAATAGTGGCATCCACAGATGCCCTAATATACCATATCTAAACCTGTGGGAGGGGGGAGGGAGGAGGGGCCGGTCACTGTACTCCGGCCCCACCGCTCACTCACTTCCTTAATGCCTAAACATTTTATAATAATAGCTTTAATTGACGTTCCGATCCCCAGCCCCATCTGTACTACTTACTAAATGTCCTGTAGCAGGCAGAGCAGAGCGGGCGGGTGGCCGGCCGGAACTCACTGATGTCACGTGACTTGCCTGCGCCTCCTACTTTATGAATGAAGTAGGCGGCGCAGGCACATGACGTCAGTGAGTTACGGCCGGCCGTCTGCCCTGCTCTGCCTGCTACAGAACATTTAGTAAGTATGGTAGTACAGATGGGGCTGGGGATCGGAACGTCAATTAAAGCTATTATTAAATGTTTAAGCAATAAAGCAGTGAGTGAACGGCGCGGCCAGAGTATGGTGACCGCACCGCCCCGCCGCATTTGCATGGCACCGGCAACCTCCCCCTCCAGCTGATACATCGCAGTCTACGATGCTGCAGAATCGCAGACTGCGATGTAAAAAAGCAGCATTTGCCCCATAAGATGCAGGGCCATTTTTTCCCCACTTTTGGGGGGGGGGGGGAAAGTGTGTCTTATGGGGCGAAAAATACGGTATTCCCTCAGGTGAATGCCATAAAAAAAAAAAAAACTAAATAAAAACAGTGCCAAAACAAAGTCTAATGCCAAGCAATCTAAAAATCATATGTACTTTGAAATTGTACCAATCAAACTGTCACCTCATCCTGCCATTAACAAGCTCCTACATAAGACAATTGCCCAAAAAATTAATAAAAAAAAGGCTTTCAGAAAATGGTAACACAAAAATATATTTTTCACTGTGTAGAACTTAAAGGGATTGTCTTATCTCAGACAAACAGTAGACTATATCAGTAACGGAGCCCAGCAAGGTAGTGGCTAGAGGACTCCGGTCTGGCCACCACTAAGCGGTCTCCCCATAGAAGTGAAAGGGAGTCAGCAGCCACCACTGCCATTCACTTCTATTGGCCCAACGGAAATAGCTGAGCCAGCGCACGGCTATTTGTGGTGACCCCATCAAAAATAAATTGAGGGCGGCTGCGTACTCAATTTAGTTGTGGGTCCCAGCATAGGTGTGACCCGCACCTATAAGACAATGGGGGCATATCCTAGAAATATGCCCCCATTGTCTGAGATGAGACAACCACTTTAATAGAAATAAAAAAAATAGACATATTAGGCATTGCTGCATCTGTAACGACCTGCTCTATAAAAAATGACATGACCTATCCCCTCAGGTGAATGCCCATTGCCCCCAAAAAGTGTAATATTGAACAATCAAAAAAGCATGTGCACCCCAAAAAATGCTAAAATAAATATGTCAACTCTTCCTGCAAAAAAGGAACCCCTACACAAGATCACTGTCAGAAAAATAAAAAATAAATGTGTTTCAGAAATGGAAACATGATTTAAAAAAAAATGCTTTATTATGTAAAAAAATAAATAAAGATAGACATATTGTCACAGTGTAGTTTACTGTGACACAGGTTACCGCGTTGCTCGCTTTAGTAGCTTTTGGACATAATGGCTGCGGTGGATGCCGTGTAGGCTGATTACCCGATGAGCGGATACCGTAAGTCGATTGTTTGTGCGCACATAAAAATGATCATTTACTGGAAGTAGATTGTGCTGTGTAATCACGATCTGCTACGGCAAACAACTAGTCAGTATGGGGAAGAACATTGACAGTAGTGATCACTGCTCCCCATACAATGGAGATGACTACATGTAAATACAGCGTTCTCCTCCGTTAAAGAGCAGGCAATTGTCAGGAAGGAACGCTTCGTTTCCAACAATCTCCTGCTCTGTTGCCCTGTGTAATGGGGCCTAACAGATTAGGTTCTCAACTACAATAATCTGAATGAGAAACAATCTGATATAGAGCAGTGCACAATACCGTTCTGTTCTGCACTGTATTGTGTGCTAGACTGCAAATATTCATGTGCATGAGCCAAAAAATGAACAAGTAGTATTTCTTTTTGGTAGCTATAGGGTGGGCCCCTAGATTAATTTCCACTGGAGGGCTCTAGGCACCTCAGTCCGACACTTTTCAAAATAAATGGGTTCATGAGCCCCCTTATCACTCTCAGTCTGTCCCTGTTTTAATGAGACATGAGATCTAGATTTTCAGGCCAAGGTATTAAATTCAACTCTGTTTTATGCAACTAAGCAATTTCACGAGCAAACATACCTTTTTGGGTAATTTGACCAATTTCCCTCAGATGTCACAGTATATCAAACTGTTTCATGGATTCTAATTTGATTGTGAATTATTATTACTTGCCAGTCATTGGCTTCTCAAACAAATCACAGAACATGCTGCTGACAGTGAATCATTTCTTTGCATATCAGACTAGTCCTAAAATATGTTGGTGGCCTGAAATCTAATAATTTAATATGTGTCCTTAAGGAATTCAATTTCCTGCGTGGCCTTTAATCTTCCGTGTTTTTCCTTCTATCTCTAAAAAACAATAGCAGTAATTTGTTGAAAGAACAGTAATGCAATTCATATTTAATAACAGTAAAATTATGCACAACATATGGCTTCTGTTAAAGGGATTCTTTCAAGAGGACCTCTTCTCTTTTCTCCATGTGTCCTGAAATCCAAATTTAAATACTGTCACATTTCAGCCAGTGAGGTCATCATTGACAATAGGTTTAGATGAAAAGTAAAGTGCAGACTCCATAACCTTTGATTTAATAGGTCACTAGCTGGAGGGTCTAACCATGGCTAAACAATTACATTTCTAATAATATCTTCAATGTCATAGCTAACTTTATTAAAGGGAACCTGTCACCGGGATTTTGTGTATAGAGCTGAGGACATGGGTTGCTAGATGGCCGCTAGCACATCCGCAATACCCAGTCCCCATAGCTCTGTGTGCTTTTATTGTGTAAATAAACCGATTTGATACATATGCAAATTAACCTGAGATGAGTCCTCTCCCTGACTCATCTCACATACAGGACTCATTTCAGGTTAATTTGCATATGTATCAAATCGGCCAAAACTGCGGCTCGGATGCGGACCAAAACAACGGCCGTGTGCATGAGGCCTAAGTCTAACACTGTTGTCTTGAGATTTTGCTCTACTTTCTATACCACCCCTTTACTGTAGTAGAATTGTAACAGAGGCTGCTATGCGCCGCTGTCCCCCTGCTTACCGCCACAGTCTCGGGCACCGTGTTCAGCTGTGATCTGCTGCCAGTGTTCCCTTTCAGCCCTGGCCACAGCATGCTTGCTGCTTGTTTCCTGCAGCATTTCCTTAAGGGCCGACGCGCATCACTTCCTGTGCTTTATGGGTTGGATCATGTGACCTCGCTGACCAATCCTAGCCCTCCTGCACATATATAAGTGGCTCAGCCTCCTTCCCAGATGCCTTAGTGTCAAGGTCCTTGCGTCTTGTTAAGGTTCCTGATATCTGCTTGTGTTTCTGTGTTTCTGACTTGTGGTTGTGTTTCTGGACTCTGCTACCCATTTGATCTCTGCCTGCTTGCCTTGACTCTCCTGTTGCCGACCTGGATTGCCTGCCCTGTACCTGTGCTGTCTGCCCTGACCTGTTGCCTGTTTGACTTCGCCTCTGCCTCGTCCTTCGTTCCTGCACTGTTGCTCCTGGTTACGACTCAGCCCGCTGACAACACCTGTACCTCTGGTACCTCGCTCAGGTACCCCCTGGTCCACCTGGACCAGCTGCCTTGTGTGCCAATCCTCCTCAAGAGGTAGCGACCTGGTGTTCCCCTCGGGAAAGTCTATTTCCACCATCAGGGGTACTGTGAAGATCGAGAGGTTCACTTAGACAATGCCCTTAGAGGAGGTAGGACACGTGGCACAGTGGGTTCACACTCGCTGGTTCGTGACAAGGATTGAGACCATTTTGTGTGTTTTTTTGTTGCTAAATCTGTCTTAAAAGCTATAGACACCTTTGTGCACTAAAAATCAATAAGCTCATATCTTACTGCAAAGAAAAATTGTGGGTCAGTCAGCACATCCAGTGCGCGTTGCCATGGCTGAAAGCACAAAGGCAAGAAAATATACAATGCAACAGCACTCTGCAAACCAAATAAAGTACAATAATGCCAAAATAATAAGAAAGTATTCTGGTGCAAATGCTACGCTAATAAATTCAAGTTGCTTGGCAAATCATTTTGTACAAAATAATTTGGGCCCGTCTGCAAAACGTCAAGGGGAACTCAGTAAGACGGGAACCTAACACTAAATACCACATTAACTGGTGCCATACTGGCCTACATTACAATTAGGGATTGCAGGTTCCACATGTATGCCGAGCCCACATTATATTATTTATGCCTCTTATGGTGCCAAATGGCTTCCATTATATTCAGGAGATGCAGGCTCCTCATGCATGCCGAACCCACGCTATATAATACTTATTTGGTGCCGGCCTCCATTTTGTTCAAGTAATGCAGGTTCTAGCATGCTGAGCCCACTCTGTATTCCACCTTAACTGGTGCCAAATGGCCTCCAATACATACAGGGAGAGAAGGCTACAGCTTTATAGCTATACTAATTAAAATTAGCCTATAGGGCAGATAGGTTAATCAGGAGTGCACGACCAACAGAGTCAGCTGCACCTCCAATACAAACTGCAAAGTAAAATTCGGGGTCAGTCAGCAAATCCAGTGCGCAGGTGCGCATTGCCATGACTGAAAGCACAAAGGCAAAAAAATATACAATGCAACAGCACTCTGCAAACCAAATAAACTACAATAATGCCAAAATAATAGAACATATTCTGGTGCAAGTGCTAAGCTAACAAATTTGAGATGCTTGGCAAATCATTTTGTACAAATTATTTGGGCCCATCTGCCAAACTCATATCTTACTGTAATGTAGCACACAATAAAATTGCACTTGGTATCAGCTTTGCTTCACATGCATTATGAAATGATATTCTATGAATTTTGCCCAGGGCTGTCATCTCCTGTGAGGCTCTGTGGGTGTTCCTGTTGATTTCACATACACCAGCACAGCTCTGCTTCCCCGCCCCACATCTTGTTACATAGCTCATGTAAACAGCCCCACCCCCACATCCAGTTACATAGCACAGCTATCAGCCACTTACATATAGGCTGCTGGAACTTGCAAGTAACTTGGTAGTAAGATTTTATTCCAATCCACAACATGGTGAGTCTTACAGTATGCTACAGCTTGTAGTCAGCAGATCTATTTCTTACTTTCCATTCCATAGAAAGTCCATTATTTGTAGACAAAATATATATTTCTGCTGATAACGTTAGTGCAGCAATCTACAGTCAGAACCATAGTGTTATAAGCAGGATATAGATCTCATTACTGACAGCTCTCACTACATGCACTCTCTTCTGAACACAATATTGTGTGCAGTCTGCACAGTAAGTGGTCACGTTTCCCACACAGATTGGTATAGTGTGACCTCACACAATGCTAGAAACATAGAAACATAGAATGTGTCAGCAGACAAGAACCATTTGGCCCATCTAGTCTGCCCAATATACTGAATACTATGGATAGCCCCTGGCCCTATCTTATATAAAGAATGGTCTCATGCCTTTCCCATGCATGCTTAACCACTTCAACCCGGCTAGCTAAAACCCCCTTCATGACCAGGCCACTTTTAACACTTCTGCACTACACTACTTTCACCGTTTATTGCTCGGTCATGCAACTTACCACCCAAATTAATTTTACCTCCTTTCCTTCTAACTAGGGATGAGCGAACTCGAACTGTATAGTTCGGGTTCGTACCGAATTTTGGGGTGTCCGTGACACGGACCCGAACCCGGACATTTTCGTAAAAGTCCGGGTTCGGGTTCGGTGTTCGTCGCTTTCTTGGCGCTTTTGTGACGCTTTCTTGGCGCTTTTTGAAAGGCTGCAAAGCAGCCAATCAACAAGCGTCATACTACTTGCCCCAAGAGGCCATCACAGCCATGCCTACTATTGGCATGGCTGTGATTGGCCAGAGCACCATGTGACCCAGCCTCTATTTAAGCTGGAGTCACATAGCGCCGCCCGTCACTCTGCTCTGATTAGCGTAGGGAGAGGTTGCGGCTGCGACAGTAGGGCGAGATTAGGCAGATTAACTCCTCCAAAGGACTTGATTAACTGATCGATCTGCAGCTGTGGATCATTGAGCTGCTGATCCTCAATTGCTCACTGTTTTTAGGCTGCACAGACCGTTTGTCAGTCTCATTTTTCTGGGGTGATCGGCGGCCATTTTGTGTCTTGTGGTGCGCCAGCACAAGCTGCGACCAAGTGCATTTAACCCTCAATGGTGTGGTTGTTTTTTGGCTAAAGCCTACATCAGGGTGAAGCTGTCACACCAAGTGCATTTAACCAGCAATAGTCTGTTCATTTTTTGGCCATATACAAAATCAGGGGCAAGCTGCGCCTGTCACCAAGTGCATTTAACCCTCAATGGTGTGGTTGTTTTTTGGCTAAAGCCTACATCAGGGTGAAGCTGTGACACCAAGTGCATTTAACCAGCAATAGTCTGTTCATTTTTTGGCCATATACAAAATCAGGGGCAAGCTGCGCCTGTCACCAAGTGCATTTAACCCTCAATGGTGTGGTTGTTTTTTGGCTAAAGCCTACATCAGGGTGAAGCTGTCACACCAAGTGCATTTAACCAGCAATAGTCTGTTCATTTTTTGGCCATATACAAAATCAGGGGCAAGCTGCGCCTGTCACCAAGTGCATTTAACCCTCAATGGTGTGGTTGTTTTTTGGCTAAAGCCTACATCAGGGTGAAGCTGTCACACCAAGTGCATTTAACCAGCAATAGTCTGTTTATTTTTTGGCCATATCCCAGTCTAATTCTGTCACTAAATCCATACCGGTCACCCAGCGCCTAAATACTAGGCCTCAAATTTATATCCAGCTAAATCTGTCCCTAGTGCTGTAGCTGGGCGAGTTATTTAGTGTCCGTTCAAGCACATTTCTTGTTCTGGGTTGAAATACAATTCCCAATTTAGCAATTTCATAATTTAGTGGTTCCTGCTATATCAGAGCTATTTGAAATCTATCCCAAAAAGGGTATATAATATTGAAGGTGCACATTGGGTCATTCAGAATAACTTCACACACACCCGCTACTGTGTATTTCCAAGTCTAATTCTGTCACTAAACCCATACCTGTCACCCAGCGCCTAAATACTAGGCCTCAAATTTAAATCCCTCTAAATCTCTCGTTACCGCTGTACTGTTGTTGCTGGGCAAGATATTTAGTGTCCGTCAAAGCACATTTTTTGTTCTGGGTTGAAGTACAATTCCCAATTTAGCAATTTCATAATTTAGTGGTTCCTGCTATATCAGAGCTATTTGGAATCTATCCCTAAAAGGGTATATAATATTGAAGGTGCACATTGGGTCATTCAGAATAACTTCACACACACCCGCTACTGTGTATTTCCAAGTCTAATTCTGTCACTAAACCCATACCTGTCACCCAGCGCCTAAATACTAGGCCTCAAATTTAAATCCCTCTAAATCTCTCGTTACCGCTGTACTGTTGTTGCTGGGCAAGATATTTAGTGTCCGTCAAAGCACATTTTTTGTTCTGGGTTGAAGTACAATTCCCAATTTAGCAATTTCATAATTTAGTGGTTCCTGCTATATCAGAGCTATTTGGAATCTATCCCTAAAAGGGTATATAATATTGAAGGTGCACATTGGGTCATTCAGAATAACTTCACACACACCCGCTACTGTGTATTTCCAAGTCTAATTCTGTCACTAAACCCATACCTGTCACCCAGCGCCTAAATACTAGGCCTCAAATTTAAATCCCTCTAAATCTCTCGTTACCGCTGTACTGTTGTTGCTGGGCAAGATATTTAGTGTCCGTCAAAGCACATTTTTTGTTCTGGGTTGAAGTACAATTCCCAATTTAGCAATTTCATAATTTAGTGGTTTCTGCTATATCAGAGCTATTTGAAATCTATCCCTAAAAGGGTATATAATATTGAAGGTGCACATAGGGTCATTCAGAATAACTTCACACACACGCTTCTGTGCATTTCCAAGTCTAATTCTGTCACTAAATCCATACCGGTGACCCAGCGCCTAAATACTAGGCCTCAAATTTAAATCCCTCTAAATCTCTCGTTACCCACCGCTGTACTGTTGTTGCTGGGCAAGATATTTAGTGTCCGTCAAAGCACATTTTTTGTTCTGGGTTGAAGTACAATTCCCAATTTAGCAATTTCATAATTTAGTGGTTTCTGCTATATCAGAGCTATTTGAAATCTATCCCTAAAAGGGTATATAATATTGAAGGTGCACATAGGGTCATTCAGAATAACTTCACACACACGCTTCTGTGCATTTCCAAGTCTAATTTTGTCACTAAATCCATACCGGTGACCCAGCGCCTAAATACTAGGCCTCAAATTTAAATCCCTCTAAATCTCTCGTTACCCACCGCTGTACTGTTGTTGCTGGGCAAGATATTTAGTGTCCGTCAAAGCACATTTTTTGTTCTGGGTTGAAGTACAATTCCCAATTTAGCAATTTCATAATTTAGTGGTTTCTGCTATATCAGAGCTATTTGAAATCTATCCCTAAAAGGGTATATAATATTGAAGGTGCACATAGGGTCATTCAGAATAACTTCACACACACGCTTCTGTGCATTTCCAAGTCTAATTCTGTCACTAAATCCATACCGGTGACCCAGCGCCTAAATACTAGGCCTCAAATTTAAATCCCTCTAAATCTCTCGTTACCCACCGCTGTACTGTTGTTGCTGGGCAAGATATTTAGTGTCCGTCAAAGCACATTTTTTGTTCTGGGTTGAAGTACAATTCCCAATTTAGCAATTTCATAATTTAGTGGTTTCTGCTATATCAGAGCTATTTGAAATCTATCCCTAAAAGGGTATATAATATTGAAGGTGCACATAGGGTCATTCAGAATAACTTCACACACACGCTTCTGTGCATTTCCAAGTCTAATTCTGTCACTAAACCCATACCTGTCACCCAGCGCCTAAATACTAGGCCTCAAATTTAAATCCCTCTAAATCTCTCGTTACCGCTGTCCTGTTGTAGCTGGGAAAGTTATTTAGTGTCCGTCAAAGCACATTTTTTGTTCTGGGTTGAAGTACAATTCCCAATTTAGCAATTTCATAATTTAGTGGTTCCTGCTATATCAGAGCTATTTGAAATCTATCCCAAAAAGGGTATATAATATTGAAGGTGCACATTGGGTCATTCAGAATAACTTCACACACACCCGCTACTGTGTATTTCCAAGTCTAATTCTGTCACTAAACCCATACCTGTCACCCAGCGCCTAAATACTAGGCCTCAAATTTAAATCCCTCTAAATCTCTCGTTACCGCTGTCCTGTTGTAGCTGGGAAAGTTATTTAGTGCCCGTCAAAGCACATTTTTTGTTCTGGGTTGAAGTACAATTCCCAATTTAGCAATTTCATAATTTAGTGGTTCCTGCTATATCAGAGCTATTTGAAATCTATCCCAAAAAGGGTATATAATATTCAAGGTGCACATTGGGTCATTCAGAATAACTTCACACACACGCTTCTGTGCATTTCCAAGTCTAATTCTGTCACTAAATCCATACCGGTCACCCAGCGCCTAAATACTAGGCCTCAAATTTATATCCCGCTGAATTTGAATACAATACATTGGGCCAAATAATATATTTGTTGTTGTGGTGAACCATAACAATGAGAAAAACATCTAGTAAGGGACGCGGACGTGGACATGGTCGTGGTGGTGTTAGTGGACCCTCTGGTGCTGGGAGAGGACGTGGCCGTTCTGCCACATCCACACGTCCTAGTGTACCAACTACCTCAGGTCCCAGTAGCCGCCAGAATTTACAGCGATATATGGTGGGGCCCAATGCCGTTCTAAGGATGGTAAGGCCTGAGCAGGTACAGGCATTAGTCAATTGGGTGGCCGACAGTGGATCCAGCACGTTCACATTATCTCCCACCCAGTCTTCTGCAGAAAGCGCACAGATGGCGCCTGAAAACCAACCCCATCAGTCTGTCACATCACCCCCATGCATACCAGGGAAACTGTCTCAGCCTCAAGTTATGCAGCAGTCTCTTATGCTGTTTGAAGACTCCGCTGGCAGGGTTTCCCAAGGGCATCCACCTAGCCCTTCCCCAGCGGTGAAAGACATAGAATGCACTGACGCACAACCACTTATGTTTCCTGATGATGAGGACATGGGAATACCACCTCAGCATGTCTCTGATGATGACGAAACACAGGTGCCAACTGCTGCGTCTTTCTGCAGTGTGCAGACTGAACAGGAGGTCAGGGATCAAGACTGGGTGGAAGACGATGCAGGGGACGATGAGGTCCTAGACCCCACATGGAATGAAGGTCGTGCCACTGACTTTCACAGTTCGGAGGAAGAGGCAGTGGTGAGACCGAGCCAACAGCGTAGCAAAAGAGGGAGCAGTGGGCAAAAGCAGAACACCCGCCGCCAAGAGACTCCGCCTGCTACTGACCGCCGCCATCTGGGACCGAGCACCCCAAAGGCAGCTTCAAGGAGTTCCCTGGCATGGCACTTCTTCAAACAATGTGCTGACGACAAGACCCGAGTGGTTTGCACGCTGTGCCATCAGAGCCTGAAGCGAGGCATTAACGTTCTGAACCTGAGCACAACCTGCATGACCAGGCACCTGCATGCAAAGCATGAACTGCAGTGGAGTAAACACCTTAAAACCAAGGAAGTCACTCAGGCTCCCCCTGCTACCTCTTCTGCTGCTGCCGCCTCGGCCTATTCTGCTGCTGCCGCCTCGGCCTCTTCCTCCGCCTCTGGAGGAACGTTGGCACCTGCCGCCCAGCAAACAGGGGATGTACCACCAACACCACCACCACCACCTCCGTCACCAAGCGTCTCAACCATGTCACACGCCAGCGTTCAGCTCTCCATCTCACAAACATTTGATAGAAAGCGTAAATTCCCACCTAGCCACCCTCGATCCCTGGCCCTGAATGCCAGCATTTCTAAACTACTGGCCTATGAAATGCTGTCATTTAGGCTGGTGGACACAGACAGCTTCAAACAGCTCATGTCGCTTGCTGTCCCACAGTATGTTGTTCCCAGCCGGCACTACTTCTCCAAGAGAGCCGTGCCTTCCCTGCACAACCAAGTATCCGATAAAATCAAGTGTGCACTGCGCAACGCCATCTGTAGCAAGGTCCACCTAACCACAGATACGTGGACCAGTAAGCACGGCCAGGGACGCTATATCTCCCTAACTGCACACTGGGTAAATGTAGTGGCAGCTGGGCCCCAGGCGGAGAGCTGTTTGGCGCACGTCCTGCCGCCGCCAAGGATCGCAGGGCAACATTCTTTGCCTCCTGTTGCCACCTCCTCCTTCTCGGCTTCCTCCTCCTCTTCTTCCACCTGCTCATCCAGTCAGCCACACACCTTCACCACCAACTTCAGCACAGCCCGGGGTAAACGTCAGCAGGCCATTCTGAAACTCATATGTTTGGGGGACAGGCCCCACACCGCACAGGAGTTGTGGCGGGGTATTGAACAACAGACCGACGAGTGGTTGCTGCCGGTGAGCCTCAAGCCCGGCCTGGTGGTGTGTGATAATGGGCGAAATCTCGTTGCAGCTCTGGGACTAGCCAATTTGACGCACATCCCTTGCTTGGCGCATGTGCTGAATTTGGTGGTGCAGAAGTTCATTCACAACTACCCCGACATGTCAGAGCTGCTGCATAAAGTGCGGGCCGTCTGTTCGCGCTTCCGGCGTTCACATCCTGCCGCTGCTCGCCTGTCTGCGCTACAGCGTAACTTCGGCCTTCCCGCTCACCGCCTCATATGCGACGTGCCCACCAGGTGGAACTCCACCTTGCACATGCTGGACAGACTGTGCGAGCAGCAGCAGGCCATAGTGGAGTTTCAGCTGCAGCACGCACGGGTCAGTCGCACTACAGAACAGCACCACTTCACCACCAATGACTGGGCCTCCATGCGAGACCTGTGTGCCCTGTTGCGCTGTTTCGAGTACTCCACCAACATGGCCAGTGGCGATGACACCGTTATCAGCGTTACAATACCACTTCTATGTCTCCTTGAGAAAACACTTAGGGCGATGATGGAACAGGAGGTGGCCCAGGAGGAGGAGGAGGAGGATGAGGAAGAGGGGTCATTTTTAGCACTTTCAGGCCAGTCTCTTCGAAGTGACTCAGAGGGAGGTTTTTTGCAACAGCAGAGGCCAGGTACAAATGTGGCCAGCCAGGGCCCACTACTGGAGGACGAGGAGGACGAGGATGAGGAGGAGGTGGAGGAGGATGAGGATGAAGCATGGTCACAGCGGGGTGGCACCCAACGCAGCTCGGGTCCATCACTGGTGCGTGGCTGGGGGGAAAGGCAGGACGATGACGATACGCCTCCCACAGAGGACAGCTTGTCCTTACCCCTGGGCAGCCTGGCACACATGAGCGACTACATGCTGCAGTGCCTGCGCAACGACAGCAGAGTTGCCCACATTTTAACCTGTGCGGACTACTGGGTTGCCACCCTGCTGGATCCACGCTACAAAGACAATGTGCCCACCTTACTTCCTGCACTGGAGCGTGATAGGAAGATGCGCGAGTACAAGCGCACGTTGGTAGACGCGCTACTGAGAGCATTCCCAAATGTCACAGGGGAACAAGTGGAAGCCCAAGGCCAAGGCAGAGGAGGAGCAAGAGGTCGCCAAGGCAGCTGTGTCACGGCCAGCTCCTCTGAGGGCAGGGTTAGCATGGCAGAGATGTGGAAAACTTTTGTCAACACGCCACAGCTAACTGCACCACCACCTGATACGCAACGTGTTAGCAGGAGGCAACATTTCACTAACATGGTGGAACAGTACGTGTGCACACCCCTCCACGTACTGACTGATGGTTCGGCCCCATTCAACTTCTGGGTCTCTAAATTGTCCACGTGGCCAGAGCTAGCCTTTTATGCCTTGGAGGTGCTGGCCTGCCCGGCAGCCAGCGTTTTGTCTGAACGTGTATTCAGCACGGCAGGGGGCGTCATTACAGACAAACGCAGCCGCCTGTCTACAGCCAATGTGGACAAGCTGACGTTCATAAAAATGAACCAGGCATGGATCCCACAGGACCTGTCCGTCCCTTGTCCAGATTAGACATTAACTACCTCCCCATAACCATATATTATTGGACTCCAGGGCACTTCCTCATTCAATCCTATTTTTATTTTCATTTTACCATTATATTGCGATGCTACCCAAAGTTGAATGAACCTCTCCTCTGCCTGTGTGCTAGGCCTAAATATATGCCAATGGACTGTTGCAGTGGTGGCTGACATGAAGCCTGATTCTCTGCTATGACATGCAGACTAATTCTCTGCTGACATGAAGCCAGATTGTCTGTTAAGGGACCTCTCTCCTCTGCCTGGGTGCTGGGCCTAAATTTATGACAATGGACTGTTGCAGTGGTGGCTGACGTGAAGCCTGATTCTCTGCTATGACATGCAGACTGATTCTCTGCTGACATGAAGCCAGATCCTCTGTTACGGGACCTCTCTCCTCTGCCTGGGTGCTGGGCCTAAATTTATGACAATGGACTGTTGCAGTGGTGGCTGACGTGAAGCCTGATTCTCTGCTATGACATGCAGACTGATTCTCTGCTGACATGAAGCCAGATTGTCTGTTACGGGACCTTTCTCCTCTGCCTGGGTTCTGGGCCTAAATTTATGAAAATTGACTCTTACAGTGGTGGGTGACGTGAAGCCTGATTCTCTGCTATGATATGAAGACTGATTCTCTGCTGACATGAAGCCAGATTGTCTGTTACGGGACCTTTCTCCTCTGCCTGGGTTCTGGGCCTAAATTTATGAAAATTGACTCTTACAGTGGTGGGTGACGTGAAGCCTGATTCTCTGCTATGATATGAAGACTGATTCTCTGCTGACATGAAGCCAGATTGTCTGTTACGGGACCTTTCTCCTCTGCCTGGGTTCTGGGCCTAAATTTATGAAAATTGACTCTTACAGTGGTGGGTGACGTGAAGCCTGATTCTCTGCTATGATATGAAGACTGATTCTCTGCTGACATGAAGCCAGATTCTCTGTTACGGGACCTCTCTCCTCTGCCTGGGTGCTGGGCCTAAATTTATGACAATGGACTGTTGCAGTGGTGGCTGACGTGAAGCCTGATTCTCTGCTATGACATGCAGACTGATTCTCTGCTGACATGAAGCCAGATTCTCTGTTACGGGACCTCTCTCCTCTGCCTGTGTGTGTGCTGGGCCTAAATATATGCCAATGGACTGTTGCAGTGGTGGCTGACGTGAAGCCTCATTCTCTGCTATGACATGCAGACTAATTCTCTGCTGACATGAAGACAGATTCTCTGTTACGGGACCTCTCTCCTCTGCCTGGGTGCCGGGGCCTAAATATCTGAGAATGGACTGTTCCAGTGGTGGGTGACGGGAAGCCAGATTCTCTGCTATGGAACCTCTCTCCAATTGATTTTGGTTAATTTTTATTTATTTAATTTTTATTTTAATTCATTTCCCTATCCACATTTGTTTGCAGGGGATTTACCTACATGTTGCTGCCTTTTGCAGCCCTCTAGCTCTTTCCTGGGCTGTTTTACAGCCTTTTTAGTGCCGAAAAGTTCGGGTCCCCATTGACTTCAATGGGGTTCGGGTTCGGGACGAAGTTCGGATCGGGTTCGGATCCCGAACCCGAACATTTCCGGGATGTTCGGCCGAACTTCTCGAACCCGAACATCCAGGTGTTCGCTCAACTCTACTTCTAACTAATAGAGCTTTCATTTGGTGGTATTTCATTGCTGCTGACATTTTTACTTTTTTGTTATTAATCGAAATTTAACGATTTTTTTGCAAAAAAATGACATTTTTCACTTAAAAAAAAAAAACAACATTCATATATAAATTTTTCGCTAAATTTATTGTTCTACATGTCTTTGATAAAAAAAAATGTTTGGGTAAAAAAAATGGTTTGGGTAAAAGTTATAGCGTTTACAAACTATGGTACAAAAATGTGAATTTCTGCTTTTTGAAACAGCTCTGACTTTCTGAGCACCTGTCATGTTTCACCAGTACAAACACCCCACAAAATTATTTTTTGTCACAAGTTAGTGTCAAAATGATGATTTATTTTTTGTTTTATTTTTTTCTTACAAAGTCTCATATTCCACTAACTTGTGACAAAAAATAAAAAATTCTAGGAACTTGCCATGCCCCTCACGGAATAGCCTGAGGTGTCTTCTTTCCAAAATGGGGTCACTTGTGGGGTAGTTATACCGCCCTGGCATTTTAGGGGCCCATATGCGTGAGAAGTAGTTTGCTATCAAAATCAGTAAAAAATGACCGGTGAAATCCAAAAGGTGCTCTTTGGAATGTGTGCCCCTTTGCCCACCTAGGCTGCAAAAAAGTGTCACACATCTGGTATCGCCGTACTCAGGAGAAGTTGGGGAATGTGTTTTGGGGTGTCATTTTACATATACCCATGCTGGGTGAGATAAATATCTTGGTCAAATGCCAACTTTGTATAAAAAATGGAAAATGCTGTCTTTTGCCAATATATTTCTCTCACCCAGCATGGGTATATGTAAAATGACACCCCAAAACACATTCCCCAACTTCTCCTGAGTACGGCGATACCAGATGTGTGACACTTTTTTGCAGCCTAGGTGGGCAAAGGGGCACACATTCCAAAGAGCACCTTTAGGATTTCACCAGCCTTTTTCTACAGATTTTGATTTCAAACTACTTACCACACATTAGGGCCCCTAAATTGCCAGGGCAGTATAACTACCCCACAAGTGACCCCATTTTGGAAAGAAGACACCCCAAGGTATTCCGTGAGGGGCATGGCGAGTTCCTAGAATTTTTTATTTTTTATCACAAGTTAGTGGAATATGAGACTTCGTAAAAATAAAAAATAAAATTCATCATTTTCCGCTAACTTGTGACAAAAAATAAAAAAATTTAGGAACTCGCCATGCCCCTCACGGAATACCTTGAGGTGTCTTCTTTCCAAAATGGGGTCACTTGTGGGGTAGTTATACTGCCCTGGCATTCTAGGGGCCCTAATGTGTGGTAAGTAAGTAAGTAAGTAAGTGTGAAATCAAAATGTGTAAAAATGACCTGTGAAATCCGAAAGGTGCTCTTTGGAATGTGTGCCCCTTTGCCCACTTAGGCGGCAAAAAAGTGTCTCACATGTGGTATCACCGTACTCAGGAAAAGTTGGGGAATGTGTTTTGGGGTGTCATTTTACATATACCCATGCTGGGTGAGAGAAATATCTTGGCAAAACACATCTTTTCCCATTTTTTTATACAAAGTTGGCATTTGACCAAGATATTTATCTCACCCAGCATGGGTATATGTAAAATGACACCCCAAAACACATTCTCCAACTTCTCCTGAGTACGGCGATACCACATGTGTGACACTTTTTTGCAGCCTAGATGCTCAAAGCGGCCCAAATTCCTTTTAGGAGGGCATTTTTAGACATTTGGAACCCAGACTTCTTCTCACGCTTTCGGGCCCCTAAAAATCCAGGGCAGTATAAATACCCCACATGTGACCCCATTTTGGAAAGAAGACACCCCAAGGTATTCAATGAGGGGCATGGCGAGTTCATAGAAATTATTTTTTTTGGCACAAGTTAGCGGAAATTGATTTTTTTTTTGTATTTTCTCACAAAGTCTCCCTTTCCTCTAACTTGGGACAAAAATTTCTTTCCGAAATGGGGTCACTTGTTGGGTATTTATACCGCCCTGGCATTTTAGGGGCCCGAAAGCATGAGAAGAAGTCTGGAATATAAATGTCTAAAAAATGTTATGCATTTGGATTCCGTGAGGGGTATGGTGCGTTCATGTGAGATTTTATTTTTTGACACAAGTTAGTAGAATATGAGACTTAGTAAGAAAAAAGAAAAAACAAAAAAACAATTTCCGCTAACTTGGGCCAAAAAAATGTCTGAATGGAGCCTTACAGGGGGTGATCAATGACAGGGGGGTGATCAATGACAGGGGGGTGATCAGGGAGTCTATATGGGGTGATCACCCCCCTATCATTGATCACCCCCCTGTCATTGATCAGCCCCCCTGTAAGGCTCCATTCAGACGTCTGTTTGATTTTTACGGATTCACGGATACATGGATCGGATCTGCAAAATGCATACGGATGTCTGAATGGAGCCTTACAGGGGGTGATCAATGACAGGGGGGTGATCAGGGAGTCTATATGGGTGATCACCCCCCTGTCATTGATCACCATCCTGTAAGGCTCCATTCAGACGTCTGTATGCGTTTTGCGGATCCATGTATCCGTGGATCCGTAAAAATCATACGGACGTTTGAATGGAGCCTTACAGGGGGGTGATCAATGACAGGGGGGTGATCAGGAAGTCTATATGGGTGATCACCCCCTTGTCATTGATCACCCCCCTGTAAGGCTCCATTCAGACGTCCGTATGTGTTTTGCGGATCCGATCCATGTATCTGTGGATCCGTAAAAATCATACGGACGTCTGAATGGAGCCTTACAGGGGGGTGATTAATGACAGGTGGATGATCAATGACAGGGGATTGATCAGGAAGTCTATATGGGTGATCACCCCCTTGTCATTGATCACCCCCCTGTAAGGCTCGATTCAGTCGTCCGTATGTGTTTTGCGGATCCGATCCATGTATCTGTGGATCCGTAAAAATCATACGGACGTCTGAATGGAGCCTTACAGGGGGGTGATCAATGACAGGGGGGTGATCACCCATATAGACTCCCTGATCACCCCCCTGTCATTGATCACCCCCCTGTAAGGCTCCATTCAGACGTCTGTATGTGTTTTGCGGATCCGATCCATGTATCTGTGGATCTGTAAAAATTATACGGACGTCTGAATGGAGCCTTACAGGGGGGTGATCAATGACAGGGGGGTGATCAATGACAGGGGGGTGATCAGGAAGTCTATATGGGTGATCACCCCCTTGTCATTGATCACCCCCCTGTAAGGCTCCATTCAGACGTCTGTATGTGTTTTGCTGATCCGATCCATGTATCCATGTATCCATGGATCCGTAAAAATCATACGGACGTCTGAATGGAGCCTTACAGGGGGGTGATCAATGACAGGGGGGTGATCAATGACAGGGGGTGATCAATGACGGGGGGGGGTGATCAAGGGGGTGTAGTGTAGTGTAGGTGGTGTTTGGTGCTACTTTACACAGCTACCTGTGTCCTCTGGTGGTCGATCCAAACAAAAGGGACCACCAAAGGACCAGGTAGCAGGTATATTAGACGCTGTTATCAAAACAGCATCTAATATACCTGTTAGGGGTTAAAAAATCACATCTCCAGCCTGCCAGCGAACGATCGCCGCTGGCAGGCTGGAGATCCACTCGCTTACCATCAGTTCCTGTGAACGCGCACGCCTGTGTGCGCACGTTCACGGGAAATATTGGGTATCGCGAGATGACGCGCCGATGCGTCGTTGAGCGCACAGCTGCCGCCTCCGGACCGCAGATCTGCGTTAGGCGGTGCGGAGGCGGTTAAACTCTTTCATTGTATTTGCATCTGCCACTTAGGCAGGAAGGCTAGGTACACATATGCTAGGTACACATATAAGTACACAGTGGGGGAGATTTATCAAAACTCCAGTGGAGCTGTGAAGAATGAAAGGTGGAATCTCATTGGTTGCTTTGGGCAACTAAGTCAGTTCTACTTTACACCAGTTTGATAAATGACATACATATACACTCACCTAAATTATTATTAGGAACACCTGTTTAATTTCTCATTAATGCGATTATCTAGTCAACCAATCACATGGCAGTTGCTTCAATGCATTTAGGGTTGTGGCCCTGGTCAAGACAATCTCCTGAACTCCAAACTGAATGTCAGAATGGGAAAGAAAGGTGATTTAAGCAATTTTGAGCGTGGCATGGTTGTTGGTGCCAGATGGGCCGGTCTGAGAATTTCACAATCTGCTTAGTTACTGGGATTTTCACGCACAACAATTTCTAGGGTTTACAAAGAATGGTGCGAAAAGGGAAAAACATCCAGTATGCGGCAGTCCTGTAGGCGAAAATGCCTTGTTGATGCTAGAGGTCAGAGGAGAATGGGCCGACTGATTCAAGCTGAAAGAAGAGCAACGTTGACTGAAATAACCACTCATTACAACCGAGGTATGCAGCAAAGCATTTGTGAAGCCACAACACGCACAACCTTGAGGCGAATGGGCTACAACAGCAGAAGACCCCAACGGGTACCACTCATCTCCACTGCAAATAGGAAAAAGAGGCTACAATTTGCACAAGCTCACCAAAATTGGACTGTTGAAGACTGGAAAAATGTTGCCTGGTCTGATGAATCTCGATTTCTGTTGAGACATTCAAATGGTAGAGTCCGAATTTGGCGTAAACAGAATGAGAACATGTATCCATCATCTGATGGCTACTTCCAGCAGAATAATGCACCATGTCACAAAGCTCGAATCATTTCAAATTGGTTTCTTGAACATGACAATGAGTTCACTGTACTAAAATGGCCCCCTCAGTCACCAGATCTCAACCCAATAGAGCATCTTTGGGATGTGGTGGAATGGGAGCTTCGTGCCCTGGAAGTGCATCCCTCAAATCTCCATCAACTGCAAGATGCTATCCTATCAATATGGGCCAACATTTCTAAAGAATGCTATCAGCACCTTGTTTAATCAATGCCACGTAGAATTAAGGCAGTTCTGAAGGCAAAAGGGGGTCTAATCACCGTATTAGTATGGTGTTCCTAATAATTCTTTAGGTGAGTGTGTATAAATATATATATATATATATATATATATATATATATACTGCAATCCTAAAGGAAAGGGGGGGCATCCACCACAGTAGTGCACCTACATCCACACATTTTGCCATCTGGTGTAGGATGTCTATGTGGCACTTGTGGTCCGCTGCGGGCATCCACCATTGTACACATTTCTTGCTGGGGATTGCCATTGGCAACAGACCACAAGTGCAGAATTTGCTCCCCCGGTTATAAATACAAAACTGCATATGGGGTTGAGCATTTCCTGCTTTTTGAGACCACGTTATATTATGTAATTTGTAAGCTACAGTATGTAATACAACCATTATTGTGGTGCCCACCTTGTTTAATACATAAGCAATTCCATTACACCTTTATACTCATATTGGGGTGTATAACCTGGGTAATATAACTGTTATGGTGGTGTTCACCTGATTCCATAGACAAGCAATTCCAATAGGCCTTGATTCTCATATTGGGGTGAATAACCTGTGTAATATAACTGTTAGTGTAGAGTCCACATTGACATTGAACTTATACATACATACAGTTAGAGTCCATTCACACATCCGCAATTTCGTTCCGCATTTTGTGGAACGGAATTGCGGACCCATTCATTTTTATGCGGCAGCACAATGTGCTGCCTGGACCCGGAATTGCGGACCCTCACTTCCGAGTCTGCAATTCCATTCCCCCAAAAAATAGAACATGTCCTATTCTTTTAGCCATTAGACATTGCCGCTGTCCGTGTTTTGCGGATTCGCAAAATAAGTTGCAGATGTGTGAATGGACTCTTACTGTTAGTGTACAGTATGTCAAACAAAGAGATGCCTGGGCCCTCCAAAGGAACATGCCCATGGCAAAAATGCTTCTGGAGCCAGCAGAAGTAGCAGCAGAAGAAGGGGTGGTGATAGCAGCAGCCGCAGCAACAGGTCAAAGCTGCCAATGTCATCCAGCGGTCATGTTTTGACGACCAATCCCTCTGTCTGGAATGGTTGACTTGGTCTTTGACATCATATCAACTGACATCAGGTTCCTCTGACACCACAATTAGTTGACGTGGCCCAGAAACGAGCTCTGTGTCCTCACCTGTCCTGAACCTGCCTCTTTCCTTTTCTGCTCCTTCTGCCAGGCAAGTGATGTATGCAGCTGTTCTGCTCTGCTTTTCAGCAAGGAAGATATTACTGAGGACAGTCAGCAGCTACTGCCCAGCTCAGATTTGGAGGAGAGGTCAGATGCTCCCTCCTGTAGGCATGACAGTAGTGACAATGAGAGTCACATGGAGGCAGGTGTTGGAGTGGTCAGAGACGCTGCCATGAGACTGGTGAGGGTGATATAAGTGACGAGTAGACAGTAGTGGATGGTTATGTAGCTGATCGCACTTAGGAGTTGGGTGAAGAGGAGGCTTCATCATCATCATAATGGGGAGAGGGTGGCAGCTTGCCTGTGAGACAGCGACAGAGTGGCATTGTTCCGCTGAGCCAGCAGGGTGCTAGCATGGCCAGAAGCCAGCAGGGTGGCAGCACTGTGAGATCTGGAGCCAAACGAGCCTGGAATAGGCCATCTGGTACTCAGGAGAATACTTGTCTGGAAACAACTAGCAGTGCACGGGTTCATAGAGACAGGCAGTCAGCATGCAGTGGTGGGGGTAAAATGACATTTTCGCCAGTGTGAGAATTTCCCATCAAGTAGCTGGAGGACGTCCGGGTGGCCGTATATAGCATCTGTGGGCAGAAAGTGAACCGCGGCCAGGGTGCCAATGTTTTCACCACGGCCCTGCATCAACACATGGAACGTCACCATAAAATGGCCTGGGGAAACCGTGGCACTAATGTATTAGTACAGCCTGATGCATCTCCCAGCAGCCCCCACCCCTTTTCCAGCAGTCAGGACTCTACCACCTCAGCAGATAGGAGCTGTTTTTCGTCTACTGGTCTTGATGCTCCTTCTCCTAGTCCTTATCACATGTTACACCAGCAATCGATCACCGAGGCGATTGCAAAGAGACAACAGTATGCGTGAACTCATCCAACAGTGCAGAAGCTGAATCTACTCCTGGCCAAGTTGCTGGTACTACAGTCCCTCCCTTTCCATGTAGTTTACTCTTACCATTTTAGAGAACTGATGGCTGGTACCAAGCCAAGTGTCACCACCAGACATCTGAGAAGCTCTGACAGACGTCCTTCAGAACCTCCTCCTTGAGGTTCCTTTTGTTTTGCTTTCATTTTCTCATCTTGTTAGCCTCTCTCAGCTGTCATGTAGTTGCACTGATTGCATCCCTTTAAATCCCTTCCCATACTGCATCACTTTGCGGTTTATATTACTTCCTGGAGTGTGTGCATGCTGATGCTACTACTGAGTCTTCTACAGATAAGTTTTGGTCATTCATTTGTGTTTTCCTATTTGCTGGATCCCAGGCGACCCTGACTCCCTCCGTATCAAGTGTAGGGAGCCGGTGGTCGTGTCCCCTCACTATTATAGGGTGTTCGGATGTTATACAGTCGAGGTACGAGGATATGCGATCATCTACCATTGAGATTTTCGCATAGGCTGAGCAGTTAGGGAGAGAGCCAGGTCTGTTGCAGGGTTCTCCCTTTTGTTCCTTAGTTTTGGATCCAGTCAGTCGGATCTTCATTTTGTGTCTTCTAGTTTTCTGTACACCTTCCGTGACACCAAGGTGGAGAGTCCCAAGCCGTGACTACTTCTCTACAAAAGGAGGACCAGATCTGCATACATATTGTTCTGTCCTCCTTATGTGTGAAGGCAGACAGCTAAACCTTATCCCGGCAATGAATTGACAATGGAGTAACGTCCAACTTTATCTTTATTGCAAGGATGTAAATGCGCAGCAAAACTGGGGAACAGAAAAAACAATGTGCTTACTAATGGGGTCTGACATATAGTAATGCATATACAAACACAGATGCATATCTAACCAGAGCATGTTTCCTATCTGCATAACAAGCATGGTCCCTAGCTGATAACTATAAGCTGCTATAAAGGAAAGGAGAAAGATATGCAAATACATAAGAAAACAGATGCAAACAAGCTGTAATGTGGCTATGTGACATACCAACGATGCTACTGAGAGCTTAGATGTGGAGGATGTCTCAAGAGGCTTCCAAGCAATGTGCTATCCTCAGGCAGTGATGACTGAATTAAGAAAATGGCTGCTATGTGCAGGGATGATGATGTCACTAAGATAAGGAAGCTGAAGTAGACCAAACTTGTAGTATGAATAGCTGCAATTGTATGTAGAACGGCCACTAGATGGAGCTGTTACACAATGAACAGAGAATTATACAGAAAACATATTAACTAGGTATGAAAGTTATGCATAAATTAACAATAAACTTGCTGAAGGCAGATACGTATGTACAGCAGAAGGTGGGCCAGTCCTTGACCCTGTCGGTGTCTGGTAAAGTTCATGGCAGCTCCAACGTGTGGAGCTATAACTATGGTCAAGGATAATATATGTCCTTTACAGGCCACTGAGTAAATGTGGTTTTAACCCAGGCACACCAGCAACTTGATCAGTCAATGGAAATGTCGTCTCCACGTGGCGGTATACTTGGGCTGCACCCTGCAACCCCAGATCCAAGATCCCCTGGACTATTGGACAACCAAACTGATTTGTGGCCACAACTGGCCAAGTTTGTCCTGTGCAAGCTTTCCTGCCCAGCCAGTAGTGTGGGATCAGAGTGGGTGTTTACTGCGGTGGGGGGCATAGTTACCCCAAGAGAACTTTCTAAAGATAATTCAGGTGTGGATCACCCAAGAATTTCTCAGTGGCTGATTCTTCAAACTAGGTCATTCTGGCAAAAATGTTCTGACTGCAGTGTGCTGCCACACTAGAACATTGTAAAAAATGGCCTGTTACTTCTTGCCACGTGCTTCAGCCATTGTTCTGATGCTGTCACCCGCCTGTTACCACATACCTGCTGCCTCTTCTGCCATCATGTGAATGGGCCACTGTGTTGACTCCTTATGCTGTTGCCACTCTCACACCCTGACTGGGCCGCTATGTTAAATCCTTATGCTGTTGCCACCCTTATCACTCTGTGACTAGGCCACTGGGTTGAATCCTCATGCTGTTGCCACCATCACCACTCTGTGACTAGTCCACAATGTTGACTCCTCATTCTGTTGCCACCCTCACCACTCTGGGACTGGGCCACTATGTTGACTCCTCATGCTGTTGCCATTATCCCCATTAGGTGACTGGGCCCCTATGTTGACTCCTCATACTGTAGCCACCCACCCCACTATGTGACCAGGCCACTGTCTTGACTCCTCATGCTGTTGAGAGGATCCATTTTTTTGTTTTTTTTGTGGGGTTGTTCTTCTAATGCATCAGGAGGGAAAAATAAACAGTGACATCAACACAAACTTACTGCTGACACCCTCTCCACTCTGTCATGGGGACAAGACAGAATGTATCATTGTGTAACAGAACAGGTTTTTTAGCAATTTATGTGAAATCAGCAGACAGAGTAAGGGCTCTTTCACACCTGCGTTATTGTCTTCCGGCATAGAGTTCCGTCGTCGGGGCTCTATGCCGGAAGAATCCTTATCAGGATTATCCTAATGCATTCTGAATGGAGTGAAATCCGTTCAGGATGCATCAGGATGTCTTCAGTTCCGGAACGGAACGTTTTTTGGCCGGAGAAAATACCGCAGCATGCTGCGCTTTTTGCTCCGGCCAAAAAAACTGAAGACTTGCCGCAAGGCCGGATTCGGAATTAATGCCCATTGAAAAGCATTGATCTGGATCCGGCCTTAAGCTAAACGTTGTTTCGGTGCATTGCCAGATCCGACGTTTAGCTTTTTTAGAGTGGTTACCATGGCTGCCGGGAAGCTAAAGTCCTGGCAGCCATGTTAAAGTGTAGTGGGGAGCGGGGAGCAGCATACTTACCATCCATGCGGCTCCCGGGGCGCTCCAGAGTGACGTCAGGGCTCCCCAGGCGCATGGATGACGTGATTGCATGGCGCGTCATCCATGCGCATGGGGCGCTCTGACGTCACTCTGGAGCGCCCCGGGAGCCGCACGGATGGTAAGTATACCGCTCCCCCGCTCCCCGCTCCTACCATGGCAACCAGGACTATAATAGCGTCCTGGGTGCCATAGCAACACTGAAAGCATTTTGAAGACGGATCCGTCTTCAAATGCTTTCAGTACACTTGCGTTTTTCCGGATCCGACGTGTAATTCCGGCAAGTGGAGTACACGCCGGATCCGGACAACGCAAGTGTGAAAGAGCCCTTAAAGGAAACTGCTCTTTCACTCTATAGTAGAATCTCGAGCCACTGCATGGTTAAGTACATTATACCTAACATTGACCTGTAAGGTCACAATTCAGTTATTTGTTCAGTTTTTTACCTGTAAATGACCAAATAAGTGAAATGTGAACTATGTGTAAGAGTGACGCCTGACACCTGCCTGTCATACTGACGCACAATAACTGTTTCGCTACCACAACAGACTGGCTATACATGTTTCTGCGATGCACAGTGATGTACACCAAAATACACTCTCCTTGCAGGTTGGGAAATAACTGATTTATGACAGGCTTTGGAATGAATTAATTGGGATCCAATCAAAAACTTTTTTTTATCTCTAACAGACCTATATGCCAGGTGCATTAGTCTGTGATCCACCAAGATAATAAAACATTAAGTGGTATAACTTTAAAGCCTCAGTCACACAGTCAGTGTTCAGTCAGTGATTTCCATCAGTGATTTTGAGCCATAACCAGACGCGGATCTAAACACAGAACAGGTGCAGATCTTTCCCTTATACCTTATGTCTGTGGAGGCTCCAATCCTGGTTTTGGCTCACAATCTCTGATGGCAATCACTGACCAAAACACTGACGTGTGAATGAGGCTTAAATGCTGATGGCGGCATGACCGATATGTACAGCGACACACTGCTCTCCTGTCCTATTCCTAGCTAAAACCTACAGTACATCTCTGTCAATTAATTAAACCTAAATAACTAGCTATTGTCTCACTAAACTCTCCTTGACACTCTTGCTGTATGCTGTGTTTAAAGATAAGATTTCTTTTCTCTCTTGGTCAGACATCCTTTCACGGCAATGTATAACCACAGAAAACATGCATTTCCTGGTTGGGATCTTATATGGCCCTTTCTGATTGATTGAGCTTGAATGCCAGGCATTGCGGACAAGTCCGATAGCAAGGGCGCTACCTGGGGTCATGTAATTCTTCTTCGTCTTCCCAGCCCTGCTGTGTTGTCTTCTGATCTGTAAAATGACAGGTGCCATTTTGAGCTATTTGTCTGAACAAATCCCAAATGTTTAGGATTCCCAATTTTAGAGAAAATTTGTAACAAAAAATGAATTAGTTTAGAACCAATCTGCATTACAAAAAAAAAAAAATCTAGGTGATGCATTCCCTTTTAATGCATTTAAGAAATACTGTCCTATAAATGTATTTAGGGTTCTCATTACTACAGCAATAAAAATAGTTGCATGGACATGTTCTGTTACTTGTACTAACCTGGAAAGATGCCACATGTAGGCCAAAAAAGGTTGACTAGATATATGGGTCCTATCATTGCATAATGCCTGTCCCTTCATAAATTTTTATTTAGCATATCTTGACACACTTAATATCTTGCAGAACTTTATAATCATCGGGACTTATTAAGAATACTTCTTTTGCAGAATACAAACCTCAAATTTAAATTGCACAGTTATTTTAACGGATACAAGGAAAAAGTCTTAGCTGCTAAAAAAGCAAATCCAAGAGAAAATCTCACAAAAGCGTATTTGAAAAAAGTGGCTGAGTCATATAAGGTGATAAATTCCTGTAATATGTTTGGCTTTAAAAGAATGTTTGCATTGGTTGAGCTGTGTTTGTATTTAGGTTCACCCTGAATAAATTAGACTTTTTTATGCCCTGCAAAGCTAGAGCATGGATTGTAAGTCTTGCTCACATGAAGTCGGCATTTTTCCAAATCACTTTTAGTCGCCATGATTTCACACAAGATGCATTCAAGTAGAAAATATTAACACCCCCAATATTTAAAGGAGCGCAAACTATTGAAGAAATCTTTTTAAATACCCAAACTAGCATAAGGCTTTATTTTGCTGAATCCTAGATCTCTACTAAACAGCTGATTTTTGTTGTTTTTATTTTTGTTTTGCAGGTAGGAGACATTTCTAGTTACTTATATTATATTTACAGTATTAGGTGGACTATGCTTGCATTTTATTTAGCACACACAGAGGTATTATGATTTAGTTGGCAGCAGAATCCTTATTCTTGTCATTCCCAAGAACTGGTGACAATAACAGGGCAGGGTACTGTATATACCTATACTTAAACACCTGGTGGCTCAAAACATGTGTATGAAACTTCCCAGAAACCCGGCGTAAAAAAAGTTGCAAAGTTTGGTGAATGCCATGGTAGCACAAAATTTGGTGACTTTTTGAGGGTTGACTTAAGAGGGGGGTGGTGCAGAGGTGGCTATAGCCCGTACATTTAGTATAATCTACATCAAGAAACTGGTGTGGATTATAGCGGAAATCTACATCACCTCCCTTGCTGGTATAAAGTTCCATTTTAGTGATAGTGTTGAGCGTGAATATTCGAATAGTGAATATTGCAACTTTGCTAATTTGAGAATATTTCGGATATAGTGCTATATATTCGCTAAATTGAATATTCGTCATTTTTTAACATTTGAACACGATTCCTCCCTACTTCTTGCTTGTGGGTCAATGAGTCATTGGCCCACAAGCAACTTAAGCAGGAAGGAATCATGTTTTCATATTGAAAAAAAAAATGACGAATATTCTAAAAAACTAATATATAGCAATATTGCGAATATAATGGTTATTTAGAATATTCTTTTTTTTTTTGCGTCTATGATAATAGCAATCTAATAATTGCATGTTATGTTTGCCTATGGGAACTATAAATAAAAGTGTAAAAAATAAAGTTTTTAAAAATAAAAAAAACATAAAAATTCAAATCACCCTCCTTTTCCCAAAAAAAAAAGAACTAAAAAAATTAAAGCAATATGCATCATGGGTGTCATGATGTGTGAAGACGACCATAGTATAAAAATATAAAAATATATTCCCTGTACGGCAAACAACAAAACTGAAAAAAAAAAAACTGAAAAAAATGGCCAATTTGCCGTTTTGGTCCCTTCATTTAAAAAAAAAAAAAAAAAATGAAAAAGTGATTTTTTTTTCCCCTCTTCCCACTACATCATATGCAATATTAAATGGTGGCGTTGAAAAGTACAACTTGTCCTGCAGAAATCAAGCCCTTATATGGCTATGTGAACAGATAAAGAGAGACAAATAAAAAAGTTAGGGCTCTGGGAAGACAGGGAGCGCAAAACGAAAACGCCCAAGAAAACAAAAAACTCTCATGTCCTTGTCATGTTATATTACCCTTTGTAATTTTCGCAACAGATATTACTAAACCCTTGAGGGTTTTATAGACATCAACCATGAAAGCAGGTTTTATTTTAATTTTTTTAACAAAACTAGTTTGTTTTTTGAATTTTTTATGCATTTTTCATTTTTAGAATAAAAGCTATGGGAAACCATATGAAAAAAACGACAGACCTAGTGCATGCCATGGGGTTACCAGATATGTCTAAAACTATATAGTTTAGGCTAGTTTCACACTAGCGGCAAGGAACTCCGGCAGGCTGGTCCGGCGGATGAACGCCTGTCGTATCCGTGCTGCTGCTAGTGCACACGTGCCCCTGGACTACTGCTCCGGCCCTATTCACTATAATGGGGGCGAGCTGGAATTCCGGCGGCAGCACGGTAAACATGCCAAGAGGTGGCCGGATTAGAACTATGACATATCGTAGTTTTATTCTGGCCGCCTCTAGGCATGTTTGCCAAGCTGCCACCAAAACTCCGGCCCGCCCCCATTATAGTATATGTAGTCCGGGGGTATGTGTGCACTAGTGGCAGCACGGATCCGACAGGCTGTTCACCTGCCGGAACAGCCTGCCGGAGTTCCTTGCAGCTAATGTGAAAGTACCCTTAGCAAACCCTACTGCATATGGGGCTTCGAAGCAGACAGATGGTCATTGCACCTCTGCTAACAATGTTCCTTTGACAGAAAAGGCTTAATTTTTTGTGGCAGTATTGAAATTAGATCTCTGCTGATTGGCAAAGGGGTGTATTCTCCAATGAGTCACGTTTTCTGCTTCATCGAATGGAGGGGTATTTGCATATCGGGCAAGAAACATCAGAGAACACTCACCCTGCAGCCACTGCTGGAAGAACACAAGCTGATGGTGGCAGCATTATGGTGTGGGGACTGGGGAATGTTTTTGTGGAATACTCTGAATCCATCCTTGCAGATTATGTACACTCATTTTAAGTAAGAAGTTTGGTAAAACTGACTGCAGTTATTTTTTTTTTCTCTCAGGTTGTGAGAACAAGAATTGAACAGAAAGTAATGAAAAAAGTGAAATAGTGAAATTTAGTCCTCTTGTGGTCTAACGGCAGTGGTGGTATGTGCTGTGTGTTGAGAAGCACCAGGAAGCAGAGACTAGCAAGCACCCATTGAGCATCAGAACTGACACATAAGCATGGGTGTTGGTGAGGTTTTTTGTGGCAGTCTGATCTTTTAAAAAAAATTGGGGCAACAATATTTAATAAATTCCTCGCTCAATCTGTGACATCAGTCTTACTATAGCTGTTTGCATTCCTTCTCCTGCAGCTGACCCAGACTTTTAACAGTTTTTTTTTTCAACCAGGACTTGCTCTTATATTGTTCCTATTACTGTCCCTGATACCGATCCTCCTGCACAGCTCCAGATGCTTTCTAATGCCTGCTGTGCTACACCAAATGCAATTTAATGTAGAGCCTGCTATGCTGCCCCATTTGCCCCTGCTGTTTGCCATTGTACTGTACTGTACTCATTTGTTTTCTGCCCCCTTTAACTGTGTATGCTGTCCTTTTGTGTTACACCTATATCACTGTTCCAGTACTGTTTAGTTCCCGCTGGGTTGAAAAGGAAGTGATTGTGAGCAGTTACAGGAACACCAATACAACGGAATGTGTTGAGGACACCATGGGAAAGGTGACCTTTTGGAATGAGCTCCACTAACCCATGCACCTCATAGCAGGCATGAGATCTGCCTCCATTGGAGGTAAATCACTAGTAAAAGGCATTAACCAAGCGTAGACTAAATAGCGCCCATCACTGATTCTAGCAATGATCTCTGTTCGTGCTTCTTAAATTGGCAAATATTTAACACTACTTATATAAAACATTATGCAACTCTTTTATAAATGTTGCTACCAGACTGTAGGGTGGATGCAATGCTGTCTTTCATTCATTTAATCCTCTCCATGCTGCACATCCATGCCCACTGTGTACAATAAAAGCAAAGAAACAATAGCAATATATAATTCTGCTACATAATAAATCAGTAAAGCCAACAAAGGAGGTAAAGTGGCAGTGTGTACACTACGAGCTCACATAACATTCCATTATTCTCTTGCTTGTTCCACATGAGCTGCATAACTCATAAGGATAAGGGATTAGAGGGATAACAGTGTACACACTAATAGGACATGCTTAATCACAAACAAATAATCATTGCTTTGTAGGGGTTCAGGAAATGAGAGGAAATAATGTTGGTTAAAAATATGGTTCGAAGAAAATCTACCTTTGAAGACATGAAATGATTATGTTCTTAGACGGACTTTATGAAAACCATTGGCCCATTGTGTTACAATGGATTTTAAAGCTTTGCACACTTTTATACCCTAAATGTAACTTGAAGTAATAACATTTACTGACCATGTTGCAAAGTTATATTTCCTTTAATTTTCCATAGATCAGGAATATGTCAATGGGAATATCAGTGGTCAATTTATTTTGACTGCAAAATAAATTTTTAGCAGCTGACATATACTAAGTTAAATAAGTGCAATCAAGCATAGTAAAGCACATGAACAATGCCCTCATTATTGAAAGACTATAAACATAGAGGCATCTATGCAACTATAAAAACACAAGCTGGGAATTATCAGACAAGTGCAAAACTACTATTTTTAAAGTATGTTATTTTGGTTGTGCATAGATTGTGCTAGATTTTGGCTATAAGTCAAAAGGGAATTATGAAATGCAGTACAGTTTTTTTTGTGGTATTTTATTTTACTTGCATTATGATTTTCAAATGCAGTATGCTTTGAGTATGGCTTTTTTTTTCAGTTGTTTTCCATAGACTTCCAAAAAACTCTGCAAAAATGCATATCAAAGGTGAGACCAAATGTGATTTTTTCTTGTGGGGAGCGCCTAGTCGGCTTAACAATCTCATAGGTGTTAGGCTACATGCACACGACCGTGCCGTTTTTTGCGGTCTGCAAACCGCGGATCCGCAAAAAACGGAAGCCACCCATGTGCCTTCAGCAATTTGCGAACGGAACAGGCGGCCATTGATATAACTGCCTATTCTTGTCCATTTTGTGGACAAGAATAGGACATGTTATATTTTTTTTGCGGGGCCGCGGAACGGAGCAACAGATGCGGACAGCATACGGAGTGCATACGGAAATTTTTATTTTTTATTTTTTATTTTTTGTCACAAGTTAGCGGAAAATGATGATTATTTATTTATTTTATTTTTTTCTTACAAAGTCTCATATTCCACTAACTTGCGACAAAAAATAAAAAATTCTAGGAACTCACCATGCCCCTCACAGAATACCTTGGGGTGTCTTCTTTCCAAAATGGGGTCACTTGTGGCGTAGTTATACTGCCCTGGCAATTTAGGGGCCCAAATGTGTGAGAAGTAGTTTGCAATCAAAATCTGTAAAAAATGACCGGTGAAATCCGAAAGGTGCACTTTGGAATGTGGGTCCCTTTGCCCACCTAGGCTGCAAAAAAGTGTCACACATCTGGTATCACCGTACTCAGGAGAAGTTGGGGAATGTGTTTTGGGGTGTCATTTTACATATACCCATGCTGGGTGAGAGAAATATCTTGGCAAAAGACAACTTTTCCCATTTTTTAATACAAAGTTGGCATTTGACCAAGATATTTTTCTCACCCAGCATGGGTATATGTAAAATGACACCCCAAAAAACATTTCCCAACTTCTCCTGAGTACGGCGATACCAGATGTGTGACACTTTTTTGCTGCCAAGGTGGGCAAAGGGGCACATATTCCAAAGTGCACCTTTCGGATTTCGCAGGCCATTTTTTACACATTTTGATTGCAAAGTACTTCTCACATATATGGGCCCCTAAATTGCCAGGGCAGTATAACTACGCCACAAGTGACCCCATTTTGGAAAGAAGACACTCCAAGATATTCCGTGAGGGGCATGGCGAGTTCCTAGAATTTTTTATTTTTTGTCACAAGTTAGCGGAAAATGATGATTTTTTTTTTTCTCTTTTTTTCCTTACAAGGTCTCATATTCCACTAACTTGCGACAAAAAATAAAAAATTCTAGGAACTCGCCATGCCCCTCACGGAATATCTTGGAGTGTCTTCTTTCCAAAATGGGGTCACTTGTGGCGTAGTTATACTGCCCTGGCAATTTAGGGGCCCAAATGTGTGAGAAGTAGTTTGCAATCAAAATCTGTAAAAAATGACCGGTGAAATCCGAAAGGTGCACTTTGGAATGTGGGTCCCTTTGCCCACCTAGGCTGCAAAAAAGTGTCACACATCTGGTATCACCGTACTCAGGAGAAGTTGGGGAATGTGTTTTGGGGTGTCATTTTACATATACCCATGCTGGGTGAGATAAATATCTTGGCAAAAGACAACTTTTCCAATTTTTTTATACAAAGGTGGCATTTGACCAAGATATTTCTCTCACCCAGCATGGGTATATGTAAAATGACACCCCAAAACACATTCCCCAACTTCTCCTGAGTACGGCGATACCACATGTGTGACACTTTTTTGCAGCCTAGATGCGCAAAGGTGCCCAAATTCCTTTTAGGAGGGCATTTTTAGACATTTGGATCCCAGACTTCTTCTCAGGCTTTAGGGCCCCTAAAAAGCCAGGGCAGTATAAATACCCCACATGTGACCCCACTTTGGAAAGAAGACACCCCAAGGTATTCAATGAGGGGCCTGGCAAGTTCATCGAAATATTTTTTTTGGGCATAAGTTAGCGGAAATTTATTTATTTTATTTTTTTCTCACAAAGTCTCACTTTCCGCTAACTTAGGACAAAAATTTAAATCTTTCATGGACTCAATATGCCCCTCAGCAAATACTTTGGGGTGTCTTATTTCCAAAATGGGGTCAGTTGTGGGGTGTTTGTACTGCCCTGGCATTTGAGGGTCTCCGCAATCATTACATGTATGGCCAGAATTAGGAGTTTCTGCTATTCTCCTTATATTGAGCATACAGGTAATGAGATTTTTTTTTCCGTTCAGCCTCTGGGCTGAAAGAAAAAAATGAACGGCACAGATTTCTTCATTCAAATCGATCAATGTGGATGAAAAAATCTCTGCCAAAAAAAAAAAAGGAGGGGAAAGGCGGCTGCCAGGACATAGGAGCTCCGCCCAACATCCATACCCACTTAGCTCGTATGCCCTGGCAAACCAGATTTCTCCATTCACATCAATCGATGTGGATGAATAAATCATTGCCGGGATTTATTTTTATATTTTTTTTTTACATACAAAGTGTTTGCCAAAGCATAGGAACGCCGCCTCCTCCTCAGCTCGTATGCCTCGGCAAACGTATCTGTTACTGCAGAGGAGAAATCTCGTCTTGCAGCGCCGCATACACCGACTTGCGTGTAATCTGACAGCAGCGCAATGCTTCTGTCAGAAAGCACATCAGTGCTGCAGCTAGTCGATCGGTTGGTCCACCTGGAAGGTAAAAAAAAAAAAAAAGAAAAAACCAGGCCGCAACGCAATAATTTTATTAACTTTGGAACAGAATATATAAACTTTAACTTTTTTAACTGAACATTAACCTTTTTGGTTACTGGTGCTTTTATTTTTTTTTATTTTTTTTACCTTTATAGAACAAACCTCTCCTTCCCCATGGGTCAATGTGCAAAGCGCAAATCGCCCAAAGATGTGGCGAAGTGCGTTATGCACTTTGTCCTAGGTGAAAGGAGAGGTTTGCAGCAGCTGTGTGAGTGAATGGGCCCTAATAGCCCTGTGTGCCTGTCCTGGTGAGATGATCCCTATGCTAATAGTGTACCTGTGAGTGGTACTTCCGGAAACACTCTCCAAAGCATAGGGCAGGGTGGTCAGGACAGTCAGGACAGAAATAGCGGGTGCGGCTAAAGTTGGGGACTGCCAATCAGGGTTTGCCAGCACCTCAGGGATTCTAGGGGCTCTACGGGCACGTCTTTGCGGTGGCTGCGACGGGGTCACTACTGCTCGTGCCACCGTACCAGCTTCAACTGCCCTTCTGGTGCTCGCCACTTCACCAGGTTGTACGGCAGTGCTGGTACTAGGTCCAGGGAGGGCTGCGCTGCTGGTGTATGCCTCACCACGTAATCCGACAGCAGCAGCCCCACTCTGCTGCTCTTGAAGTGGATCCTGCACAACCTGCGGTCTAGCCACACGGGGCCGGGTATGCCTGGTGCTATCAGGAACCTCAGCCTCCTCGTCCGAACTTTGGGTCAGAGAGCCACTGCTTTCTACAGGTTCGTATTCTGACCCGCTAGATTCATCAGATGAGGGTTCCCATTCCTCATCCGACTGGGTCAGAAGCCTGTAGGCCTCTTCAGAAGAATACCCCCTGTTTGACATGTGGGCAACAAAATTTAGGGGTATTCCCTGAGACTACCCAAGAAAAAAAAGCAAGCCTGTCTTACAAAGGGGAGGCTAGCGAAGTACCGGAGGCCGCTGCGGTTGATAAAAAAATATCAAAACTGATTTTTTTTATCGCCGCAGTGCGTGTAAAGTGAATGTGCAGCGATTAAAAAAATAATTTTTTTTGTCACTGCGGTGGGGCGGGTGTGGGCGAACGCACGTGTGGGCGACCGATCAGGCCTGATCGGGCAAACACTGCGTTTTGGGTGGAGGGAGAACTAAAGTGACACTAATACAATTATAGATCTGACCGTGATCAGTTTTGATCACTTCCAGATACTATAAAAGTACAAATGCTGATTAGCGATACGCTAATCAGCGAATAACGGACTGCGGTGCGGTGGGCTGGGCGCTAACTGATCCCTAAACTACCTAACCAAGGGGCCTTAGGGCTCTTTCACACTTGCTTTGTCCGGATCCGGCGTGTACTCCACTTGCCGGAATTACACGCCGGATCCGGAAAAACGCAAGTGTACTGAAAGCATTTGAAGACGGATCCGTCTTCAAAATGCTTTCAGTGTTACTATGGCAGCCAGGACGCTATTAAAGTCCTGGTTGCCATAGTAATAGTGGGGAGCGGGCGAGCGGTATACTTACAGTCCGCGCGACTCCCGGGGCGCTCCAGAATGACGTCAGAGCGCCCCATGCGCAGGGATCATGTGATCCATGCGATCACGTCATCCATGCGCCTGGGGCGCCCTGACGTCACTCTGGAGCGCCCCGGGAGCCGCACGGATGGTAAGTATGCTGCTCCCCGCTCCCCACTACACTTTACCATGGCTGCCAGGACTTTAGCGTCCCAGCAGCCATGGTAACCATTGAGAAAAAGCTAAACGTCGCATCCGGCAATGCGCCGAAACGACGTTTAGCTTAAGGCCGGATCCGGATCAATGCCTTTCAATGGGCATTCATTCCGGATCCGGCCTTGCGGCAAGTGTTCCGGATTTTTGGCCGGAGCAAAAAGCGCAGCATGCTGCGCTATTTGCTGCGGCCAAAAAACGTTCCGTTCCGGAACTGAAGACATCCTGATGCATCCTGAAGGATGGACTGTCCATTCAGAATGCATTAGGATAATCCTGATCAGTATTCTTCCGGCATAGAGCCCCGACAACGGAACTCTATGCCGGAAGACAATAACGCAGATGTGAAAGAGCCCTAAACTATACCTAAAACCTAACGGTCAATACCAGTGAAAAAAAAGTGACAGTTTGCACTGATCACTTTTTTCCTTTCACTAGTGATTGACAGGGGCGATCAAAGGGGTGATCAAAGGGTTAATTGGGGTTCAGGGGGGTGATCTGTGGCTAAGTGTGTAGTGTTGGTGTACCCACTGTGTAGCCTGCTCCTCTGCTGGATCCAACCGACGAAAAGAACCAGCAGAGGAGCAGGCAGCCATATAACAGATCATATTTACTAATATGATCTGCTATCTGGCACTCTGATTGGATTTTTTAAAAATCATCAGCTTGCCAGCCGCGATCATTGGCTGGCAAGCTGATGACGAATTACTCCTCGACGAAATGCCGGCCCGAACTGCGCATGCGCGGGCCGGCAAATCGCGTCATCTCGCGTCTCGCAAGATGACGCGTATATGCGTCAGTCTGCGCAGCGATGCCGCCTCCGGACCGCACATCTGCCTTAGGCGGTCCGGAGGTGGTTAAAGGGGGTTCTCTGAGCACACACCTCCTGGGAGTATTATTTCTATACTGTGTAATGGACTTATATAAGGGGCCACATGACCCTGAGGCGGGTCCTGCTCCTGAGTGTGTCCTCCTGCCCCTTACCTCATCCTAGTGGTGGTCCCAGCCCTTCTGTACCTTGCTGCCTCCATTACAGCACCTGCGTTACAGTGTGTCAGCACACAGAGAGCCCTAAATACAACCTGCTGTCTCCATCTAACATAAGTTTTTCTAGGGTGAGATCCACCTGAAGCTGCTCGGTTCTTTCTTTCAGTCAGATGTTCTCTGTGATTTCAGGGATCTGTCTACAGATGAGCTGTTTGGGCCGTACTCTGTGAGAGTCTGTCCCTGTGTGTATGTCTCATTCTGTTTGTCACCATCACCATGCCCACAGTGTTCCTATGTTTTGATGCAGCTGCATCAGGACATTCTGTGTGGGGCAAGAAGAAGATGGAAGAGGAGGCAGCGCCGCCAGCATGGAGTCCATGGGAGTGAGACAGGGAGGCACACTAAGGATGTAGGTAACACTACCACATTATCAGCACTAGTGTTTTCTGTAGTTTTACATAGGACTGCAGGTAACACTACCACATTATTTACACTAGTGTTATCTGTGTTTTTACATAGGACTGCAGGTAACACTACCACAATATCAGGACTAGTGTTATCTGTGTTTTTACATAGGACTGCAGGTAACACTACTACATTCTCTGTACTCAGATAGCCATCACTGTGTTATCTGTGTTGTCACATAGAACTGCTGGGGACATCTACTATATTATCTGTACTCAGAGAGTTATCACTATATAGGGGGGCCCACTGAGACTTTATCGCCCAAAGGCCCACATAAGCCTGGAGCCGACGCGGTGCAATATGTGGGTGGGGCTGTGTGTGGGTGTGGCTTTAGGGTGGGTGGGGACACAGGGGCCCCATAATCTCTTATTGCCCGGGAGCCCCATAAGTTGTCAGTCCGCCCCTGGGTGGTTGCCAGCAGTCGCCTGGATCTAAGGACGGATGCGCAGACAGGCGAGCACCGCTGAGTCCTCCAGGACAGCGTAGATTCATGCTGGGGCTGCCGACCGACCGGCCGTTCGGTGGAAGGACTAAACCTTGCAGGGCGATTCAATTTTCGGCTGAAAAGTCTGTGCGGTCGGTCAGGACTTCAGGGACCCGTAACTCCCGAACCCTTGGACTGACGGAGCCGGATTTTGGATATGTTTTGGGGTACAACCAGAACTTGGGTAACATTGTGTGTGGGTTAATTATGTTAAAGGATTATCTGAGGGGAGGAGACGTGGGGGTTGTACCAGACATGTAATTGTGTATTGTGGTAATCATGTAAATGTAGCCCTTTCCAGGGCAGGAAGGCATAAAAGGAGACCCCGGGTCAATAAACATCTGTCTTGCTTAACCTTCAAATCACAGCCTCGACTCATTTGTAGAGGGGGGAAGGATTATCCTAGCTGAAAGATCGTTACCGAGATTGTTCTACATTTACAGGATCCTTCTGGATATCGCGACGAAGCGGCTCCTCTCTCTCTCCCTAAACCGAGATCCAGACTATCCAAGCGGTCCAGCTCCCAGCTAGCCGGGGAGTTACCGTAACATTTGGATGACAGCAGTGGGATTGTCCTGGATTTCCTAGGAGAGGTACTGAACGGACGGAGAGCGCTTACGAAAAATTGAAACGTGCGACCCTGAAAGATTTACTCGAAAGCAGAGGGGGGAACGCCAGCAATCGTCCGAGAAGGGAACTGATCGCAGAACTAACCGAACTGGATCAGGGCTTCACGATGGCAGAAACCCCCACCACGAGTAGTGACGAAAAGACCAGGATTGTTCGGGAGAGGCTCTCGCTATACGGGCCGAACCCACCTATGGAACTGGTACAGCAGTTTGGAACTGGTACAGCAGAGGATATACGGAAGGCTCGAGCCCACGAACTCAGCCTAGTGACCGCACACCGCAATGCCGAAGCACCGCAGGTAATCGTTCCTGTCGGAAACGCTGGGAGGCCAAAGATACCCTATGCGGCTTTTAGACCCTTCCTAGAGAGCGAGACAGGAATCAATGAATATTTAGAGGACTTCGAGAGGCAATGTGCCCTGCACCAGATTCCCAACAGAGAGTGGCCCACGATATTGTCTGGGAAACTATCCGGGTGAGCTCTGGAAGCATTTCGGACTCTGGGCGCTGAGGAAGTGACACAATATGCGCTGGTCGAAGAGACACTGTTGCGGCGGTACGCTGTAACTCCTGACACGTATCGCCGACAATTTCATAGCATGAGAAAGAAGCCTAACGACACACATATGGAATGGGCACACCGAATGCGGAGAGCGGCAAATCACTGGATGAGCGGAAGTAAAGCTGTGACTGGTGAGGAAATTTTACAATTATGTCTCTTAGAACATTCTTATAACGGCATGGAGCAGCAGGGGAAGGTATGGCTGCGAAACAGACGATCCTCTACCTTAGAAGAAGCAGCCAAATTGGCCGATGAACATTACGACTCCCGTCTACACGAACCCACGAACTACCGAGCCCCAGCACGGGTCGAACACAAATATGTTTACCGCACGCCACCACGTACCGAATTCCGAGCCCCGGTGCCCGCGGGGCCCGTATGGTACTCAGGACCACCGAGTAACAACTCTGATCGTCCCAGAACGACCTGCTACCGATGCAAGCAACCATGGCTAGCTGCCCCCTTAATGCACACCAGACCCCCCGGAATTATAATTACCCCCCTGGGTCATATCGTCCTGCCCGGGTGCTCTGTGTTAACCAAGAAGCCCCTATGGAGGAATATTTGGGACCACTTCACGAAGCAGATCCAGTATATGCTGCTTCGGATAACCGCCAGCACCATTGGCAGAAGGTATGGCTCGAGGGGCGACCTACCGAGGGGTTAAGAGACACGGGGGCTACCATTACACTGGTCCAGAGCCATTTGGTGCCGGAGCACAAGCGATCAGGGCAGACTGTGGCCGTTAGAGTGGCGGGAGGGGATGTGTACAAAATTCCGACCGCTAAAGTACATCTTTATTGGGGAGCGGGAAAGGGGGCTGTGAACGTGGGCATAATGGATAATTTACCTGCCGAAGTACTACTGGGCAACGATTTGGGCCCCATGACTTCTGCCTATGCTCCAGTGGGCAACAACGAGGCAAACCCAATGACTATCCGAGCCCAAGCCCGAACGGAGCAAGAACTCTCACCGGTGCGGGAGACACAGGTAAGACCTACCCAACCTCGACTGACCCGTTAGGTCCCATACCCTGGGACACTCCAGATGCTTTCGAGACAGAGTCTAAGACTGACCTGACATTACAAAAGTACCGGGAACGAGCAGAGACCGGAGGGAGCGAGTCAGATAACGAAACCTTTTTATGGGAAAAGGGAAAGCTATATCGCTTGACGGAGAAAAGGGGGCAGCAGAGGTGACAGCTGGTAGTGCCCCGCAAATACAGTCGAGAAATACTCAAGATAGGACACGACATTCCCTTGGCAGGCCACCTAGCTGTAACCCGCACACTACACAGCATTACTCACACATTCTTTTGGCCAGGGGTACACGCTGATGTTAGGACTTATTGTAATACCTGCGATGTGTGCCAACGAGTAGGGAGGAGAGGCGATCACCCTAAAGCTCATTTAGTAAATATGCCCATTGTGGAGGAACCCTTCAGCAGGGTTGCTATTGACCTAGTGGGACCGCTGGCTACCCCTAGTCCCTCTGGTAAGCGCTACATTCTTACCGTAGTGGACTACGCTACCCGGAAGATGTCGCCCTGTCCAACATCCAAGCGGATACGGTAGCGAATGCGCTGGTGCAGGTGTTTTCCCGGGTAGGATTTCCGAAAGAAATCCTGTCTGACCGAGGCACCCAATTTACGGCCGAATTGACTCAGCAACTCTGGCAGGTTTGCAAAATTAAGTCCCTCCTGAGCTCTCCATACCACCCCCAGACAAACGGACCTTGTGAGAGGTTCAATGGGACCCTCAAACAAATGCTCAAAACATTTACTCAGGAATACCGAGACTGGGAGCGTTTTCTGCCGCACCTCCTATTTGCTTATCGGGAGGTGCCCCAGGAAATGACCGGGCTTTCGCCCTTTGAGTTGCTCTACAGAAGAAAAGTACGGGGACCTCTAAACCTGATCCGGGAGCACTGAGAGGGAGAGATGGATACTGACGGTGTCCCCATTGTGCCGTACGTGCTGGAACTCAGGGACCGAATGGAGCAATTAGCCAAAGCAATGCAGGCTAACCTCCAATCGGCCCAGACAAGACAGAAGGTGTGGTACGATCGGGGGGCCCAAAAGAGAATCTTTACCCTAGGGCAAAAGGTGTTAGGTCTTAAGCCAGTTAAGACAGACAAATTACAGGCGTCCTGGCAGGGCCCCTCTCAGATAGTGGAGAAAAGGGGAGACACCACCTACGTAATAGCTAGCTGCCATGACAGCAATCTTAGAAAGACATTCCATGTGAACATGCTCAAGGAATATCTTGAGCGGCCGGAGAACGTGATGGCTATATGCTGTCCCCCTCAGGAAGACCCCGACAGTCTACCCATTCCAGATCTGTTAGAAAAAAGTCCCCACGCAGATATAGTAGCTCAGGTCAAGATACGGGACCAACTTAGCCCCACTGAAAGGGAGCAGCTTAACCAGCTCCTGCAGTCCAAAAGCCCCACTTTCTCCCAGAAGCCAGGGTACACTACCTTAACCACCCACCAGGTAGATACCCCAGGACAAGCTCCTTTACGCCAGGCTTCTTGCCAAATCCCTGAGGCAGTTAGGGCAGAGATGAAGAAGGAGATCGATGAGATGCTCCAACTCAAGGTAATTGAGCCCTCCGATAGTCCCTGGGCTTCTCCAGTGGTCCTGGTGCCCAAGAAAGATGGCACAACCTAGTTTTGTGTAGACTATCGGAGGCTCAATGAAAAGACAGTGACGGACGCTTACCCTATGCCCAGGGTAGACGAGCTACTCGATCGTATAGCCATGGGAAATTATCTGACCACCATCGACCTCTGCAAGGGTTACTGGCAGATTCCTCTGGCCCAGGAGACTGTCCCCAAGTCGACATTCGTCACCCCGTTCGGCTTATATCATTTTAAGGTAATGCCGTTTGGGATGAAGAATGCCCCAGCTACATTCCAGCGCTTGGTCGATAGGCTCCTGGATGGCTTCCAGAGTTTTGCTTGCGCATACCTGGACGACATAGTGATCCACAGTGAGTCCTGGGGGGACCACTTAACTCACGTAGGAATGGTTCTGGATCAGATCCGGGCTGCGGGTCTGACTCTGAAGCCAGAAAAATGCCACTTTGAGATGGCCGAGGTACAGTACCTGGGTCATCGGGTGGGGTGTGGGAAACAGCGACCAGAGCCGGCCAAGATAGAAGCTGTCGCCAATTGGCCAACCCCCACCACTAAGACTTAGGTCCTAGCATTCCTGGGCACAGCAGGGTACTACAGACGGTTTGTACCAGACTACAGCACACTTGCCAAACCCCTCACTGACCTGACCAAGAAAAACTTACCTCGACAGGTCCTGTGGTCTCCCCACTGTGAAACGGCTTTCCAAGCTCTCAAACTTGCTCTTGTCAACGCTCCCGTCTTGGCGGCCCCAGCCCTTAACAAACGTTTTATCGTCCATACAGACGCTTCCATGTTCGGGCTGGGAGCTGTCCTCAGCCAAGTTGGCGAAGACGGAGGGGAGCACCCAGTTGTCTACATCAGCCGTAAGCTCCTGCCACGCGAAGTCAGCTATGCAGCGGTAGAAAAAGAGTGTTTGGCTTTGGTGTGGGCACTAAAGAAATTGACTCCCTATTTGTATGGACAAGAATTCACTCTGGTTACCGACCATAACCCTTTGGTGTGGCTAAACCGGGTCTCGGGGGATAACGGCAGACTTTTACGTTGGAGTCTATCATTACAACCCTTCAACTTCACCATTACCTACAGACCTGGGAAACAGAATGGCAACGCCGACAGGTTGTCCAGACAAACAGACCTCAGCCCAGCATAACCAGCGGTCTGGACAGCCTTAGTCTGCCCTGAAAAGGGGTCAGACAGTGTCTGCCAGAGTGTTCCACAAAAAGGGAGCACTGTTACAAAACTGTTAGTTACACTGTTAAAAAACTGTTAGTTACACTGTGTGCAATTAAGTGCTATTTTGCCTCCCAGCTCTGTTTTCAGCCATTCGCATGGTCCGGCACGAGTGCTTTGTGTTGGGCATGGGTAGCCGCCATTTCGGGACCTTGCACGTGGTCGTGGCCGTCTTACACCCGAACAGCGGTGGTTGCCAGCAGTTGCCTGGATCTAAGGGCGGATGCGCAGACAGGCGAGCACCGCTGAGTCATCCACGACAGTGTAGATTCGTGCTGGGGCTGTCGACCGACCGGCCGTTCGGTGGAGGACTAAACCTTGCAGGGGGATTCCGGCGGACACCGAGGTGGCTGTGTGGGGGGGGGGGGGGGGGGCAGGGGTTTCGTGGGGTTTTGGGCGCACGAGCGGAGACTTCAGGGACCCGTAACTCCCGAACCCTTGGACCGACGGAGCCGGATTTTGGATATGTTGTTCCCCTACACCAGGACTGTCTGAGGATACCAAATGTAAAGATGTACCCCCTGGTTTTGGGGTACATCCAGAACTTGGGTAACATTGTGTGTGGGTTAATTATGTTACGGGCTTATCTGAGGGGAGGAGACGTGGGGGTTGTACCAGACATGTAATTGTGTATTGTGGTAATCATGTAAATGTAGCCCTTTCCAGGGCAGGAGGGCATAAAAGGAGAACCCGGGTCAATAAACATCTCTCTTGCTTAACCTTCAAATCGCTGCCTCAACTCGTTTGTGGAGGGGGGAAGGATTATCCTAGCTGAAAGATCGTTACCGAGATTGTTCTACATTTACAGGATCCTTCTGGATATTGTGACGAAGCGGCTCCTCTCTCTCTCCCTAAACCGAGATCCAGACTATCCAAGCGGTCCAGCTCCCAGCTAGCCGGGGAGTAACCGTAACATACACCCCTCAAGGAATTTATTGAGGGGTACAGGGATTGCTTTGAGCCCACAGAATTTAGTATCACTTGGCTGTTAAAAATAAAAATTACATTTTTTCCAATAAAATTATGCTTTAGCCCCTCAGAAGGGGTAACAAAAGAAACGGGACTCCATAATTTGTTTTTCGCATTTTCTCCTGAATACAACTACACCCCATATGTGCTATTTAAGGCCCCATTCCCAAGTCTGCAATTTTAAATCTGCATCCGTTACGCAATTTTGCGGAACGGGTGCAGATCCATTCATTTCAATGGGGCAGTAAAAGATGCAGATTTTCTGTCCGCATCCGCACTTCCGTGATGCGGATCTGCAAAAAAATGAAGCATGTCCTATTTTTGGCCACAAATTGTGCTCAATAGGTCCACAAAAATGCGGATGACATGCAGAAGGACACCAAATGCCTTCCGCATATCATCCGCATGTCATCCGCAATTGCAGATCCGCAGGAAGTTGAAAAAAAATTGCACATCCTTCTGTTGTGACTTTCTGAGCCAGAGAAAGTTGTGTGGCAAAAGAGCAGAATAGGAGAATGTCTGCAATCAATGTTGAAAAGCTAATTGCGCCCTGCACTATGGGATACACGTGCAGAGGTGTATCATGAACGTCTAGAAAAATACAGCTCTTGGGAGGAAATTGCAAAGGAATTGCTACCGACAGCATGGTCTGCATCAACAGCGAAAAAGGAGAAAATCAGTGAGTATTAAAAATTGTTAGTATCTGTATTTAAATTGTCTGTGAAAACCCGGCCTACAGTGGTGGTGAGTGCAGGAGCACACGGTGTCATTGGTTGATATGACGCCGTGCACTCCTGCACTCAGCAACATGGCAGGCCATGTTTTCCTACACTGTGACCGTGACATGGTGCAGCAGGTGCAAAGGTGACATTACACTGCATTCTTTTGGTAAAAATTATTAATAAAAAAGGTTCTAATTTTTTTTATTAAAATTATGTTTGTTTTTAATATTGATTACATATTAATTAGGTCATTATTATTAAATAAGGCCTCAGGCACAAGAAAGTTGTGAATCTGTTATGTGCATTGGGGACCACAATTTGCGGTCCTCAATACACGGAACAGCCGCACAATATATATAAAATGTTTATTGATGCAATTAAAAATGAGGTATTAGAAGGTATTTACACCAAATAAAAATAAAAAAATTGGATTTTACACAATACCTCAGCCCACAAGCCCACGTTAAGGGTCCTCAATCTCTTGTGAGTCCCTAATCTAAACTAACTATTTTTTGGACCGTTGGATGCGGATCGTGGATCCCATTCAAGTGAATGGTTTCACAATCCACATGTGACTCTCCCACGGTTGGTGCCCATGCATTGTGTACCATGTGCAAGAGGCTTAACATCTTATTATTTTGGTGGTACCCTAGCAACATCTATTCCTTCTTCCTTTTTAACATTTTTTTTTTTTTTTGGTACCCTAGCAGCATCTATTCCTCCTTCCTTATTTCTGCAGAAACACGGAACGGATATGGATGCACTTTTGTAAAAAAAACTGAAGGTTTTTGCGGAAACACGGATCCGCAAAAAAAATGGACCGTAAGGAAAGTTGTGGAGGTGTGAATGGGGCCTAACTGCTGTTTGGCACACTGCACGATTCAGAAGACAAATAGCAGCATGTGCATTTGAGGCCTAGTTTGGTGGTTTATGCAGCACTGGCTGACAACTGCAGAGGCTCTGAGGCTAAATAAAAAAGAAACCCTTTTATAAAGTGGCCTCATTTTAGAAACCACACCATCAAGGTATTTACCAAGGGGTGTAGTGAGCATTTTGACCCAACAGGTGTTTTGCTAAAATTAATTTGCAGAAGATGATGTATAATGAAAATTGCAAGTTTTCCACAGCTATAGCATTTCAGTGTCCAACATGCTGTGCCCAGTTGGTGCAATCTGAGACATGCCACACCCTTTAAATTGTTAGGTGGGCTCTACTAGATGCTAAAATGCCATAAATGTGGACATAAACTGCTGTTTGAGTACTCTGCATAATTCAGAAGGAAAAAAAAACACTTTTTGGTTTTTACAGCACAGATTTTATTGGATTGGTTTAGATTGGTTGGAGTGCCACTGCAATGTTGTTTTTGAATAAAGGCGCCAGTTTAGCTATTTTTTTTTAAACTATTTTTTTTTTTTTTCTCTCGATGGAGCTGTCTGAGGGCTTATTTTTTTACAGGACGACTTACCATTATAATTAGTTTTATTTTGTGGTACATGTGACTTTTTTATCACTTTTTATTTTTATTTTTAGGAAGCCAGATAAAGAGAAGGCAGCAACTCTATCATTGCTTTTTGAGTTTTGTGATGACATTGTGCCAGAACATTTATCTTTTTCTACTGGTCAGCATGATTATAGAGATGCAAAAAAAAATAAAAAATATATATAAAATTTGTAACACTAGTTTCTGAAAGCCATATATTTTTGGCCAAAAATTGCTGTTTTTGTACTGTTTTTATTTATTTATTTTTGTAACATTCACCTGAAGAAGCAGATGTGATATTTTTATAGAGCAGATCAATATATATTGAAAAACATCATCTTTTTGTGTCCATTTTCTAAGAGCCATATTTTTTCTATTTTTCTGGTGATGGAGGGCTTATTTTTAGTAGTTTTTGACTCGAGGTTAGGTGACCAAAAAATTGGTGTTCTGCATTTTTATTTTTTTATTTTTTTATGGCATTAACCTCATGGGATAGACATGAGATATTTTTGTCAAGCCAGTCGTTACAGACTTGGTGAAACTTAATATGTCTATTTTTTTTCTTTTTTTCTTATTTGAATGTAAATGGCTTGATGAAGGGAAAGGGCTCTTTTTTAATTGAAACTTTAATTTAATCTTTTTGCTTTTACTTTTTCTTTTTGTCCCACTAGGAGACTTAAACCTTTGATCCTTTCTACAATGCATTGCAATAAATTGTGTATTTTAATGCATTGTGACTGTCAGTATTACACTGTCAGTTGCATTTGAGACCCAGTCTGTGGGCCTTCATAACTGGCAGTCCTTCAGGCCTTTGTAGCAACCATCAGCACCCCTTGATCTCATCCTGGAGAGCTGATTGGTTGAGAGAGGTGTCTCCCCTCCATCTGTAAAACCCTTAGATGCGTCAGTAAGCATTTAACACTTCACCTAAAGGGTTCATCCTCCAGCATCAGAGTTTTCAGGGTGCAAGCAGACACAGCAGGGTCCTGGCTGTCAGCAACAGCCGAGCCTCTGACGATGATTGGGCAAACACAGCACCATACATGTACTGCACATGTCAGGAAGGAGTTTAGCAGGCTTTGACACATAACTTAGAATAATAACTAAGTCAGTACTTAGTCAGCTAAACATAAGTATTACTGATGAGTAGAGGGAATTCTAATTAATTTGAATTGAAATTGAATTGAATTTAATTGAATTTGTTACAAATTATGAAAGAGAGGGAAGAAGACATCTTGCACTAAAAAGGGACTATTTTATTTTAAGGAACGCAGGGGGAACTCTAAAATTCTATATGGTATCTGAACAAAAGCAAGCAAAGAACTATACAATAGGGAAGGGAGTACAAGATACATAAAAGATATCCAGAGTGGGATAGATTATCTGGGGGAGGTGCTGTGATAGAAAGTTGTGTTTCCACTGGACCTTTTTTAAGATCAAAAAGACTATGCCTACTTTCCCTGTCTATGATTGACAGATTTTTCCTATATGTGTTTGTACTGAGGGAAAACTGTGAATTATTCTATGTGGATGGAGATGCAGGATTCAGACTTTCTTCATGAGTCCTGGAATAAAGAAAGAAAAAAGATGGATGACATCTTTTTTTTCTTTGCTCTCTGCACAATGGAGCTGCATCTCTGGCCCCCTGGAGCTCTCCAACCTTGCATGTTGGTCTGGGAGAGGATGGTGTCTACGTCTACCGTTATCAGATAAGTTAACTGCATTATTTTTACGAATTAATTGAGTATCATACTGTGTATCTGTAACAGAGGTTGACTACTGTCTCTATCTCATCACAGACCGCTGAAGGTTTGGGGTGCTTCAGTTTTTGTTACCTATCTCTTGTATTTTTTCGGTCACTTTGGTGTCCCATTATTAGACTGATACCATCTGTCCCCTGACAAACCTTGTTTATTACAGGGGGAAACGCGTCGGGACTTTGTATATTGTATCAGATAAGGGATTGTGTATATTGTTCAGATATGTTATAGGGCTGCATAAGGACAGGCTAGGCGAAGCATGTGGACAGAGTACTCCTACCACTAAGGTCTATCTCTGGGCTGAGAAGATTTTTACAGGGTAAGCATAGGGGCAGGCATAGGTATCTCTGATGTGCTATTCTGTCTGTGCTACCCGTCTATTTTAGTAGCTAACTGTCCTTGTGTGACAGCTTTCTGATTTATTTGCTGTACTAGGGCTATATGGGTCCTGTATTGATCTGATTTACTGGATGTATTTTATGATAAATTGCTTAAAAGTTAAGTTTTAGGAAGTTGCCTTCAGTGATATTTCTGTTATAGCAATTGTCTGTGAGATATAATTTTCAGTGATTTTCTATCTGCAGAATGAATCAATGTGTTAGTCTGAAAAAGGTTGGTCAGCAAGCTTGCCAGGATAATCAGCGGAGCAAGTGAATTGGGTCCAAAAGAATTATGTTTACTTCAGCTCTATTTTAGAACTGTTCCGAGTAGTGCATTTTACTGAGATGGCTAATCTGTGTTAAATGGGTGGTAATTTTGGATACATCCAAAATAAGGTATGTTATAGGCTTTCGGTGCATCTAATATATAAAGCTGAGTGTATGTGTATGTCTGCTAAAGGAATCTGCACCGTCACATTTACAATTGCGAAGGTACATCAGGTGTCCGGGAAGGTTTTAGCTCTCTAGGACGTACCATTCCTGATATATTCCCCAAAAAATACATTAGCCAATAGAAGCTTGGTCACATGACCGTTATCAGCAAATAAAAGATTGCAGATCCTCCAGACTCCACAAACACAGTTTTTTATGCCAGGTTTCCATAACAACCAATCCATTTTTCTTCACTGCTGTAGGAGAATTTAACCCCATAAGGACATGGCAATATTTCACCTTAGGGACCAGGCCATTTTTTGCAAATGTGACCAGTGTCACTTTATGTGGTGATAACTTTAAAACGCTTTGACTTATCCAGGCCATTCTGAGATTGTTTTTTCAACACATATTGTACTTCATGACACTGGTAAAATAGAGTAAAAAAAATAATAATATTTATTAAAAAATACAAAATTTACTAAAATTACCAAAAATTTGTAAACATTTGCACATTTCCAAGTTTCAATTTCTCTACTTCTATAATACATGGTAATACCTATGAAAATAGTTTTTACTTTACATTCCCCATATGTCTACTTCATATTTGGATCATTTTGAGAATGATATTTTATTTTTTGGGGATGTTACAAGGCTTAGAGGTTTAGAAGAAATTCTTGACATTTTTCAGAACTTTTCAAAAACCCACTTTTTAAGGAGCAGTTCAGGTCTGAAGTCACTTTGTGAGGCTTACATGATAGAAATCACCCAAAAATGACCCTATTCTAGAAACTAAACCCCTCAAGGTATTCAAAACTGATTTTACAAACTTTGTTAAACCTTTAGGTGTTCCACAAGAATTAATGGAATATAGAGATAAAATTTCACTTTCTTGGCAGATTTTCCATTTTAATAAATTTTTTCAGGTACAAAGCAAAGGTTAACAGCCAAACCAAACTCAATATTTATGGCTCTGATTCTGTAGTTTACAGAAACACACCATATGTGGTCGTAAACTACAAACTTTGCTAACCCTTTAGGTGTTCCACAAGAATTAATGGAAAATAGAGATAACATTTCAAAATTTGACATTTTTGCTGAGTTTTGATTTTAATAATTTTTTCCAGTTACAAAGCAAGGGTTGACAGCCAAACAAAACTCAATCTTTATGGCCCTGATTCTGTAGTTTACAGAAACACCCCATATGTGGTTGTTAACTGCTGTACGGGTACACGGCAGGGCACAGAAGGAAAGGAATGCCATACGGTTTTTGGAAGGCAGATTTTGCTGGACTGGTTTTTTGACACCATGTCCCATTTGAAGCCCTCCTGATGCACCCCTAGAGTAGAAACTCCAAAAAAGTGACGCCAATTTAGAAACTACACCTCTTAAGGTATTCAAAACTGATTTTACAAACTTTGTTAACCCTTTAGGTGTTCCACAAGAATTAATGGAAAATAGAGATAAAATTTAAAAATTTCACTTTTTTGGCAGATTTTTTTCCAGTTACAAAGCAAGGGTTAACAGCCAAATAAAACTCAATATTTATGGCTCTGATTCTGTAGTTTACAGAAACACACCATATGTGGTCATAAACTACTGTACGGGCACACGGCATTGCGCAGAAGGAAAGGAATACCATCCAGTTTTTGGAAGGCAGATTTTCCTGGACTGTTTTTTTGACACCATGTTCCATTTGAAGCCTCCCTGTTGCACCCCTAGAGTAGAAACTCCATAAAAGTGACCCCATTTTAGAAACTACGGTATAGGGTGGCAGTTTTGTTGGTACTATTTTAGGGTACATATGATTTTTGGTTGCTCTATATTACACTTTTTGTGAGGCAAGGTAACAAGAAATAGCTGTTTCGGCAGCGTTTTTATTTTTTGTTATTTACAACATTCACCTGACAGGTTAGATCATGTGGTATTTTTATAGAGTGGGTTGTCATGGACGCGACAATAACAAATAGGACTACTTTTTTGTTGTTGTTTGTTTCAGTTTTACATAACAAAGCATAAAAAAAAAAAAAAATTCTTTAGTGTCTTCACATTTTGAAAGCCATTGTTTTATTTATTTTTTGTGCGACTGTCTTATGTAGGGGCTCATTTTTTTCGGGATGAGATGATGGTTTTATTGACACTATTTTGGGGTGCGTATGATTTTTTGATTGCTTGCTACTACACTATTTGTGATGTAAGGTGACAAAAAATTGCTTTTTTTACACTGTTTTTATCTTTTTGCGGTATTCACCTGAGGGGTTAGGTCATGTGATATTTTTTATAGAGCAGGTTATTGCGGGCACTGCAATACCTAATATGTATACTTTTTATTTATTTATGTAAGTTTTACACAATGATTAAATTTTTTTAACAAAAAAAAATCATGTGTGTCTCCATAGTCTGAAAGCCATATTTTTTTAAATTTTTGGGCTATTATCTTGGCTAGGGTATGATTTTTGTGGGATGAGATTACAATTTGATTGCACTATTTTGGGGTGCGTATGACTTTTTGATCGCTTGCTTTTTTTACACTGTTTTAATTTTTATTTTTTTGCGGTATTCACCTGAGATGTTAGGTCGTGTCCTATTTTCATAGAGCATGTTATTACGGACGCTGCAATACCTAATATGTATACTTTTTTAAATTTACTTAAGTTTTACACAATAACAGCTTTTTTAAAACAAAAATTATGAGTTTTAGTGTCTCCATATTCTAAGCCACAGTTTATTTTTATTTTTTGGGTGATTGTCTTAGGTAGAGGCTCATTTTTTTTGCGGGATGAGGTAACGGTTAGATTGGTACTATTTTGGTAGGCATACGCCTTTTTGATCGCTTGCTGTCGTACTTTTAGTGATGTAAGGTGGTCGGGTGACAAAAAAATTGTTTATTTAGCACAGTTTTTATTTTTTACGGTGTTCATCTGAGGGGTTAGGTCATGTGATATGTTTATAGAGCCGGTTGATACGGACACGCAATACCTATTATGTCAACTTTTTATTTTTCCTATTTTTTACCAATTATTTTTTTTTTTTACTTTATTTGGGGGAAATTACATTTTTTTTTTTTTACTTGAAACTTTACATTTTTGGGGGGAAAACTTTATTTTTTCAACTATTTTTCACTTTACTTTTTGGCCTACTTTGGTACTTTAACTTTTTGGGGTCTGATCCCCTTTACAATGCATTCCAATACTTCTGTATTGGAATGCATTGGCTGTATGAGTGATACAGTGTGTATTACTCATACAGCTTCCTGCCTGTGAGATCCAGGGGGCTGGATCTCACAGGCTCTTCACCGGAAGGCAGCGCCAATGCCTAAGGAACGCATTGCCCTGCCTTCCATGCCATCGGGTCCCTATTACAGCTGCACGGGGACCCGATGGCACCACCGACCGCCCGCCGCAGCAACCTGTAAATGCCGCAAACCGCAGTGCTGCTGTCCTAGGCTCCATTCAGACGTCTGTAGTGCAATACACCCGGCCGGAACCCCCATAGAAATGCCTATTCTTGTCCGCAATTGCGAACAAGAATAGGATATGCTCAATTTTTTTTAGGGAGCTGCGGACCAAAAGATTGCGCTCTCAAAATGCAGATGCGGATAGCACACTGTGTGTTGTCCGCATCTCTTCCTGCCCCATAGAGAATTAATGGGTCCGCATCCATTCCGCATAATTGTGGACTCATTCTACGGACATGTGAATGGACCCTTAGAGTGAGCGGTTCAAAAGGCCATGCCCCCTCCCACTCGACAGAGATTGAAAAAATGAAGCTAAAAATCAACTTCTAGGTCCTGCTAAGCCACGCCCACATCTGGTTAGGCCACGCCCCTCCTACTCCTGAGCCGATAGGGATTGAAAAAGGATTTTTTTAATCATATCAAATATATAACTATATAACTTATGTTAGCTGCAGGGGTGTGATGGAGGGTGACTTTCTCCCTGCAGCACAGTGCTGCTGTCTTAGAGTGAGCAGTTCAAAAGGACACGCCCCTGATCCAGTAAAGGACACTGTTAAGGGGGCGGGCCCCTGTGGAGGTCACTGTCAAGGGGGTGGTATACTGTGAAAGTCACTGTTAAAGGGGAAGGCTGCTGTTAAGGTCAAAGTTAAGGGGGTGGGCTGCTGTGGAGGTCCAATTTTAAGGGACAGGGCACTGTGGGGGGGTCAGTGTTAAGGGGTGGGTGGCTGTGGAGGTCACTGTTTTGGGGACAGGGTGCTAGAGATGTCACTGTTATGGTGGATAGTGTTGATATCTTTTAATGACACACACAAGCATTAAATTAAATTAAACAGATTAAATATTGTCGAGTGAAGCCGGGTCCTTCAGCTAGTTTAACATGTGTGAATAAGAGAGACATGGTGTTATGTCGGAGAAAAATCTTAACTGTGGCCATCCTGTAATCTGAGTAGTTATGTCTGTCCAAAGGTCAACAATTAAGTAACAATGTACTCTAATTTCTATAGAATTGCTAAAGGTGGGCATGCTGGGTATGTGATGGCTAGCGATTGGTAGATCCTATACCATCCATACATTGCTTTATACTGCAGAAAGCTGGACTTTTCAAAGAGGCTGTGAAGAGTATGGCAACTTTGTCTCAATCGACATAATGGGGCAAAACTCCCACTCCAAACTTAGTAGCTAAGTAAATTAATAATGCTGTGCGGTATGGACCAATGTAAACAATGAAGTGGTTGGAGAGCTTACACGAGCGCCACTGTCCTTTCAAAAAGATGATGGAGCAGGTGCCAAAGTCAGACCCCCACTGATCTAATCTTTATGACCTATGCTAAGGATGTGTCATAGTTACTTAGTCGATAGGATTGAAAAAGACACAGGCCTATCTAGTCCAACCTAGTCCATCAGTTTCATGAAACCTGGTTAGCCACTTTAAAGCAAATTCACAACAGCAGAAAAAATAGATAAACCATCAGTTGGCCTGGCATCTTTAAACAGAACTAACCAGAAACAAAAGTTAAAAAAATAAAGGATTTAAGAAAGTCAACTCACATTTGATTTCTTCTCAGCTTGAGTGTTAGAAATGCATAATCTGTTTATTCTTCCTACAAAAATAACCAATAACACTAAGTATATTTGTGCGTCCATTGCTTACAATAAAAATGAAGGATAAATACAGTCAGAAGTCACAGCTGGTGAATAAATGATATTTACTTAGAATAAATAAAGCCTATACTCAGTGATTAATATGAGGCATGGGAGGTCTTCTAGGGAATATCTAAATATGGTAAATCACAGCACAATCTGGCTGGTAAAAAATAAAACGTGTACATAAATGGTATAATAAAAATCAATAATAAAAACATGACTAAACTTATTTACCAGGTGGAAAAAAATCATAGATATCATATTTTACAGATGTAGCTGAGATAAAATTTACTCTCATAACACATGTCACAGTGTTATCTTGTGACAAAAGCCATTGAAATCCATTGAAAAAGTCACTTAACTTTTTCATGCCGTTCCTTACTTAACCCCTTAAGGACCAGGCTCATTTTCACCTTAAGGACCAGGCCATTTTTTGCAAATCTGACCAGTGTCACTTTAAGTGCTCATAACTTTTAAACGCTTCGACTTACCCAGGCCGTTCTGAGATTGTTTTTTCGTCACATATTGTACTTCATGACACTGCTAAAATTGGGTCAAAAAAGTTAATTTTTTTGCATAAAAAAATACATTTTTTACCAAAAATTTTGAAAAATTAGCAAATTTCAAAGTTTCAGTTTCTCTACTTCTGTAATACATAGTAATACCCCCCAAAATTGTGATGACTTTACATTCCCCATATGTCTACTTCATGTTTGTAGCATTTTGGGAATGATATTTTATTTTTTGGGGATGTTACAAGGCTTAGAAGTTTAGAAGCAAATTTTGAAATTTTTGAGAAATCTTCAAAATCCCACTTTTTATGGACCAGTTCAGGTTTGCAGTCATATTGTGAGGCTTAGATAATAGAAACCTCCCAAAAATGACCCCATTCTAGAAACTACACCCCTCAAGGTATTCAAAACTGTTTTTTCAAACTTTATTAACCCTTTAGGTCTTCCACAAGAGTTGATGGCAGATGGAGAAACAATTTTGAAATTTCTATTTTTTTGAAAATTTTCCAATATAATCAATTTTTTCCAGGAGTAAAACAAGGGTTAACTGCCAAACAACACTCAAAATGGGTAGCCCTGATTCTGTAGTTTGCAGAAACACCCCATATGTGGTCGTAAACTACTGTTTGGCCGAACGGTAGCACATAGAAGGAGGGGAACACCATATGGGTTTTGGAAGGCAGATTTTGCAGGACTGGTTTTGTTTATACCATGTCCCATTTGAAGCCCCCTGTTGCACCCCTAGAATAGAAATTTCAAAAAAGTGACTCCATCTAAGAAAGTACACCCCTCAAGGTATTCAAAACTGGGTTTACAAACTTTGTTAACCCTTTAGGTGTTCCACAAGAGTTAATGGCAGATGGAGAAACAATTTTGAAATTTCTATTTTTTGGAAAATTTTCCAATATAATCAATTTTTTCCAGGAGTAAAACAAGGGTTAACTGCCAAACAACACTCAAAATGGGTTGCCCTGATTCTGTAGTTTACAGAAACACCCCATATGTGGTCGTAAACTACTATTTGGCCGAACGGGAGCACATAGAAGGAGGGGAACACCATATGGGTTTTGGAAGGCAGATTTTGCTGGACTGGTTTTGTTTATACCATGTCCCATTTGAAGCCCCCTGTTGCACCCCTAGAATAGAAATTTCAAAAAAGTGACTCCATCTAAGAAAGTACACCCCTCAAGGTATTCAAAACTGGGTTTACAAACTTTGTTAACCCTTTAGGTGTTCCACAAGAGTTAATGGCAGATGGAGAAACAATTTTGAAATTTCTATTTTTTGGAAAATTTTCCAATATAATCAATTTTTTCCAGGAGTAAAACAAGGGTTAACTGCCAAACAACACTCAAAATGGGTTGCCCTGATTCTGTAGTTTGCAAAAACACCCCATATGTGGTCGTAAACTACTATTTGGCCGAACGGTAGCACATAGAAGGAGGGGAACACCATATGGGTTTTGGAAGGCAGATTTTGCAGGACTGGTTTTGTTTATACCATGTCCCATTTGAAGCCCCCTGTTGCACCCCTAGAATAGAAATTTCAAAAAAGTGACTCCATCTAAGAAAGTACACCCCTCAAGGTATTCAAAACTGGGTTTACAAACTTTGTTAACCCTTTAGGTGTTCCACAAGAGTTAATGGCAGATGGAGAAACAATTTAGAAATTTCAATTTTTTGGAAAATTTTCCAATATAATCAATTTTTTCCAGGAGTAAAACAAGGGTTAACTGCCAAACAAAACTCAAAATGGGTTGCCCTGATTCTGTAGTTTGCAAAAACACCCCATATGTGGTCGTAAACTACTGTTTGGCCGAACGGTAGCACATAGAAGGAGGGGAACACCATATGAGTTTTGGAAGGCAGATTTTGCAGGACTGGTTTTGTTTATACCATGTCCCATTTGAAGCCCCCTGTTGCACCCCTAGAATAGAAATTTCAAAAAAGTGACTCCATCTAAGAAAGTACACCCCTCAAAGTATTCAAAACTGGGTTTACAAACTTTGTTAACCCTTTAGCTGTTCCACAAGAGTTAATGGCAGATGGAGAAACAATTTAGAAATTTCTATTTTTTGGAAAATTTTCCAATATAATCAGTTTTTTCCAGGAGTAAAACAAGGGTTAACTGCCAAACAAAACTCAAAATGGGTTGCCCTGATTCTGTAGTTTGCAAAAACACCCCAAATGTGGTCGTAAACTACTGTTTGGCTAAACGGCAGGACATAGAAGAAGGGGAACGCCATACGGTTTTTGGAAGGCAGATTTTGCTGGACTGGTTTATTTACACCATGTACCCTTTCAAGCCCCCTGATGCACCCCTAGAGTAGAAACTCCATAAAAGTTACCCCATCTAGGAAACTACGGGATAAGGTGGTTGTTGTTTTGGGACAATTTTTGGGGTAAATTAGATTTTTGGTTGCTCTATATTACTCTTTTTTGAGGCAATGTAACAAAAAAATTTAATTCTAAAATTGTTTCTACATTCGCTATTTAGTTTTGTGGAACACCTAAAGGGTTAACATAGTTTGTAAAGTAATTTTTGAATACCTTGAGGGGTGTAGTTTCTTAGATGGGGTCACTTTTTTGGAGTTTCCAGTCTAGGCTACAACAGGGGGGGCTTCTAATGGGACATGGTGTAAAAAAAAAAACTGTCCATCAAAATCTGCCTTCCAGAAACCGTATGGAGTTCCCTTCGTTCTATGCCCTGCCGTGCGGCTATATAGCCATTTACGACCACATATGGGGTGTTTCTGCAAACTACAGAATTGGGGCAATAAATGTTTAGTTTTGTTTGGCTGTTAACCCTTGCTTTATTACCGGCAAAATGGATTTAAATTTACATTTTGCCCAAAAATAGGTGTTTTGGCACCGTTTTTATTTTATATTTTTAACACCGTTCATCCGAGGCGTTTGGTAAAAAGTTATTTTTATAGCGACGACTTTTACGCACGCGACGATGCCCAATATGTATGGCTCTCAGACTTTGGAGACACTAAGCAGGCATCCTAAAACTGCGGCCCTCCAGATGTTGTAAAACTACAATTCCCACCATGCCCTGATGATGGCTGTAGGTTGTCTGGGCATGCTGGGAGTTATAGTTTTACAACATCTGGAGGGCCGCAGTTTGAGGATGCCTTCACTAAAACTAATATTTTTTGGGGAAAGAAAAATTGTTTTCGTGTCTCCAAAGTCTGAGAGCCATAGTGTTTTATGTTCTCTAGTGAACTGTTGGGGATTATAAAAATTTAGTACTCCATGGAAGTGTGATACTCCCTGAAGCAATCGATAATGCAGAGGCCCGGATGATCGGGGCACGTGTCACATTGAGTTGTGGTGTCCTTCCGTATGCCCCTCTTGTGACACACTCTGCACTTTTTTTGGGTACGTCCCTTCTTTCCAGTATGGGGGACAACACCTGGAAAGTGTTGGCCAGGGACGATCCGGGCGCCTCCAGTTCCCGAGGTACTCCGGCCTGCTCTTTCCCGGTCCGAAAAGATCAGGTCTTTGAGGACTGCCTCATAGAATTGGAGGAATGTCCCTGTGCTGCCAGCGCTTCGGGATAGTACAAAAGAGTTGTACATGGCAACCTGCACCATGTAGACCGCAACTTTTTTGTACCATGCCCGGGTTTTGCGCATGGCGTTATATGGCGTGAGGACTTGATCAGAGAGATCAACTCCTCCCATATACCGATTGTAGTCGACGATACAATCGGGCTTGAGGACCGTTGCCGCGGTACCTCGCACAGGGACTGGGGTGGTGCTGTTACCGTGGATTGTGGACAGCATAAGGACATCCCTCTTGTCCTTATACCTGACCAGCAACAGGTTTCCACTGGTAAGTGCACGGGTCTCACCCCTGGGGATAGGTACCTGGAGGGGGTAGGCAGGGAGGCCGCGTTGATTTTTCCGCACGGTCCCACAAGCGAACGTGGATCTGGCGGCAAGGGACCTGAACAAGGGAATGCTGGTATAAAAGTTGTCCACGTACAAGTGGTAGCCCTTATCCAGCAGTGGGTACATAAGGTCCCACACGAGTTTCCCGGTAACACCCAGAGTGGGGGGACATTCTGGTGGTTGAATCCGGGAATCTCGCCCCTCGTACACACGAAATTTGTAAGTGTACCCTGAGGTACTCTCACAAATTTTGTATAGCTTCACGCCATACCTCGCCCGCTTTGTGGGAATGTATTGGCGGAAACTGAGTCTCCCCTTGAACGCAACGAGAGACTCATCAACCGCGACCTCCCTTCCAGGTACGTAGGCCTGCTGAAATGTGGCCCCAAAGTGATCGATGACAGGCCGTATCTTGTACAGCCGGTCATAGGCAGGATCACCTCGGGGTGGACATGCTGCATTATCGGAATAATGCAGACATTTCCGGATGGCCTCAAACCGGTGACGTGTCATGACCATACTGTACAGTGGGGTCTGGTACAGGACGTCCCCACTCCAGTATTGCCATTGCCTGATGCTGGGTTTTTGGACTAGACCCATATGCAGCACGAGGCCCCAAAATGTCGGGGGGGGCAAGTGGCAGGGGGGGTCTGGGGTCTGAAAGTTGAAAAAAAAAAGTTTGGAATAAATGTGCTTATTTTTTATTTATTTTTTCTAACTTTTCCCTTCTATCCCTGCCTAAAGGTGCCTCTCCCTCACTGACCCTAACCTACCTGGGTGGCGATGGGTGCAGGAGGGTGATGGATGCCGATTTAGGGGGACACAGGAGCTGGTGCTGGACGATGCTGCACGGTCAGGGTGCTGGACAGGAAGAGGAGGGGAGAGAGGAGCGCAGGAAGTTTGAATCTCGCGCCTCTCTCCCCTGCACCAATCAGCACCCTGGACAGCGGCGTTCAGCACCAGGGCCAGCTCCGCCTCTGCAAATCCTCGGACTGCGATTGGTGGTGTAAAATTACGCCACCGATCGCAGTCTTTTTCCGGTTCATCGGGTCACAGGATACCCGAATGGACCGGAAACGCAGAAAACCGCAGGTCTGAATTGACCTGCGGTTTTCTGCGATCGCCGATACGGGGGGGTCCAATGACCCCCCCCTGCGTTGTTACGGGATGCCGGCTGAATGATTTCAGCCGAAATCCCGTTTCGATTAACCCCCGCGGCGCCGGAATTCAGATTTTAAGTCAGGACGTACCGGTACGTCCTCGGTCCTTAAGGACTCGGGAAATAGGGCGTACCGGTACGTCCTCGGTCCTTAAGGGGTTAAAGGGGTTTTCTGGGAATTAAGAAAATGAAAATACTTCAATGTTACTTTATTATAAATATATTCTCAAATACCTCTCATTATTTATAATGGCTCATTTTGTCTGGGGAGCAATCATCAGGGGAAACAAAATGGCTGCTGTCCCACCAGTACACACAGAACCTGTCCTAATTATTAGCAATGAGCGGCATAGGCAGGGCCGGTGCAAGGCTTTTTGCCCACACAAGCAAAGCTACATTTTGGCGCCCCCCACCAGTAAATCAGAACTCGGTGGGGGTGATGTAAAAAGGAGGCAGTGATGTGACATGGAGGGGGATGAGAAATGTGGCATGGAGGGGTTGATGTGACATGGAAGGGGGAGAAATGTGACATGGAGGTGAGAAATGTGACATGGATGGGGTTAAATGTGACATTTCTCCCCCTCCATGTCACATTTCTCCCCCTCCATGTCACATTTCTGCCCATGTCACATTTCTCCCCATCTATGTCACATTTCTCCCCATCTATGTCACATTTCTCCCCCATGTCACATTTCTCCCCCATGTCACATCACCCCCCCATGGCACATTTCCCCCCTCCCCTCTATTAATTTTGTGTAATAATAAACATTACACTCACCTAGCCGTGGTCCTGTCTGCTGCAGCTCCCCTTCTCCTCTGTGTGGTCCTGGTATCTTCTCTCTGGGCTCCCTACAAGACTTTGAGGACCTTTCCCAATCAGCGGCCGCAGCTGTGTGACGTGTCATGCCAGTGATTGGCTCAGCGGCCCCCCTTCTCTGCGCCCTAAGGCAGCTGCTTGGTCTACCTTATTATAGCACCGGGCCTGGCCATAGGCAACATTTGAATTTGCCATATTTTTGCAAATCTTTGGCCGAATATTCCTCATAAATGTGCAAATTCGAGAATTTGTGATCTCCAGTCATTGTTTGTTTGATTGCGAAAATCGTCAATGTAATAAATTTGCGATAAATTCGTAATAAATTCGCGATTAGAATATTCAACACTATTTGCAAATACAAATATATAGCACTATATTCTAAATATTCACAAATTCTCGAAGTGGCGATATTCGCAATTAAAATTTGCAATTAAAACATTTGCGCTCAACACTACTAATAACCACACATTACAAGTTACTTTACAACACTGAGGTAAAGAGCTGCCTTCTCCTCCTCCTGTCTTCTTGTCAGAGATTTTGATCCTGAATACAGATGATAAGAACTTTAGCTGAATCTCTGGGGAATTTAGTGCTGCTGCTCATTATCTACACCTCACCCTCCTCTAATGTCTCCTCATCATCTCCATTTCCACAGAGATTCACCTATATTCAGGATCATGATTCCTGACAAGCAGAGCAGAGAGGAGGATAAGACAGCACTATGGCTTATTGTGGTGAAGTAACTTGTCCCCCTGTGTCATTAGGACAGGTTTTGTGTGTACTGATAGGACAGCGGCCATTTTATTTCTCCTAATGATTGCTACCTAGACAAAACAAGCCATTATAAGTAATGAAAGGTATTTATGAATATATTTATTATAGAATAATATTTAAGTATTTTCATTTTTTTTTTTTATTGTTGGATAACCCCTTTAACACCTTCAGGACCCTGGCATTTTTCACCTTAAGGACCAGGTAGTTTTTGGGAAATTTGATGTGTCACTTTATGTGGTAATAACTTTGGAATGCTTTTACTTATCAAAGCCATTGTGAGTTTTTTTTCTCGTGGCACATTTGAATTCATGATAGTGCAAAATTTCAGTCAATAGTTTTCTTTTCTTTTTTATCACAAATTTACCCAAAAATTGAAAAAATGTGTAAGTTTACAAATGTACATTTCTTTGCTTTTAAAACAAATAGTGATACCTCATATAATAGTTATTACTTTACATTTCCCATATGTTTGGATAATCTAGTGATTGTCATTTTCTTTTTTTGGGACTTTAGAAGGCTTAGAAGTTTAGAAGCAAATCGGAAAATGTCGGAAAAAAAATAAAATTTCCAAAACCCAATTTTTAAAGACCAGTTCAGGTCTGAAGTCACTTTGTAGCGCTTACATAATAGAAACCACCCATAAATGACCCCATTTTAGAAACTATACCCCTCAAGGTATTCAAAACTGATTTTTACAAACTTTGTTAACCCTTTAAGTGTTCCACAAGATTTATTATATATTTTGAGAGCCATTGTTTTTTTTTTTGGTGATTGTCTTATGTAGGGGATCATTTTTTGTGGAATAAGATGAAGGTTTGATTGGTACTATTTTGGAGTGCGTATGACTTTTTGATCGCTTGGTATTACACTTTTTCTGATGTAAGGTGACAAAAAATGGCTTTTTTTACACCTTTTTTTTTACGGTGTTCATCTGAGGGGTTAGGTCATGTGATATTTCAATAGACCTGGTTGTTAAAGACATGGTGATACCTAATATGTGTACTTTTCTATTTTATTAGTTTTAACACAATAATAGCATTTTTTAAACAAAAAAATCATGTTTTAGTGTCTCCATAAACTTAGTTTTTTTATTATGAAAAACTTTTTTTGCTTTTTTTTTTAAACTTTTTATCTTTGTCCTACTCTGGGACTTCAACTTATGGGGTCTGACCCCCTCTGCAGTAAATTACAATACATCCTGTATTGTAATGCATTGGCTGTCACCTTTTATGCTGACAGCCTGCCTGTGAGACCCAGCCTAAGGGGCTGGATCTCACAGGCTTCCGTAGAAGTCAAGCCCCGATGCCTATGGAAGGCTTCAGGCTGCCTTCTCTGCCTGGAGATTCGGAGGGCAACCGTACCCTTCGCAAACACTCTGCATGCCGTGGTCAGCTTTGACCGCGGCATACAAGGGATTAATACGCCGACATCTGTGTTTTCACTGATGCTGGCGTATGCAGCAGGGGCCCGGCTATCAGTGACTGTCAGGTTCGTGCTGCTGATCAGGTGGGCACAGCTCCTGCACCTGCCCAATCAGCCCGCCATACATGTACCGCGCTGGTCCTTAAGTCACGTCCTGCATCTGTAAATTTACAGTTACAGTATGTTTAAACCATTTTGTTTTATACAATAAACCCAGGGTACAATAGGCTTGAGTTTGCATCTAATGGGAAATTATTTTCTCTACATGCTTTTATTGATAGTCCTATTCCAGCTCATATTGTTCAAATATCAGACGAGTATACTGTACCTAGATAAGTACCCTTTTCAATCCATCTGTATGCAGTATATGTTTTTTAAAAACTCAATAACAAATGTATGCAGCAGTGGTGCACCTCCTATGGAGGTAGACCACACAGCTGCTATAGTGCCCGTGGGGAAGGGGGCCCTGCAGTGGATGAAAGTCCCCACCCCCTAATTACATTCAGTACAGGCTCCCTTCTGGCTCCAGTCCAGAGTCCCTGACATCAGTGCAGAAGGCTAAAGGACCTGTGATGAAGTACCATCTAGTAAAGGAACTGCACAGAGAATTGAGTAGTTCTCAGGTTAGGAAGTTTGGCTGCTAGGACCTTTGACTGATGTCATCATCATCACAGGTCCTGCATCATATACTCAAAGAACTGCACAAAGAATGGTGTAGTTCCCAGGATAGGAATGTACATCTGCCAGGACATGTGATGACATCTCTGAGCTGAGAGCCTCTGAGATGAAGGCAGAGAGAGCCACATGCCTCTGCCTAACATCATAGGTGCCGTGATCGACATCGATCTGAAGGGTAAAATTATGGGTTTTGGAGTATGATATAGCTGGCATCCGCTGCGTATGGAGCAGACTCACTGCATCAGTGGTTGAAGGAGTTAAACAATATGCTTTTTGGTGACACATTTCCTTTAAAAATAATCTGTCATCTCTCCTGATTCACAGAAAAACAATCAGAAAGCAAATACCACTAGGGGAGGGTGCCTGAGCAATAGTTTCATCTAGCTTGCTTGTTCATGTGCTTCAATTTGTCTGATCGTGTACCGAACTCTTACTTTTTCCTAATAAAATCAGCGCAACCAAAATTAAGGTATGTTTTGCCGTCATGGGTTCTGTCTGCATCTATTCAGTACGGATTTGGTTATATTATATCCCAAATGAGCAACATGGATTGTAAGTCAATGGGCACCGGATCCGTTTTTTTTTCTTGTCCAAAAAAAACGGATCCCCCACTATTGACTTACATTGTGTTTCATGGCGGATCTGTTTTGATCAGTATCCCATGACGCACTCCAAAATGCTGCTTGCAGCGCTTTTGTGTGCATCATGGGAACACAACTTTATGTTCAGTTTTGCCCCCTTTGACAATGAATAAGGACAAAACTGAAGCATTTTCCACCGCTTTTGAGATCCAATCACAGATCTCAATGGCGGAAAGGGAAAGCACAGGGTTGAAAGTAGCCTTACAGGTGGCAGTTTTAAGCTTAAACTTTATCTATAATTCTTAGAATATCAATCAGTCAAGGAATGAGAACAATTTACAGATGATCTGCATTCTGCTAAGAGGACTCAAGCCTTATAAGCCAAACCCAGCAAGTATAACTGTTGTACAAAAATGTTTGTATACTTTTAGTGTCCAACTAACAGTCTGAAGCAGATTTTGAAGTGGATAAGGGATTTGTCAAATAAATTCATTTTTTCCCTTTTGAGATTTAACATGCCAAAACCGAACATGAGCAACCTAGGAAGAAAGGAATCTCAGTTAATAAATCCTTCATTCTTTGAGGAGCATGTGAAAATTGAAGGAAGTCAAGGTGTCAGGGGAAGAAGGAAGGATTTTCTATTGGCAGGTGATGCCAGTTGGTTATTTAAGAAAACCACCACCTGGACACATCAAGCCAACAAGGCTTACACAAAAGGAAAAAAAAATGATTGCAGTGACGGGGAACAAATTGAAAAGTGACTTCTCCACTGAGAAACTTATATTTTTTTAATTATATCTTGAAAAGGCATTTGTTTTTGTTTTCTATTTAAAATGCAAACATCTAAAATTGTATTGATCTTCCTTTAATTTTAAGATAACTGCACCTATTGTGTCATACTGTGTATCAAAATATGCCAAAGTAGTTCAATTGCCAAAGTGTTTGATGACTTCACTCAAAAGATTCAGGTTTCTATGTGTTAAATTGCATCATTATATACGCTAATAATAATAATAATCACCTCTCATCATTAAAAAGTTCCAAAAATATTTCCCTGGTTCAGATCATGCATTATGAATTTTCTAGTGAAATAACTAATGCTGCTTAGATTAGAATAAGGATTTTCTCAAGCACAGTTGCATTATGTGGTAAGAGATGGGGCTTTACTTCTGACAAGCTAGAGATGAAGAAATAAAAAAGGGAAGGGAAAAATGTTGCATCAATTGATAGAACCTTTTAAACTGGCCGTGAGACATGATTTGGATAATAATTAAGCCACCTTACATCTGGTGAAATTAGAGGCAGAGCTTATAAATATTAAATTTGCATACCATCTTTCCAGAATTCCAGAATTCCAGATGAGCATTGGTGAGCCAAGGGATGGGCAAACTGCGGCTCTTCAGCTGTTGTAAAACTACAAATCCCTGCTGTAGGCAGACTGGGCATACTGGGAGTTGTAGTTTTACAACATCTGGCGAGCCGCAGTTTGCCCATCCCTGGGCTAGCCTATAAGACTCCTCATGCTGATAAGGTGCGCTCCATAAGGAGATATAATATCCCCCCAATCCTGACTTAGGCCTTTCACAGAGTTAAGCCAGTACTCTCTGCTCTCATGAGGGGCAATCACCCCAAAACAGCTAATTTACATTTGGTGGCATTAGCAGCAGAGTTTGCACAAAACTTATTTGCATACCCTCTTCCCAGAATCCCTGAGGAGCATTGCCTGGCTTAAAGGAGTTCTCATAATGATTAGACGCTCTACATAAGGAGATATACAGTACATAGTATCCCCAATTCCTGCCCTAGGCTTCTCAACCAGTTAATCCAGTACTCTCTGCTCTGCACCGATGAGGGACAGTCACCCCGAAACAGCTAGTACTCTGCTCTCTGCACGATGAGGGACAGTCACCCTGAAAAAGCTGTCTGCAGATTTAGTGCTGGCTTATTTATTATCCAAGTCATGTCTCAAGGCCTGTTAAGGCCACCTGCACACATTGGGGTATATGTGCGGAAAAAAGCAGCATAGAACAGTACCAGCAATTTGTATGAGATGTACACTTTGAAAAGTATGTTTGTGGTTTTAGCTGGGGATTTTACCCTTTTTCAATGAAGGGTGAGATCTGCTGCAAAACCACATCAATCTAGCACCAAAAACAACTGTTAGAAATTTTGGATTTTGTTACGGATATGTTGCAGAAATCACAAAAATCCACAGCAAAATTGTGCATTTGTGTGCAGGTACCCTAAAAGGTCAAACATTGACTTATAGGATAGCTGCCTTACATCTGGTGGCATCAGAGGCAGAGCTTGTTAAGAGCTTGTTTGTATACCCCCTTATTAGCTGCTGAATCACTCCTATGTTGTGTCTGTCTGACTTTTCTATCTCTCTCTCCAGAGACATCGATGGGCTGATGTAATCTGGTCCTTCAGTGAACATGAAGTTTGTCTTGGTCTCTCAGGTCTGATTTATCACATCATTTAGAGAGAATGTTAGGGCTCTTTCACACCTGCGTTATTGTCTTCCGGCATAGAGTTCCGTCGTCGGGGCTCTATGCCGGAAGAATACTGATCAGTTTTATCCTAATGCATTCTGAATGCAGTGAAATCCGTTCAGGATGCATCAGGATGTCTTCAGTTTTTGTCACGTTTTTTTTGGCCGGAGAAAATACCGCAGCATGCCGCGCTTTTTGCTCCGGCCAAAAAACTGAAGACTTGCCGGAAGGCCGGATCCGGAATGAATGCCCATTGAAAGGCATTGATCCGGATCCGGCCTTAAGCTAAACGTCGTTTCGGCGCATTGCCGGACACAACGTTTAGCTTTCTTAGAGTGGTTACCATGGCTGCCGGGACGCTAAAGTCCCGGCAGCCATGGTAAAGTGTAGCGGGGAGCGGGGGAGCAGCATACTTACTGTCCGTGCGGCTTCTGGGGCGCTCCAGAGTGACGTCAGGGCGCCCCAGGCGCATGGATGACGTGATCGCATGGCACGTCATCCATGCGCATGGGGCGCTCTGACGTCACTCTGGAGCGCCCCGGGAGCCGCACGGATGGTAAGTATACCGCTCCCCCACTCCCCGCTCCTACTATGGCAACCAGGACTTTAATAGCGTCCTGGCTGCCATAGTAACACTGAAAGCATTTTGAAGACGGATCCATCTTCAAATGCTTTCAGTACACTTGCGTTTTTCCGGATCCGGCGTGGAATTCCGGCAAGTGGAGTACACGCCGGATCCGGACAACGCAAGTGTGAAAGAGGCCTTAGTCTAGGAAGGGACATGGGAGAGTTGCTCAAATGAAAATAGAGTATTTTTTCTCTAATAAGACATGTTACAACATGTCTTATATTTGCTTTTACTATTGATTTATGCAAATGTATAAGTAGATACTAATTTGGTGTTATTATAAACACAGGACAGTACCTATTACCTTTTCTCTCTCAGTTCTCATGTATAGTATTAGCCATTATTTTTGTTCCTTTACTTCTGCCTGTGTTAGTTACTTCTTAAAGTTATTGTACAACCCTTTACAATTGATTTGCTAACCTCAGGATAGGCCATCAATAGCTATTCTTCAGTAGCTCCAGTGCTGGAACTAAAGAATTCCACCAGTTGTGCAATGGGCAGATCTGGTTATTGCAGTACTGTTTCCATTCACTTCAGTAAATCAGCACTACAATAACCAGCTCCATTCAATGCAAAACAGATGGAGCTTGGTTGTTCCATTGCCAATAGCCGACACTGAAGATTCTACAGAACAGGTGATTGTCAGCAATAATATAGGGATGATCTATCCTGAGGAGGACAACCCTTTTACAGGTACCACCCAATGAACTAGATTTCCTGCAGCAGAAATTCTGCAGCGAATTTAGCTGAGATTCCACAGTGAAATGTCTTCTGTTAATTTCTAGGGGGTTTGTGCCCTAGTACCCTACGCTAGTACCCTACGCATTGCAAAGGGTAAAATTTGCTTTGGAAATCTAAATGACATGCTGCTGATTTAAAATCCACACTGCAGGTTAATTCCTACTGCAGACTTGTTATGTAGCATTTTGGTACTACTGTAAGTAGTGATAGACGAACATCTGCTGGGACGGTTTGCAAACGCGATCGCACAAATGCGATCAAATGTTCGCGAACCGCAAGTTTGCGGTGGGTCCAATTCATTTTAATGGCAGGTGAACCTGAAAAACCTTCAGCTCATATTTGGAGCCAAGAAATAATTACTAGAAGTGCACAAATAGTCCCACAACATGGACAGTGACATACCAGATGTATTATTCGAGTTTGTGATCGCCATAAAAAAAATAAATATGCAAAATATCAGCAATATATTTTTCGCGTACGCGCATGCGCAAATGCACTATACAGTACCCAAATGCACTCTAAAGAAAGTATATTGGTATATAACACCCCGCTTCAATCAGTTTTTTTGGGGGGAGACTGGTATATCACACCAGTAGAAATTATTTGTTCCAATAACACTTGTCCCTCTATATACCTGCAGTATCGCAGCAGAACCGCACACAACTGCCGCACAATACAAACGCACGATAATATACTTTCTAACATAGAAAGTATATTATAACATTGTACAAAGTACAAGGAAGGCAATCCATTAGAATATACATAAAGATAAAACATAACCTTTAATAATTTTACTATGAGGGTCCATTCACACATCCGTAAGTGTTTTGCGGATCCGCAAAACATGGACACCGGCAATGTGGATTCCGCAATTTGTGGACCGCACATCGCCGGCACTATAATAGAAAATGCCTAATCTTGTCTGCAATTGCGGACAAGAATAGGACATGTTCTATTTTTTTGCGGAAACGGAAGCACAGATGTGGAAGTGCAGATCCGCAAATGCGGATGTAGCCAGCACATTCTGGCCCCATTGAAAATTAACGGAACAGATGCGGACCCATTTTGCGGACGTGTGAATGGAAAAGATAAAAAGAAAAAAAAATGTATTATTAAAGTTACTAAAAAGCACAGATGTTGTAGGCAATAACAAGTTCTCGGCGGCACTAAATCAGGTGCTCGGCGGCACCAAGTCAGAAACCATATGTCCTACCACAATCCGGGGGGTTCCAGTGCACATCGAGAAATCCAGGAGGGAAAGCGAAAAAACATTTATCCCTGGGCTAGATGATGATGTGGTATTGAAGGACAGGGTGGGCAAAGAACTGTCCCTGATATTGCCCTACAGGGGGGTGCTATTCTGTCCCTGATAGTCTAACCACAGACCATCCGCCCTGATAAGAGTGACCCCACCCGGAACCTTACCCTATATAAAAATGGCCCTAGTAAGCCCCTAGGCCCCTGACTTCCAGGTGATCACTATATAGATCTATGTGTTTTTGACTCATTATGAAAATATATTATAAGTATATTGCACCCCTCTGTGTATCACACATATCAATAGCACACCTATACTAGTGCTTAAAAGAACTTTTGTGGCCCTATTAGCTAGTGTTTGTGTCCCTAACAGTCTGCCCCTGCTCCACACAGCAACCTCTCCCTACACTGGCAAAACACTGAATGTAAAATGGCGGCCAGATTGGGTTTATTTATAAGGTAGGGGGTATGTCCATGTGCTGAAACGTCTCAATTGGCTCTCCTTTATCATGGGTAAAAGTTCTTCACAATGTAAAAGAATATGGCGGGCACAAATTTCTCCATATGTTCGCATGTTCGACGAATCGCGAACATGCAAAGTTTGTCCGCGAAATGACCGCCGAGTGAACCGAGGGCCATCTCTAACTGTAAGATGCCGTGGCTTTGCTACATACCATACCACTGCGGCAAACGCCTCTATATCATCCTGGGTGTTGTAGAACTATTGGGTGTCTAGTAGAACAAGTAAAGTGTACAGTTGGTAGCTCTTAAAGAAGCATACATTTATAAAAAGAAACAACATGGAAAGTTGTTAATGGAAAGAAATATTATTTATATTGTACAATACAAAAACCTTCACACTTAGCCAAGTAGCTGATTTTAGCATTTGCTGGATACAATGATGAATTCATGAGACACAATGACTCAAGCTTAGTGTTTATCCATACTGGTTTATTATATCATTATTTAGACAAACAATGTAAATATTGTAACATATTTTGGGTTTGTACAAATGATATAAATGCTTTCTGGAACTCTCATCTTTAAAAAGATTTCACGCCTTTGATCCTCGGCAGTCATTTATTAGTTGGGATAGTTGAAAGGGAAGCAGCAAGAGAACATCAAATAGACACTGGAAAATTAACTTTGGAAACAAAACTGCTTTCCAATACAAGCACAAAGGCTTTTAAAGCTTACTTACCCGCATGCAGTTTTTAAACATGGCTAAGGAACATGAATAAGCAGATAATAGTAAAAAATCACAAAGTATATAATTGTATCCTTCCTATCAACTTTTCTAGAACTAGAAGTCCATATTAAGGAGAACAGAGCAGGAGAGTTGCTATAGGGGACAGGATAGTATTCACACCTAAGCCTGTGTGCTGGGACCCAAATGCACTTAACATGATACCATTATTTTAACACATAGTGGGTGACAAATCCTCTTAAACATTTTGCATTTTCCCAGGAGCCTCAACTTACACCTCTGGAAAAAAATGATGAACCCCTTTCATTCACCTATTCTAGAAGAACAGAAGATGCGGGCGTCAGCTGTGCTTCCATAGGCCCCAATGTCAACAATAATAAATCTATAATTACTGTAAACCAAGGCCAACAGCACTACAGAAAATATTGTTTAAAATTAAAATATTGTGACCCTGATCGAGGCGGCTTCTTGCCATCCAATGCTCTTATGCAGTTAGGAAACTGCGCAGATTGATTAAACCCATCAGCAATTCTAAGCCAATCTTCTGCCTTGGGTTGGGACATCACCGCATCTCTGAATCGCTGCCAGATAAGTTAACATGTGTGACAGACTATCCAGATATCATTGAGATTCCCAGCAGATACTCATAATGCAAGGAGGCAAAAGAGTTCCCAGTGGCAAGGAACCTGTGAAGAGAAAAAATACAATTATCAGTTCCTGAAAGCTAAAAGAAATCACATTTAAGTTTAAATTAAGGATAGACAAATAACCTTTCCTCAACGGGACTTGAAGTTTTTCTTCAGGTGAAATGCTGCGCCTCATGTTTGTGTCCTGTAAAGTAAGTCCAGAACGGAGAGACGCGAGCAACATATCAAATGTTCCAACTGACATACGGCAGTAACCCTGAAATTTATCAGGGTGCTGCCGCAAGTCAAAGTGTAAAGTATGAAAGTGGCCCTTCTGTAGGCGCTGGGAGACAATGGGATGAACCCACTGCCTCCTCCTTCTCGGTTCTTCAGACAGCATAGCTGGCTGTCGTCCAAATCTCAGAGAAATTTGCCAGTACAGAAGATCATTTCGTACATTAGCCATGATAACACAAAGAAATAAAGTCTGAAACAGATGCCGACCAAGCACAAGTTTCCCACAAGGCTCTCTGTGTAGTCAAAGCAAGAGAAAATGGCGCCAATGCAATCTGACAGGATTTTTTTATACACATGTCACCTTTTTTTTTATTCACCTCAGAAATCTTTATATAAAATATTAAATAAGACACCTTCCGTTTTTTTATCCACAAAGCACTACGGCTGTCTGAATGAGCCCTTAATCTTATGGCAGTCAGACCCACATTCAACGGGAAAGTTCTTGTATTTGATTCATGGACACATTTGACAGTTTATTTTGGGCTCTTTCCCAATCTGCATTGTGGCTTCTGTTTGTAATGGAAAACGAAATGCTATGCTAGAACAGTTGCATGCTGGACACCAGTATTTCTTGATGGTTCACAATGACTTATAGCAGGATCTGTCAGGTTCTGCCAAAGGGTCCGTCATTTTTTGGTTAACAAAAGACAGAAGCTCTAAACAGGGCCCCAAAAATAGAACAGTGTATACTGTGTATCATTTAAAGTATAACTGTCATCTTTTTTTTTGAGTATTGGATTGTGGTGATTAATATCTCCTTGGTGGCCGTATTTCAACTTTTCACTGTGTATTCAATTACCCCTTAATGCCACAGTTTAGTTCCCTGTGCTGCCTACTTTTACCTGTGCTTAAAATAAGGTTGCTATGCAGGGTCCGTCTATCTTTTGAAGGACGGAGGACGCAGCCTGCAAGGTCAGATTACTGACAGCCAGGGACTGTAAGTAAATGATTAAAGCCAGGTCCTCCCCAGCAGCTGATAACAGTGCCTGGGCTGTGTGCACTTCTCCCTGTCCCTGCGCTTGGCAGACGCTCCCTCACTCAGCAGAGCTGGAGAATGCAGAGTTGGAGCGGAGCAGACCAGGGAAGGGAGATCTGCCGTCTGCTCAGTGTATAAATGAAAGCAACATGTAGTAAGAGGACCCCTTTGTGCTTCAGGAGATTAACCCTTTAGGGGGGGAGGGCTCTGGTTACTGACACTTTTGGGGGGCTATTGTTACTGGCTAGTGAGGGCAGGCAGGATTAGCCTCAGGGAGTGAGGCCAGTGGCGGCCATCTTAACTGAATAGTGAGATTGCAGTTTTATGCAGACTGGTTGCTAAGGGCTGAATCTTATTACATATGGGGTAAGTCCGTCTAATAGTAACTGATTCTGGAATATCATGTTATTAGTAACTACATATATAAAAAATTTAATTGGGGTCTAAGTGTGACAGTTATCCTTTAACTAAACATAGCCCATTTCAAAAATATACATTACTGAATTACCCTTTACAGAGTCTCTGAGACATGTCAGAATATGTACTTGGATGAACTTACGTGTGACCTTATTAATTTCCTTAGCATTACAGTACCACTATAATGAATAGAAGATTACAACAGAATCCGAGATGCTAAAAACTCCATGTTAAAAATTGAAGGGGTGCAGATGTCAGAAGTGGGCAGCAGACCCTTTATTCTAGCAATCAGTAAAAATCACAGTAGACGAACCCCTACCAAGGACATCTTCTGACGTGTCATAACATTAGTGTTGAGTGAGGTGAAATATTCGAAGTAGGAAAACTTTGATTCACAACTAAGCCAAATTTCCTTGTGTTTTGTGATAACGAATCAGGTTTTCCTAAAATGGCGGCTGCACCTGTTACAAAGCAAAATAAGAAGTCTGCCATTTCACTGGGAGCTGAGCATAAGGAGAGACATGGCAAGTGCTTATTCGCTAGGAACACTGTTGCTGCAAACTTTTTTTAAAAGGAATATTGGAGAGAGAGAGTGCAGGGAGAGTTTTTTTAAACTGTAGGGAGACGGCATGGAAACTACAGGTTGGGTGTATTCACCGTGTGCATCATGTTCTAGTGCAACCACATTTAGAGTTAATCCCTTATTATAGTGATACAGTTACATTGCATTCGTATTCCAGGATGGTGTAATTTTTAGCCCTGTACATATGTGCAGTGGAACAAAATCGATTATAGTGAATGCCTTCTGTCAGCTGTTGTGTTACATAGCATCAATATAACACTATGGTTAAATACTCCTGTTAGCTGTTGCATTACATAGTGTCACTAATATGCCACGGTTATTTTGCCCTGTACATGTGTGCAGTGCAGCAAAATTTATCAGAGCAAATGCCTTCTGTTAACTGTTGAATTACATAGCATCAGTATGACACTATGGTTAAATACTTTGCCCTCTACATGTGTGCAGTGTAGCGAAATGTATCATTGCAAATGCCTTCTGTTAGCTGTTGCATTACATAGTGTCTCTGTAAAGAATAAATCAAGGCAACTGGACTTACTGTAAATTTCTTGAAAACATTTCACTCGTTCTCCCAACGAGCTTTCTCAGAATTGAGAAAGCTTGTTGGAAGAACGAGTGAAACATTTTCAAGAAATCTACAGTAAGTTCAGTTGCCTTGATTTATTCTTTACAGATATACCATGATCTGGATAAATGAGAACCTTCACAGACATTACAAAGTGTCATTTTTAGGCCACGGTACATATGTGCAGTGGAACAAAATTTATCATAGCGAATGCCTTCTGTTAGAGAGTGGTGCATAGAGTCAGTATTAGGCATGGTTGAATACTTCACCTTGTACATGTGTGCAAATGGAACAAAATTGATTAAAGTGAATGCCTTCTGTTAGCTGTTGCACCCATCAGAATGACACCATGGTTGAGGCACAGATAGTGTCTTCAATAAATATATGATATATATATATCTATCTATATATATATATATATATATACACATATACACTAAGCAAAAATATAAAAGCAATACTTTTGGTTTTGCTCCCATTTTGCATGAGCTGAACTCAAAGATCTGAAGCATCAAGGCATATCAACGTGCTGATTAGACAGCATGAATCTTGCACAGGTGTGCCTTAGACTGCCCACAATATAAATCCGCTCTAAAATGTGCACAGTTTTTGCCTTACAGGGGGGAGTGGAAGGGTCAGAAAACCAGTCAGTATCTGGTGCGGTCACCGTTTGCCTCACGCAGTGCAACATATCTCCGTCGCATAGAGTTGATCAGGTTGTTGATTTTGGCCTGTGGAATGTTGGTCCACTCCTCTTCAATTGCTGTGCGAAGTTGCAGAATATTGGCAGTAATTGGAACACGCGGTTGTATAAGCCGACCAGAGCATCCCAAACATGCTCAATGGGTGACATGCCCGGTGAGTATTCTGGCCATGCAAGAATTGGGATATTTTCAGTTTCCACATCTCATCACAGTATCTCTGTGCAATTAAAATGCCATTAATAAAATGCACCTGTGTTCGTTGTCCATAACATTCTCCTGCCCATACCATAACCCCACCGCCAACCATGGGCCACTTGATACGCAACATTGACGTCAACAAACCGCTCACCCACACGACGCCACACACGTTGTCTGCCATCTGCCCTGTACAGTGAAAACCGGGACTCATCCAACGTGCCAGACGCCATCGAATGTGAGCATTTTCCCACTTAAGTCGGTTACAACGACGAACTGCAGTCAGGTCCATACCCCGATGAGGACGACGAGCATGCAGATAGACTTCCCTGAGACGGTTTCTGAGAGTATGCGTAGAAATTATTTAGTTATGCAAACCGATTGTTGCTGCAGCTGTCCGGGTGACTGGTCTGAGACGATCTTGGAGGTGAACATGCTGGATGTGAAGGTTATGGGCTGGTGTGGTTACACGTGGTCTGCAGTTGTGAGGCCGGTTGGATGTACTGCCAAATTCTCTGAAACGCCTTTGGAGATGGCTGATGGTAGAGAAATGAACATTCCTGCAGTCAGCATGCCAATTGCACGCTCCCTCAAACATTACAACATCTGTGGCATTGTGATGTGTGATCAAAGTGAACATTTCAGAGTGGTCTTTTATTGTGGGTAGGGATGAGCGAACTCGAACTGTATAGTTCGGGTTCGTACCGAATTTTGGGGTGTCCGTGACACGGACCCGAACCCGGACATTTTCGTAAAAGTCCGGGTTCGGGTTCGGTGTTCGTCGCTTTCTTCGCGCTTTTGTGACGCTTTCTTGGCGCTTTTTGAAAGGCTGCAAAGCAGCCAATCAACAAGCGTCATACTACTTGCCCCAAGAGGCCATCACAGCCATGCCTACTATTGGCATGGCTGTGATTGGCCAGAGCACCATGTGACCCAGCCTCTATTTAAGCTGGAGTCACATAGCGCCGCCCGTCACTCTGCTCTGATTAGCGTAGGGAGAGGTTGCGGCTGCGACAGTAGGGCGAGATTAGGCAGATTAACTCCTCCAAAGGACTTGATTAACTGATCGATCTGCAGCTGTGGATCATTGAGCTGCTGATCCTCAATTGCTCACTGTTTTTAGGCTGCACAGACCGTTTGTCAGTCTCATTTTTCTGGGGTGATCGGCGGCCATTTTGTGTCTTGTGGTGCTCCAGCACAAGCTGCGACCAAGTGCATTTAACCCTCAATGGTGTGGTTGTTTTTTGGCTAAAGCCTACATCAGGGTGAAGCTGTCACACCAAGTGCATTTAACCAGCAATAGTCTGTTCATTTTTTGGCCATATACAAAATCAGGGGCAAGCTGCGCCTGTCACCAAGTGCATTTAACCCTCAATGGTGTGGTTGTTTTTTGGCTAAAGCCTACATCAGGGTGAAGCTGTCACACCAAGTGCATTTAACCAGCAATAGTCTGTTCATTTTTTGGCCATATACAAAATCAGGGGCAAGCTGCGCCTGTCACCAAGTGCATTTAACCCTCAATGGTGTGGTTGTTTTTTGGCTAAAGCCTACATCAGGGTGAAGCTGTCACACCAAGTGCATTTAACCAGCAATAGTCTGTTCATTTTTTGGCCATATACAAAATCAGGGGCAAGCTGCGCCTGTCACCAAGTGCATTTAACCCTCAATGGTGTGGTTGTTTTTTGGCTAAAGCCTACATCAGGGTGAAGCTGTCACACCAAGTGCATTTAACCAGCAATAGTCTGTTCATTTTTTGGCCATATCCCAGTCTAATTCTGTCACTAAATCCATACCGGTCACCCAGCGCCTAAATACTAGGCCTCAAATTTATATCCAGCTAAATCTGTCCCTAGTGCTGTAGCTGGGCGAGTTATTTAGTGTCCGTTCAAGCACATTTCTTGTTCTGGGTTGAAATACAATTCCCAATTTAGCAATTTCATAATTTAGTGGTTCCTGCTATATCAGAGCTATTTGAAATCTATCCCAAAAAGGGTATATAATATTGAAGGTGCACATTGGGTCATTCAGAATAACTTCACACACACCCGCTACTGTGTATTTCCAAGTCTAATTCTGTCACTAAACCCATACCTGTCACCCAGCGCCTAAATACTAGGCCTCAAATTTAAATCCCACTAAATCTCTCGTTACCCACCGCTGTACTGTTGTTGCTGGGCAAGATATTTAGTGTCCGTCAAAGCACATTTTTTGTTCTGGGTTGAAGTACAATTCCCAATTTAGCAATTTCATAATTTAGTGGTTTCTGCTATATCAGAGCTATTTGAAATCTATCCCTAAAAGGGTATATAATATTGAAGGTGCACATAGGGTCATTCAGAATAACTTCACACACACGCTTCTGTGCATTTCCAAGTCTAATTCTGTCACTAAATCCATACCGGTGACCCAGCGCCTAAATACTAGGCCTCAAATTTAAATCCCTCTAAATCTCTCGTTACCCACCGCTGTACTGTTGTTGCTGGGCAAGATATTTAGTGTCCGTCAAAGCACATTTTTTGTTCTGGGTTGAAGTACAATTCCCAATTTAGCAATTTCATAATTTAGTGGTTTCTGCTATATCAGAGCTATTTGAAATCTATCCCTAAAAGGGTATATAATATTGAAGGTGCACATAGGGTCATTCAGAATAACTTCACACACACGCTTCTGTGCATTTCCAAGTCTAATTCTGTCACTAAATCCATACCGGTGACCCAGCGCCTAAATACTAGGCCTCAAATTTAAATCCCTCTAAATCTCTCGTTACCCACCGCTGTACTGTTGTTGCTGGGCAAGATATTTAGTGTCCGTCAAAGCACATTTTTTGTTCTGGGTTGAAGTACAATTCCCAATTTAGCAATTTCATAATTTAGTGGTTTCTGCTATATCAGAGCTATTTGAAATCTATCCCTAAAAGGGTATATAATATTGAAGGTGCACATAGGGTCATTCAGAATAACTTCACACACACGCTTCTGTGCATTTCCAAGTCTAATTCTGTCACTAAATCCATACCGGTGACCCAGCGCCTAAATACTAGGCCTCAAATTTAAATCCCTCTAAATCTCTCGTTACCCACCGCTGTACTGTTGTTGCTGGGCAAGATATTTAGTGTCCGTCAAAGCACATTTTTTGTTCTGGGTTGAAGTACAATTCCCAATTTAGCAATTTCATAATTTAGTGGTTCCTGCTATATCAGAGCTATTTGAAATCTATCCCAAAAAGGGTATATAATATTGAAGGTGCACATTGGGTCATTCAGAATAACTTCACACACACCCGCTACTGTGTATTTCCAAGTCTAATTCTGTCACTAAACCCATACCTGTCACCCAGCGCCTAAATACTAGGCCTCAAATTTAAATCCCTCTAAATCTCTCGTTACCCACCGCTGTACTGTTGTTGCTGGGCAAGATATTTAGTGTCCGTCAAAGCACATTTTTTGTTCTGGGTTGAAGTACAATTCCCAATTTAGCAATTTCATAATTTAGTGGTTTCTGCTATATCAGAGCTATTTGAAATCTATCCCTAAAAGGGTATATAATATTGAAGGTGCACATAGGGTCATTCAGAATAACTTCACACACACGCTTCTGTGCATTTCCAAGTCTAATTCTGTCACTAAATCCATACCGGTGACCCAGCGCCTAAATACTAGGCCTCAAATTTAAATCCCTCTAAATCTCTCGTTACCCACCGCTGTACTGTTGTTGCTGGGCAAGATATTTAGTGTCCGTCAAAGCACATTTTTTGTTCTGGGTTGAAGTACAATTCCCAATTTAGCAATTTCATAATTTAGTGGTTTCTGCTATATCAGAGCTATTTGAAATCTATCCCTAAAAGGGTATATAATATTGAAGGTGCACATAGGGTCATTCAGAATAACTTCACACACACGCTTCTGTGCATTTCCAAGTCTAATTCTGTCACTAAATCCATACCGGTGACCCAGCGCCTAAATACTAGGCCTCAAATTTAAATCCCTCTAAATCTCTCGTTACCCACCGCTGTACTGTTGTTGCTGGGCAAGATATTTAGTGTCCGTCAAAGCACATTTTTTGTTCTGGGTTGAAGTACAATTCCCAATTTAGCAATTTCATAATTTAGTGGTTTCTGCTATATCAGAGCTATTTGAAATCTATCCCTAAAAGGGTATATAATATTGAAGGTGCACATAGGGTCATTCAGAATAACTTCACACACACGCTTCTGTGCATTTCCAAGTCTAATTCTGTCACTAAATCCATACCGGTGACCCAGCGCCTAAATACTAGGCCTCAAATTTAAATCCCTCTAAATCTCTCGTTACCCACCGCTGTACTGTTGTTGCTGGGCAAGATATTTAGTGTCCGTCAAAGCACATTTTTTGTTCTGGGTTGAAGTACAATTCCCAATTTAGCAATTTCATAATTTAGTGGTTTCTGCTATATCAGAGCTATTTGAAATCTATCCCTAAAAGGGTATATAATATTGAAGGTGCACATAGGGTCATTCAGAATAACTTCACACACACGCTTCTGTGCATTTCCAAGTCTAATTCTGTCACTAAATCCATACCGGTGACCCAGCGCCTAAATACTAGGCCTCAAATTTAAATCCCTCTAAATCTCTCGTTACCCACCGCTGTACTGTTGTTGCTGGGCAAGATATTTAGTGTCCGTCAAAGCACATTTTTTGTTCTGGGTTGAAGTACAATTCCCAATTTAGCAATTTCATAATTTAGTGGTTCCTGCTATATCAGAGCTATTTGAAATCTATCCCAAAAAGGGTATATAATATTGAAGGTGCACATTGGGTCATTCAGAATAACTTCACACACACCCGCTACTGTGTATTTCCAAGTCTAATTCTGTCACTAAACCCATACCTGTCACCCAGCGCCTAAATACTAGGCCTCAAATTTAAATCCCTCTAAATCTCTCGTTACCCACCGCTGTACTGTTGTTGCTGGGCAAGATATTTAGTGTCCGTCAAAGCACATTTTTTGTTCTGGGTTGAAGTACAATTCCCAATTTAGCAATTTCATAATTTAGTGGTTTCTGCTATATCAGAGCTATTTGAAATCTATCCCTAAAAGGGTATATAATATTGAAGGTGCACATAGGGTCATTCAGAATAACTTCACACACACGCTTCTGTGCATTTCCAAGTCTAATTCTGTCACTAAATCCATACCGGTGACCCAGCGCCTAAATACTAGGCCTCAAATTTAAATCCCTCTAAATCTCTCGTTACCCACCGCTGTACTGTTGTTGCTGGGCAAGATATTTAGTGTCCGTCAAAGCACATTTTTTGTTCTGGGTTGAAGTACAATTCCCAATTTAGCAATTTCATAATTTAGTGGTTTCTGCTATATCAGAGCTATTTGAAATCTATCCCTAAAAGGGTATATAATATTGAAGGTGCACATAGGGTCATTCAGAATAACTTCACACACACTGCTTCTGTGCATTTCCAAGTCTAATTCTGTCACTAAATCCATACCGGTGACCCAGCGCCTAAATACTAGGCCTCAAATTTAAATCCCTCTAAATCTCTCGTTACCCACCACTGTACTGTTGTTGCTGGGCAAGATATTTAGTGTCCGTCAAAGCACATTTTTTGTTCTGGGTTGAAGTACAATTCCCAATTTAGCAATTTCATAATTTAGTGGTTCCTGCTATATCAGAGCTATTTGAAATCTATCCCAAAAAGGGTATATAATATTGAAGGTGCACATTGGGTCATTCAGAATAACTTCACACACACGCTTCTGTGCATTTCCAAGTCTAATTCTGTCACTAAATCCATACCGGTCACCCAGCGCCTAAATACTAGGCCTCAAATTTATATCCCGCTGAATTTGAATACAATACATTGGGCCAAATAATATATTTGTTGTTGTGGTGAACCATAACAATGAGAAAAACATCTAGTAAGGGACGCGGACGTGGACATGGTCGTGGTGGTGTTAGTGGACCCTCTGGTGCTGGGAGAGGACGTGGCCGTTCTGCCACATCCACACGTCCTAGTGTACCAACTACCTCAGGTCCCAGTAGCCGCCAGAATTTACAGCGATATATGGTGGGGCCCAATGCCGTTCTAAGGATGGTAAGGCCTGAGCAGGTACAGGCATTAGTCAATTGGGTGGCCGACAGTGGATCCAGCACGTTCACATTATCTCCCACCCAGTCTTCTGCAGAAAGCGCACAGATGGCGCCTGAAAACCAACCCCATCAGTCTGTCACATCACCCCCATGCATACCAGGGAAACTGTCTCAGCCTCAAGTTATGCAGCAGTCTCTTATGCTGTTTGAAGACTCCGCTGGCAGGGTTTCCCAAGGGCATCCACCTAGCCCTTCCCCAGCGGTGAAAGACATAGAATGCACTGACGCACAACCACTTATGTTTCCTGATGATGAGGACATGGGAATACCACCTCAGCATGTCTCTGATGATGACGAAACACAGGTGCCAACTGCTGCGTCTTTCTGCAGTGTGCAGACTGAACAGGAGGTCAGGGATCAAGACTGGGTGGAAGACGATGCAGGGGACGATGAGGTCCTAGACCCCACATGGAATGAAGGTCGTGCCACTGACTTTCACAGTTCGGAGGAAGAGGCAGTGGTGAGACCGAGCCAACAGCGTAGCAAAAGAGGGAGCAGTGGGCAAAAGCAGAACACCCGCCGCCAAGAGACTCCGCCTGCTACTGACCGCCGCCATCTGGGACCGAGCACCCCAAAGGCAGCTTCAAGGAGTTCCCTGGCATGGCACTTCTTCAAACAATGTGCTGACGACAAGACCCGAGTGGTTTGCACGCTGTGCCATCAGAGCCTGAAGCGAGGCATTAACGTTCTGAACCTGAGCACAACCTGCATGACCAGGCACCTGCATGCAAAGCATGAACTGCAGTGGAGTAAACACCTTAAAACCAAGGAAGTCACTCAGGCTCCCCCTGCTACCTCTTCTGCTGCTGCCGCCTCGGCCTATTCTGCTGCTGCCGCCTCGGCCTCTTCCTCCGCCTCTGGAGGAACGTTGGCACCTGCCGCCCAGCAAACAGGGGATGTACCACCAACACCACCACCACCACCTCCGTCACCAAGCGTCTCAACCATGTCACACGCCAGCGTTCAGCTCTCCATCTCACAAACATTTGATAGAAAGCGTAAATTCCCACCTAGCCACCCTCGATCCCTGGCCCTGAATGCCAGCATTTCTAAACTACTGGCCTATGAAATGCTGTCATTTAGGCTGGTGGACACAGACAGCTTCAAACAGCTCATGTCGCTTGCTGTCCCACAGTATGTTGTTCCCAGCCGGCACTACTTCTCCAAGAGAGCCGTGCCTTCCCTGCACAACCAAGTATCCGATAAAATCAAGTGTGCACTGCGCAACGCCATCTGTAGCAAGGTCCACCTAACCACAGATACGTGGACCAGTAAGCACGGCCAGGGACGCTATATCTCCCTAACTGCACACTGGGTAAATGTAGTGGCAGCTGGGCCCCAGGCGGAGAGCTGTTTGGCGCACGTCCTGCCGCCGCCAAGGATCGCAGGGCAACATTCTTTGCCTCCTGTTGCCACCTCCTCCTTCTCGGCTTCCTCCTCCTCTTCTTCCACCTGCTCATCCAGTCAGCCACACACCTTCACCACCAACTTCAGCACAGCCCGGGGTAAACGTCAGCAGGCCATTCTGAAACTCATATGTTTGGGGGACAGGCCCCACACCGCACAGGAGTTGTGGCGGGGTATTGAACAACAGACCGACGAGTGGTTGCTGCCGGTGAGCCTCAAGCCCGGCCTGGTGGTGTGTGATAATGGGCGAAATCTCGTTGCAGCTCTGGGACTAGCCAATTTGACGCACATCCCTTGCTTGGCGCATGTGCTGAATTTGGTGGTGCAGAAGTTCATTCACAACTACCCCGACATGTCAGAGCTGCTGCATAAAGTGCGGGCCGTCTGTTCGCGCTTCCGGCGTTCACATCCTGCCGCTGCTCGCCTGTCTGCGCTACAGCGTAACTTCGGCCTTCCCGCTCACCGCCTCATATGCGACGTGCCCACCAGGTGGAACTCCACCTTGCACATGCTGGACAGACTGTGCGAGCAGCAGCAGGCCATAGTGGAGTTTCAGCTGCAGCACGCACGGGTCAGTCGCACTACAGAACAGCACCACTTCACCACCAATGACTGGGCCTCCATGCGAGACCTGTGTGCCCTGTTGCGCTGTTTCGAGTACTCCACCAACATGGCCAGTGGCGATGACACCGTTATCAGCGTTACAATACCACTTCTATGTCTCCTTGAGAAAACACTTAGGGCGATGATGGAACAGGAGGTGGCCCAGGAGGAGGAGGAGGAGGATGAGGAAGAGGGGTCATTTTTAGCACTTTCAGGCCAGTCTCTTCGAAGTGACTCAGAGGGAGGTTTTTTGCAACAGCAGAGGCCAGGTACAAATGTGGCCAGCCAGGGCCCACTACTGGAGGACGAGGAGGACGAGGATGAGGAGGAGGTGGAGGAGGATGAGGATGAAGCATGGTCACAGCGGGGTGGCACCCAACGCAGCTCGGGTCCATCACTGGTGCGTGGCTGGGGGGAAAGGCAGGACGATGACGATACGCCTCCCACAGAGGACAGCTTGTCCTTACCCCTGGGCAGCCTGGCACACATGAGCGACTACATGCTGCAGTGCCTGCGCAACGACAGCAGAGTTGCCCACATTTTAACCTGTGCGGACTACTGGGTTGCCACCCTGCTGGATCCACGCTACAAAGACAATGTGCCCACCTTACTTCCTGCACTGGAGCGTGATAGGAAGATGCGCGAGTACAAGCGCACGTTGGTAGACGCGCTACTGAGAGCATTCCCAAATGTCACAGGGGAACAAGTGGAAGCCCAAGGCCAAGGCAGAGGAGGAGCAAGAGGTCGCCAAGGCAGCTGTGTCACGGCCAGCTCCTCTGAGGGCAGGGTTAGCATGGCAGAGATGTGGAAAACTTTTGTCAACACGCCACAGCTAACTGCACCACCACCTGATACGCAACGTGTTAGCAGGAGGCAACATTTCACTAACATGGTGGAACAGTACGTGTGCACACCCCTCCACGTACTGACTGATGGTTCGGCCCCATTCAACTTCTGGGTCTCTAAATTGTCCACGTGGCCAGAGCTAGCCTTTTATGCCTTGGAGGTGCTGGCCTGCCCGGCAGCCAGCGTTTTGTCTGAACGTGTATTCAGCACGGCAGGGGGCGTCATTACAGACAAACGCAGCCGCCTGTCTACAGCCAATGTGGACAAGCTGACGTTCATAAAAATGAACCAGGCATGGATCCCACAGGACCTGTCCGTCCCTTGTCCAGATTAGACATTAACTACCTCCCCATAACCATATATTATTGGACTCCAGGGCACTTCCTCATTCAATCCTATTTTTATTTTCATTTTACCATTATATTGCGATGCTACCCAAAGTTGAATGAACCTCTCCTCTGCCTGTGTGCTAGGCCTAAATATATGCCAATGGACTGTTGCAGTGGTGGCTGACATGAAGCCTGATTCTCTGCTATGACATGCAGACTAATTCTCTGCTGACATGAAGCCAGATTGTCTGTTACGGGACCTCTCTCCTCTGCCTGGGTGCTGGGCCTAAATTTATGACAATGGACTGTTGCAGTGGTGGCTGACGTGAAGCCTGATTCTCTGCTATGACATGCAGACTGATTCTCTGCTGACATGAAGCCAGATCGTCTGTTACGGGACCTCTCTGCTCTGCCTGTGTGCTAGGCCTAAATATATGCCAATGGACTGTTGCAGTGGTGGGTGACGTGAAGCCTCATTCTCTGCTATGACATGCAGACTGATTCTCTGCTGTCATGAAGCCAGATTGTCTGTTACGGGACCTCTCTGCTCTGCCTGTGTGCTAGGCCTAAATATATGCCAATGGACTGTTGCAGTGGTGGGTGACGTGAAGCCTCATTCTCTGCTATGACATGCAGACTGATTCTCTGCTGACATGAAGCCAGATTGTCTGTTACGGGACCTCTCTGCTCTGCCTGTGTGCTAGGCCTAAATATATGCCAATGGACTGTTGCAGTGGTGGGTGACGTGAAGCCTCATTCTCTGCTATGACATGCAGACTGATTCTCTGCTGTCATGAAGCCAGATTGTCTGTTACGGGACCTCTCTGCTCTGCCTGTGTGCTAGGCCTAAATATATGCCAATGGACTGTTGCAGTGGTGGGTGACGTGAAGCCTCATTCTCTGCTATGACATGCAGACTGATTCTCTGCTGACATGAAGCCAGATTGTCTGTTACGGGACCTCTCTGCTCTGCCTGTGTGCTAGGCCTAAATATATGCCAATGGACTGTTGCAGTGGTGGGTGACGTGAAGCCTCATTCTCTGCTATGACATGCAGACTGATTCTCTGCTGTCATGAAGCCAGATTGTCTGTTACGGGACCTCTCTGCTCTGCCTGTGTGCTAGGCCTAAATATATGCCAATGGACTGTTGCAGTGGTGGGTGACGTGAAGCCTCATTCTCTGCTATGACATGCAGACTAATTCTCTGCTGACATGAAGACAGATTCTCTGTTACGGGACCTCTCTCCTCTGCCTGTGTGTGTGCTGGGCCTAAATATATGCCAATGGACTGTTGCAGTGGTGGCTGACGTGAAGCCTCATTCTCTGCTATGACATGCAGACTGATTCTCTGCTGACATGAAGCCAGATTCTCTGTTACGGGACCTCTCTCCTCTGCCTGTGTGTGTGCTGGGCCTAAATATATGCCAATGGACTGTTGCAGTGGTGGCTGACGTGAAGCCTCATTCTCTGCTATGACATGCAGACTGATTCTCTGCTGACATGAAGCCAGATTGTCTGTTACGGGACCTCTCTCCTCTGCCTGGGTGCTGGGTAGTGTTGAGCGCGAATATTCGAAAAGCAAATTTTTTTCGCGAATATCGCAACTTCGCGATTTCGCGAATATTTCGAATATAGTGCTATATATTCGTAAAAACGAATATTCGTTTTTTGTTTCCCCCCCCCCCCACAAAATTACAGTACACATATAATTGATTGTTTCCCAAAGGTCCAACAGCTCAGATCTTACTCACATTGCCTAGAAAGTGATTGAGGCGCGAATCTTCGTAAGGCGATTTTATTAGCGCACATGCGAATATCGGCACGTCCCAGAACAGAGGCAAAGGGCTTTGCATTCATACATTAGTGAATTGAGTTGCGAATCTTCGTAAGGCGATTTTATTAGCGCACATGCGAATATCTACACTTGTCCCAGAACAGAGGCAAAGGGCTTTGCATTCATACATTAGTGATTGAATTGAGCTGCGAATCTTCGTAAGGCGATTTTATTAACGCAAATGCAAATATCTACACTTGTCCCCAGAACAGAGAGGCAAAGGCCTGTGCATTCATATAGTATAGCACCATATTCGCGAATACGTAGAACTTCGTAAAATTCGATTTACGAATATTCGTATTTTTTATTTTACTTTCCACCTTACAGATTACATTGATCTGTACTCTGTCAACTACTGTCATCACCCCCCACTGTATCTCGATTGATTCCCAAAAGTCTCACATTCCCTAGAAAGTGATTGAGGTGCGAATCTTCGTAAGGCGATTTTATTAGCGCACATGCGAATATCTACACTTGTCCCAGAACAGAGGCAAAGGGCATTGCATTCATACATTAGTGATTGAATTGAGTTGCGAATCTTCGTAAGGCGATTTCATTAGCGCACATGTGAATTTTGCATAGCATATGTATTATGCGATGCGAAAATTCGAATTATCGCATATGCGAAATAATAACGAATTTGAATAATCGCGAATATTTTACGAATATTCTTTCGAATATTCACAAAATTTCGCGAATTCGAATATGGGACATGCCGCTCAACACTAGTGCTGGGCCTAAATTTATGACAATGGACTGTTGCAGTGGTGGGTGACGTGAAGCCTGATTCTCTGCTATGACATGCAGACTGATTCTCTGCTGACATGAAGCCAGATTGTCTGTTACGGGACCTCTCTCCTCTGCCTGGGTGCTGGGCCTAAATATATGCCAATGGACTGTTGCAGTGGTGGCTGACGTGAAGCCTCATTCTCTGCTATGACATGCAGACTAATTCTCTGCTGACATGAAGACAGATTCTCTGTTACGGGACCTCTCTCCTCTGCCTGGGTGCCGGGGCCTAAATATCTGAGAATGGACTGTTCCAGTGGTGGGTGACGGGAAGCCAGATTCTCTGCTATGGAACCTCTCTCCAATTGATTTTGGTTAATTTTTATTTATTTAATTTTTATTTTAATTCATTTCCCTATCCACATTTGTTTGCAGGGGATTTACCTACATGTTGCTGCCTTTTGCAGCCCTCTAGCTCTTTCCTGGGCTGTTTTACAGCCTTTTTAGTGCCGAAAAGTTCGGGTCCCCATTGACTTCAATGGGGTTCGGGTTCGGGACGAAGTTCGGATCGGGTTCGGATCCCGAACCCGAACATTTCCGGGATGTTCGGCCGAACTTCTCGAACCCGAACATCCAGGTGTTCGCTCAACTCTAATTGTGGGCAGTCTAAGGCACACCTGTGCAATATTCATTCTAATCAGCACCTTTGAGAGTAATGGGTCTTTTGTGTATGTAGAAAATGCTTCAGATCTTTAAGTTCAGCTTATGCAAAATGGGTGCAAAACCGAAAGTGTTTCGTTGATAGTCTTAGTTGCTAGAAAAAGTATGTGAACTGTTTGGAATGATATGGATTTCTGCACAAATTGGTCATAAAATGTGATCTGATCTTCATCTAAGTCACAACAATAGACAATCACAGTCTGCTTCAACTAATAACACATAAAGAATTAAATGTTACCATGTTTTTATTGTACACATCATATAAACATTCACAGTGCAGGTGGAAAAAGTATGTGAACCCATGGATTTAATAAGCGGTGGAACCTCTTTTGGCAGCAATAACTTCAACCAAACGTTTCCTGTAGTTGCAGATCAGACGTGCACAAAGGTCAGGAGTAATTCTTGACCATTCTTCTTTACAGAACTGTTTCAGTTCCGCAATATTCTTTGGATGTCTGGTGTTAATCGCTTTCTTGAGGTCATGCCACAGCATCTCAATCGGGCTGAGGTCAGGACTCTGACTGGGCCACTCCAGAAGGTATATTTTCTTCTATTGTTGATTTACTTATATGCTTTGGGTTGTTGTCCTGTTGCAACATCAATCTTCTGTTGAGCTTTAGCTGGTGGACTGATGGCCTTAAGTTCTCCTGCAAAATGTCTTGATAAACTTGGGAATTAATTTTTCCATAGATGGTAGCAATCCGTCCAGGCCCTGATGCAGCAAAGCAGCCCCAAACCATGATGCCCCCACCACCATACTTCACAGTTGAGATAAGGTTTTGATGTTGCTGCGCTGTGCCTCTTTCTCCACACATAGTGTTGTCTGTTTCTTCCAAACAACTCAACTTTGGTTTCATCTGTGCACAGAATATTTTGCCAGTACTGCTGTGGAACATCCAGGTGCTCTTGTGCAAACTGTAAATGTGCAGCAATATTTTTTTTCTTTTTACAGCGGTGGCTTCCTCTGTGGTATTCTCCCATGAAATCCATTCTTGTTTAGTGTTTTACGTATCGTAGATTCGCTAACAGGGATGTTAGCATATGCCAAAGACTTTTGTAAGTCTTTAGCTGACACTCTAAGATTCTTCTTCACCTCGTTGAGCAGTCTGTGCTGTGCTCTTGCAGTCATCTTTACAGGACGGCCACTCCTAGGGAGAGTAGCGGCAGTGCTGAACTTTCTCGATTTATAGACAATTTGTCTTACCGTGGACTGATGAACAGCAAGGCATTTGGAGATTCTTTTATAACACTTTCCAGCTTTATGCAAGTCAACAATTCTTAATCGTAGGTCTTCTGAGAGCTCTTTTGTGTGAGGCATCATTCACATCAGGCAATGCTTCTTGTTAAAAGCAAACTCAGAACTGGTGTGTGTTTTTTATAGGGCAGGGCAGCTGTAACTAACACCTCCAATCTCATCTTATTGATTGGACTCCAGTTGGCTGACACCTCACTCCAATTAGCTCTTGGAGATGTCATTAGTGTAGGGGTTCACATACTTTTTCCACCTGCACTGTGAATGTTTATATGGTGTGTTCAATAAAAACATGGTAACATTTAATTCTTTGTGTGTTATTAGTTTAAGCAGACTGTGATTGTCTATTGTTGTGACTTGGATGAAGATCAAATCACATTTTATGACCAATTTGTGCAGAAATCCATATCATTCCAAAGGGGTCACATACTTTTTCTTGCAACTGTATATATATATATATATATATATATATATATTTGGGGTCTTTGAAATGTGTGTCATATGACTAGTCTGTCTGGCAAGCTGGCTGACCTGGCAGAATAGTTTAAGAATTGACACACTGTAGTGAAGATGGCTATTTAACTTGTATGTTACACCAATGAGGAACAGCAGTCTATCACACACATTTTGTGGGCAGAAGGTATTCCAGGAGCATAGATTCACCTCTGCACGTGTTCTCAGTATGGGGATACTCATAGATAACTTGGTCCATTATCGTGAAGAAGGTGACAATTTTCTGCACCAGAATATCACTGGCGAAGAAACATATGGCCAACCATTATGGGCTCAAAAGTAAGTGGCAAAGAATGCAATGCAAGAACCCATCCTCATCTCTTGTAGGAAAGAAATTCAAGATACAACAGTTAGCAGGAAAGTTGACCATCTTCTGGGAATCTCAAGGGGCTATTCTTGAAACCTATCAGGAACAACTGTCAAAAGTGAAAAGAAGAAGAAATCTGTCAAAGAGAATTGTGCTGTCGCATGAAAATGCCAATCCCTGCACTGCAGCCAACACATTGGAAACAGTTGCCCAGTTGTAAAGTTGAGGCTGATTCCAGACAATGTACAGGCAGTGTTTGGCACTGCCATACACAATAGTTAGATGTTACACAGCTAGGAAAAGGTGGGGGCAGAGTATGGCTTCAATATAATGTAGGAAGGGGGGTGGACACATTGTGGCAGGGGGCGTTCTGTGAGATTGGAGAGGAGGCGGGCTTGGGCACCAGATAGAGGCATGCCTGTGCTTCTTCATGCTAGAATAAAACCGCTACACACAGTGTGCTGTCCGCATCTTTTGCATCCCCATTGAAGTGAATGGGTGCGCATCCGACCCCCACAAAATGCAGATCAGATGCGGACAAAAACAATGGTCATGTGCACAAGCCCTTATTCATTTGTGCCATCAACCTATTACCATTATTTGTTTTTTGTCATCTAATGGTGAGTTTTTATTACTTTACATTTGTTACCAGCAGTGTTGGTCAGTGCTTCATAATTTGTTTCTTGTGACGGTCATACAGTTTGGCCCTACTGTATTTCCTGGGGGTATCTGAGTACCAGGAGATACCTTTAGTACCCAGTATATGTGATTGCTATAGATGACGGCCAGTTATGCAGTCTTGTTAACAACTTACATCATTACAGTTAATGTTTTGACCAGCAGATTTCCTTGATGTTTACTCTGTTCCGTTTTATTAGTTCTTTGGGGCATTTGCTATGTCCTAAAACATACTGTGATATTTCTTTAAATATTTTTAGTTTGTCTTATAATCTATCTAATGATAATGTAATGATTCCATTTGTTGCCATGAAAGTAGAATTAGGTACAATCACTACGTACTAATGGTATACCTAGATACCCACCAGGACTTCCAGTAAGGCCACACTGTATAACCACAGGATGTTCATGAGAATAATATGTTCCGACACCCAGCACCCCCTCCGATCAGCTGTTTAAAGAGCAGACTGGCAGGGTGTCAGCGCTGCCTCCTCTTCACTGTTTTCATTCTAGCCGTTGCATCTGCAGTGGTGAGCAGGTGTAATTACACCCAAGCCTTCCTATTGAAATAAATGGGAAGGCTTGGGTGTAATTACACCTGCTCACCACTGCAGATGCAACGGCTAGAAGGTAAACAGTGAAGAGGAGTCAGCGCTGACACCGTGCGAGTCTCCTCTTCAAACAGCTGATCGGAGGGGGTGCCGGGTGTCGGACCCCCTCCAATCTGATATTGATGACCTATCCTGGGGATAGGTCATCAATAAATATAACTTGGACAACCCCTTTAAGTATTTATTACCTAAAATGAGTTATGTTTATTTTAATTGCATCATCATTTTGATGGTTGCAATTGGATCCAGTCCTCCCACTGAACTTGCACTTTTTTGTGGTTTTCTTGTGGCTTTAAAAAGACTTGTAATAAATATTTCTTACCAATATGAAGAAGTGCTCTAAACAGGCTAAGAAGGCCACCCAAGACAGATTTAGTATGGGATCTTCTGTCTCACAACTGAGCATTCTACACCAGACTTCAAGGATGGAAGGCTCTGCAGATCATTAAAAAGCAATTACTCAATGTATGTATAATAGTTTTGCCATTGCACTATTCTCCCTAACATTGACAGTTTTCTCTAATGATACTACACGAGAAGCACTTTCTCCATCCTTCTTGTATTTGTCTTGTACTGTTTCATTTACAGACAAAACGTTGCCCCACTTAGCCAACTAGACACTGTTTTCTTTTTAGATATGACAGGAGAAAAGTGAAATATTGATGTATGCAACATATTATACACAGCACACAAGCACAAATGCAGACAAAGGCCTCTTTCACACAAATGATACGGATTGGCTCAGGATGTGTTTAGAATGTGTTCAGTGACATCTGCACCATTTCACAAGCCAGTTCAGTCAGTTTTATCTGCGATTGCGTTCAATGTTTCGGGTTTTTCTGAGCAGGTGCAATTTTAATACGTTTTTCACTCGTGTGGAAAAAAACGGAAGATTTACAAACAACATCTTCCAGCAACCATCAGTGAAAAACACATTGCATCTGGACTGCATCTACTAAAGCCTCATTCTCTTCCATGGGGCCAAGGCTGCGTGAAAAATGCAGAATATAGAAGATGTTGCAATTCTCAGGAAACGCAGAAATGATTTGTTTTAAAAATCATGTGCACAGTCCCATTGAAATGAATAGGTCAGGATTCGGAGTGGGTGCAATGCATTCACTTCACGCATTGCATCCATGTGCAAAACTCACTCGTGTGAATGGGGCCTAACACACATTGTTAGGCTACTTTCACATCTGCGTTTTTGCTGGATCCATCAGGGGATCAGCAAAAATGTATCCGGTCAATAAGACGGTTGTGTTATCTCCAAAATGAACAAGACGTGTCTGAAAAAATGGATCTGACACCATCGACTTACAATGTGTTTGATGCCAGATTAGCTTGCAGAAGTTTTGTGCGTGTCATGGGAATGCAATGTATTGGAATGAAGTGTATTCAGTTTTGTCCCCATGGAAAATTAAAGTTTTTAGGATCTCAAAACCGTCACAGGATCTCAAAACTGTACAGCAAATAGCAGATCTAAAAGTGGCCTTATACAGCGAGCCGGACCGCAGGGGAAACACTTGAGGCTCATGGGGTAGTAGTTGTTTGTACTCACCCTGGGCTGGCAGTGCAGTGGATGGGAAGACAGCACGAAACCCTCCGGAGAACTCTCTATTGCAGGGAACACCATCAAGATGGAAGTAGAGGTGACCTTGATGGTTTAGGTGTTTAAGGTGCTTTTGTGGCTGGGCCCCTGCATTCGTGATGCCAGAACAGTAAGGTGCAAATGTTGAGTGTAGTAGTAGAAATGATGAGGAGTCGGTTGCAATCAAACAGTTGAACATTTACTGAATCAATTGTCTTCAGGTAGTCAGTGCAGATACAGTTCATTTGTATGGCATTAATGATGACTCAGAAATAGGTTCAATAGTATTCCTTTTATCAGGTTTAGGCAATTGTCAGTTGAGAAATTCTCTTTAAGGCTAACACTTTACAGGCAAGACTTCTGTAATTATTCTAAGTCCAAACTATAGCACTCTGGTACTAAATATGCTGTTTTCTACTTATCTTGAGCTATCCAATAAGGGTGTTCTCCCTTGTGTCAGGCATCAGTCTTCTGCTACATTATTTGCAGGATTCTCTCCTGAAGTAATCAGGTTTTTAGGATTCCACTATATACAGGAAGGTTTCTAGTGAATAAGGACAATTCTGTGCACTAATTATCTATTTGGAAAGTCACTCTCAGGCACTTGCGCTTGTGAAGTCAATAGGCTGGATTCAGCTCTAACCCTCACTAGGCTTGTTTCATATTTAGACATAGACTTATGGTCTTGTGCTTGACTGCAGTAACTACTCTTGGTTTGTCCTTCCCTCGATCAGGTCCCTGAGGAAAGAAAATGCAGCTACATAGTGGATAAGGCCTGTTTCTATTCTCCATAAATGTGCTTTCCACCTCTCACTAACTACTTCACTTCAACTAACTTTATTAACACACCACAAGCTATATATATTATGTGGCGCCAGCACCACCTAGGGGTGGATGGGTGTAATGACATTGCCAGCCTGATAATAGGAAATACCATACAATGCAAATACATAGGCAGATGTTTAAAGTGTCCCATTTACACACATATGTGGGATGCTGCACTTAGATAGATACAGTATGTATGGTATATATGTGAAATGTTTTGGCTATGAAATTGAGCAGTCTATAGCCTTTCTGTCTGACCATAGGCTTTTTTTTTCCAAATAATGCTTCTTTACATTAATTGCAGTTAAATGTCCAAAAGAAGCAGGTTGAGAAGCGCAGGATACCATATGGATTTCTTTATTGCACATGTAATGTGTTTCAAAAGCATGCCGCCTTCTTCATCTGACGCAGTCAATGCATGTTAAGAAGCACAATTTATAGGAATCCAAGCAACATATAAACCCTGGACCGAATGATAAAAACCCGGCTCGGATGACAAAACCGGACCAGATAATAAAATTACAAAGTATAAAATATACAAATAATCAATGAATGACATAAAACAGGATAAATGATAAAAAGCAAAAAAGGGACAGTTAAGGGATACATACATATGAAAAAATCACTCTCTCTCTCTTTCTCTCTATCTTTCTATCTGTTTCTCTCTCTCACTCTCTCTGTATATATACAGTATATACAAAAATATATCAAATTTAAATATCAAATAAATCTTATAAAAACAGAGTGCGATGGACTAGATATTTATAAAAGTGGTCAAGGGGCTCAAGCACCACCGGGTCCCTCTAACTGTGGACTAAAAGATGCACATACTTTTTAGCAACATTTGGTCTTGCTACCGTAGTTCACACAGTTAATAGAAAGTACAAATAACTCTGTGTTGTCACTTTTGTATTGTTTGCTGAATTGTTGCTGTATTCAAAAAAAAAAGAGCAATACATGTTATTCTACCTCATTTCTTGAATTTTCTATATTGTAGACATTTAGAAAATAAGCCCATATGGGGCAAATGATAAAACCTCTGGTTTGAACTACTTGCTGACCTGCTCCTTTTTTTTTTTTTTTTGGGGGGGGGGGGGGGGGGGATTTATGATCAATTCATACCCATTTGTATGTTAAACACTCAAAAAGCCATCAGTAACTGCATGTTATCATTTTCATTGTTCTAACTTCAGGAACTGGCTATACAAGTTCACAATGACTTAAATCAAGTGGTGTGCATAAAAAATACAAAAAAAATACAAAAGAAGAGGCTACACACGCAAATGAGACTTCACAGTTATATCCAACTACAGCAACACATGCACAGGAATCAACTAGAGAACTTTTCACTACCCCTCATAATTTATTCTCTCCCTTGTCTTTTCATAAAATAAAGAACTAGAATTATGTTCTGCATAAGGAAAAACTGCTGATGTTTGTGGAGCAGATGTTCCACTAAAGAGAAGTGGTTTCTTACCCTCTATTGCCTTTATTAATGGCTCTTGAGATAGTACTTCCATTAATATGAGAGTGGAAGGCCCTAGTTATTTTTGGGATCAATATAGGTACCTATCAACACACATGTTATACTATTTGCTGACATTCTTGTTTTGACAAGACCACATGTGCTAAAAAACATCTCCTGTGTCCTGGCAGTGGTAAAGTGGTTTAGTAAATTGACAGATTTGGATGTGAAACACATTTAAAAGAAGCTTTGAATGGCAAGATACCAACATTTACTGTGCAAGTTTCTCAGAATTTTCCATGGTAGCAGCAGTTAATTTTAGTCACGTGGGCAGGCTTTTTAAAGTTGCAATTAACCACCAATAATTTAGACTTTAGATTTAAAGTGTTTCAGTATAAATCCTCTTGCAATGGTGTATAACATTACCAGCATAATTAGTATGCAGTATATTTCTACTAAGATATAATAAAAGAAAAGACAATAGCATACATGGAATAGCTATAGTAGTGCAGATCGAGCACCAAAGTGCTCGTGTAGAACACTTTACAATGTCTGGGTGTTCTACTGAGCCCCCGAGCACAATAGAAGTCAATGGGAGATCCCCAGGCACCCTCTGCTCTGAAGAGGGGAGGGTGTCGGAACTCTTGTTCGGCTTAGGAGTCCCTTCTCTGACTCAATATATAGCTATGTCCATATATGGAGTTAGTGCTTGGGGACACCCAGTGTATTTCAATCTAATGTAGCCTATATTTCAGAAAAGCTTCTGCCAGGATTTGAACTCATAAGCTTCTGCATTAGAGGCAAGGCACTTAACCACTACACTCTACAGCTGCATAACCAGTCACGTTAAAAAATAAATAAATAAAAATTAGATAGGTGGGACAAAAGTGCACATGAATACTACTCCCAAGATAGGAGCGTGAACTGAGACCACCTTGTCGCTTGGTAGGTGGGCTTAGATGTGTTTTGATCAAAATGTATTGACCAAGTGTCTCAGATTTTCTCAATAGAGTGAGGGCTGTGGCTACTTTTACACTTGCGTTCAGAGCGGATCCGTCTGAGACGGATCCGCTCATATAATGCAGACGGTGGCTCCGTTCAGAACGGATCCGTCTGCATTATATTGTAAAAAAAATTCTAAGTGTCAAAGTAGCCTCAGACGGATCCGTCCAGACATTACATTGAAAGTCAATGGGGGACGGATCCGTTTGAAAATTGAGCCATAGTGTGTCATATTCAAACGGATCCATCCCCATTGACTTACATTGTAAGTCTGGACGGATCCGTTTGCCTCCGCACGGCCAGGCGGACACCCGAACGCTGCAAGCAGCATTCAGGTGTCCGCCTGCTGACACCCGAACGCTGCCAGACTGATGCATTCTGAGCGGATCCGCATCCACTCAGAATGCATTAGGGCTGGACGGAAGCGTTCGGGCCCGCTTGTGAGAGCCTTTGTACAGAACTCACAAGCGGAGCCCCGAACGCTAGTGTGAAAGTAGCCTTAGTCCATATGTTATGCTTGCATCTATTATTATAGTGCATTATTTTCTGTGATTGTATAAATGTAGCCATGTACATCCGCAACATTTATTATCATATCGTGCAGGATGTTTCATATATTTTTTTTCCGTGATGTGTTTAACTCCTTAACCAGGACAGGCCATTTTTTGCAAATCTGACTAGTGTCACTTTAAGTGGTGATAACTTTAAAACGCTTTGACTTATCCAGGCCATTCTGAGATTGATTTTCATAAAATATTGTACTTCATGACACTGGTAAAATGGAGCAAAAAAAAAATCATTTTTATTTATAAAAAAATACCAAATTTGCCAAAAAAATAGAAAAATTATCAAATTTCCAAGTTTCAATTTCTCTACTTCTATAATAGATAGTAATACCTAAAAATAGTTATTACTTTGCATTCCCCATATGTCTACTTTATGTTAGGATCATTTTTGGAATGACATTTTATTTTTGGTGGACGTTACAAGGCTTAGAAGTTAAGAAGTAAATCTTGAAATTTCTCAGAAATTTTCAAAAAACAACTTTTTAAGGACCAGTTCAGGTCTGAAGTCACTTTGTGAGGCTTACATATTAGAAGCCACACCAAAATGACCCCATTCTAGAAACTACCCCCTTTAAGGTATTCAAAACTGATTTTATACATTTTGTTAACCCTTTAGGTGTTCCACAAGAATTAATGGAAAATAGAGATACAATTTCAAAATTTCACTTTTTTGGCAGATTTTCCATTTAAATTTTTATTTTTTTCCAGTTACAAAGCAAGGGTTAAGAGCCAAACAAAACTCAATATTTATGGCCCTGATTCTGTAGTTTACACCCCATATGTGAGATCCATAGTTTTCTTAGTTTTTGGGCGATTATCTTGGGTAGGGTATGATTTTTGCGGGATGAGATGATGGCTTGACTGGCACTATTCTGGGGTGCATATTACTTTTTGATCGCTTGCTATTATACTTTTTGTGATGTAAGGTGACAAAAAATGGTTTATTTAGCACAGTTTTAATTTTTTTATTTTTAAGGTGTTCATCTGAGGGGTTAGGTAATGTGATATTTTTATAGAGTAACTTATTACGGATGCGGCGATCCCTAATATGTGTACTTTTTTTTTGTAAGTTTTACACAATAATATAATTTTTGAAACAAACAAAAATCAAGTTTTAGTGTCACAATATTCTGAGAGCCATAGTTTTTTCAGTTTTTGGGACATTATCTTGGGTAGGGTAATATTTTTGCGGGATAAGATGACGGTTTCATTGGCACTATTTTGGGGTGCATATGACTTTTTGATCGCTTGCTATTACACTTTTTGTGATGTAAAGTGACAAAAATGGTTTATTTAGCACAGTTTTTATTTTTTTACAGTGTTCATCTGAGGGGTTAGGACGTGTGATATTTTTATAGAGTCGGTTGATACAGATGCGGCGATACCTAATATGTACACTTTTTATAATTTATGTACGTTTTACACAATAACAGCTTTTTTAAAACAATAAAATATATATTTTAGTGTCTCCATATTCTGAGCCATAGTTTTTTTTATTTTTTGGGCAATTGTCTCAGGCAGGGGCTCAGTTTTTGCAAGATGAGGTAACGGTTGATTAGTACAATTTTGGTGGGCGTACGCCTTTTTGATCACTTTTTTTCCAACTTTTTTTTCCAACTTTTTTTTCCAACTTTTTTTTCCAACTTTTTTTCATTTTATTTTTTGTCTAATTTGGGACTTCAACTTTTGGGGGTCTAATCCTCTGCAATGCATTCCAATACTTCTGTATTGGAATGCATTGGCTGTATGAGTAATACAGTCTGTATTACTCATACAGCTTCCGGCCTGTGAGATCCAGGGGGCTGGATTTCACAGGCACGTCACAGGAAGGCAGCGGCAATGCCTCAGGAAGGCATCACGCTGACTTCCATGCCATTGTGTCCCCCCTACAGCCCCATGGGGACCCGATGGCACCGCCGCCGCCCGCACCATAAAAAGCTGCAAACCGCTGGTCTGAATTGACCTGCGGTTTGCGGTGTTTGCCGACATGGGGGGGGTCAAGGAACTCACCCCGCGCATTTAGCCGAGGTGCCTGCTCAATGATTTGAGCAGGCACCGGCTTCCGATCACCAGGACATCAGGGTGCACCGGCTTCCGTGCAGGATGTTCTTTATATTTTCTTTCTGTGATTTGTACAAAAAATGTATGACACAAAATAAATGTGTAATTAATATATATATATATATATATATATATATATATATATATATATATATATATATATATATATATATATATAGTTGTGTTCAAAATAGCAGTGTGTTTAAAAAGTGAATAACACTCAAAATCCTTACAATAGCTTTTATTTCCATACACACAAATGCATTGGGAACACTACACATTCTATTCCAAATCAAAACATGAAGAACAATATATAAAATGTGTGTTGTTCCTCAAATAAAAAATTTAAGAAAAGTGAATATTAGACTGTTCAAAAAATAGTGTTGTATTCTTCTTTACAAACTAGAACATTCACTATATAAATTGAAAAATGTTTGAGGATTTTGTTTTCCTTTGAATCACTTAACTAATATTTAGTTGTATAACCGCTGTTTCTGAGAACTGCTGTACATCTGTGTTGCATGGAATCAACTATTCCAGCTCAGGATGATTGGACTACATTCCACGGTTCTTCTCTATTTCTTGGTTTTGCCTCAGAAACTGCATTTTTTATGTCACCCCACAAGTTTTCTATAGGATAAAGATCCGGGGATTGGGCTAGCCACTCCATAACGTCAATCTTGTTGGTCTGGAACCAAGATGCTGCACGTTTACTGGTGTGTTTGGGGTCGTTGTCTTGTTGGAACACCCATTTCAATGGCATTTCCTCTTCAGCATAAGGCAGCATGACCTCTTCAACTATCTTAATATATTCAAACTGATCCATGATCCCTGGTATGAGATAAATAGGCCCAACACTGTAGTATGAGAAACATCCCCATTCACAGTGTACTGTGGCTTGAATTCAGTGTTTGGGGATCGTCTGACAAACTGTCTCCCGCCACTAGACCCAAAAAGAACAATCTTACTTTCATCAGTCCACAAAATGTCTCTTTAGGCCGGGTCAATGTGCTCTTTGGCAAATTGTAACCTCTTCAGCAGTCAGCACATGTCTTTTTTTCAACAGTGGGACTTTGCGGGTGCTTCTTGCAGATAGTTTGGGTTAACATAGGCCTCTTCTAATTGTAACAGTACTCACAGGTAACTTTAGACCTTCTTTGATCTTCCTGGAGCTCATTGCTGGCTGAGTCCTTGCCATTTTGGCTATTCTTCTATCCATTTGAATGGTAGTTTTTTACTTTCTTCCACGTCTTTCAGGTTTTGTTTGCCATTTTAAAGCATTTGCGATCATTTTAGCTGAGCAGCCTATCATTTTCTGCACTTCTTTATATGTTTTCTCCTCTCCAATCAACTTTTTAAAAAAGGTACGCTGTTCTTCTGAACAATGTCTGGAACGACCCCTTTCCCTCAGAATTTCATAGAGAAGTGCACTGTAACCAACCAGCATGTACAACATTTGCTGTCTTCCTTCCTTAATGGTTTTCAAAGAATGAATGACCTTACTCATTGATCTATTTTACAAAATAGAAACTGCTATTATTTTGAAAATGCCCCTTTCAATGAGTAACTCAATTACACAGAATCAGCAGCATGCATGTCATGAGTTTTGGGTCTGTTGGATTTCTATTACTCTACTACACCCGCTAGTAAATTATTTGCCATGAAGAAATATAACTTCTACCAAAAACTGTGATTGAAAAGGTTAGTGATGTCTAACTGCTATTATTTTGAACACAACTGTATATATATATATATATATATATATATATACACTCACCTAAAGAATTATTAGGAACACCATACTATTACAGTGTTGGACCCCCTTTTGCCTTCAGAACTGCCTTAATTCTATGTGGCATTGATTCAAGAAGGTGCTGATAGCATTCTTTAGAAATGTTGGCCCATATTGATAGGATAGCATCTTGTAGTTGATGGAGATTTGAGGGATGCACATCCAGGGCACGAAGCTCCCGTTCCACCACATCCCAAAGATGCTCTATTGGGTTGAGATCTGGTGACTGTGGGGGCCATTTTTGTACAGCGAACTCATTGTCATGTTCAAGAAACCAATTTGAAATGATTCGAGCTTTGTGACATGTTGCCTTATCCTGCTGGAAGTAGCCATCAGAGGATGGGTACATGGTGGTCATGAAGGGATGAACATGGTCAGAAACAATGCTCAGGTAGCCCGTGGCATTTAAACGATGGCCATTTGGCTCTAAGGGGCCTAAAGTGTGCCCAGAAAACATCCCCCATACCATTACACCACCACCACCAGCCTTCACAGTGGTAGCAAGGCATGATGGATACATGTTCTCATTCTGTTTACGCCAAATTTGGACTCTACCATTTGAATGTCTCAACAGAAATCGAGACTCATCAGACCAGGCAACATTTTTCCAGTCTTCAACAGTCCAATTTTGGTAAATTGTAGCCTCTTTTTCCTATTTGTAGTGGAGATGAGTGGTACCCGGTGGGGTCTTCTGCTGTTGTAGCCCACCTTTCTTTCCCATTCTGACATTCAGTTTGGAGTTCAGGAGATTGTCTTGACCAGGAGGACCACAACCCTACATGCATTGAAGCAACTGCCATGTGATTGGTTGACTAGATAATCGCATTAATGAGAAATAGAACAGGTGTTCCTAATAATTCTTTACGTGAGTGTGTATATATATATATATATATATATATATATATATATTTTATAGGTCTCAGTAGAGTACAGTACTGCACAGTACAGTAGAAGTCTCATATTTATTTATCTATTTTTAAGTAACTGTCTATGCAGCTATTATAGCTGAGTGTTTAAGTGCCTTGCCTCTAATGCAGAAGGTTGTGAGTTCAAATCCTGGCAGAAATTTTTCTGAAATACAGCCTAAATTAGATTTAAATACACTGGGGTGTCCCCAATCACTGACTCCATGTAAGCATACAGCTATATATGGAGTCAGAGCAGGGACGCCAAAGCCGTGGACTCACACTGAGGGATCTTCTCACTGTATAGTGATCTTCTGCATAGAAATAGAGGCTAAATTAGATTTAAATACACTGACTGAAGCACCACGCTTGAGCACACGCAGTGTTCGGCCGAGCATAGCGATGCTCGAGCCGAACTGGTGTTCAGCCAAGCATGCTCTCTCAACACTAGTGCAAAAACAAGAAATTCTTAGTAAAAGTGTATTTAAATACTGATGACCTATTCTCAAGGACAGATCATCAGTATCTGATCGGTGGGGGTCTAACACCCAGGACCCCAGATAATCAACTGTTTGAGCAGGCACCAGTACTCCAGTGAGCATAGCGGACTTCTCACAGCTTTTGCTAGGCCAGTGACATCACGTTCACTGTTCAATTGCCCTACGAGCAGCTCAGCCCCATTCAAGTAAATGGGGCTGAGCTGTGATACCAAGCACATCTGCTATATTATTTATGATACAGTGCTTGGTAAGCTGTGCAAAGGAGTGCCGCTGCCTTCTCAAAACAGCTGATCGGTGGGGTCCTGGATGTTGGACCCTCACCGATCAGATACTGATGACTAAAGACGAGTGAAATTAGAAAATTTTTGATTCTGCAACTTTGTCAAAGTTTCCAAGAAATTCTGTTTGTTCTGAAATAATTTGTCATGAATCGCTATAAATCAGTTATATCCTGGCCACTCTGCCTTAGTGTATAGCCACACGGAGCAGCCGTGCTGTGGCCAGGTTGTGGCCATGCTGGGTGGAAGCACTGCAGCTGCCTTTTATTTAATAATGAAGACTGCACTGTATAGTCGGCACATTTAATGCACCTTTAAACAGGGACTGATTAGATAGGCGCACAACATGCATATTATTGCTGTTCTTGGCTGCAATGTCCTGCAGGTTATTTGACAGTAAACACTGAATATTATTCAGCTCTGGTATACCCACTTCCCCAACCCTAGCGCTCTCTTGCCCTACAAGTGGGAACCCTTCTTCTGCCATCTTTACTCCTTTTCCACATCATCTAATATCGATGAGAATATGTCATCAGGAACATCCAGCTACATCTCTATCTGCATCTTCCTGACTTTTCAGAGCATGGAGACTTTGAAGGATGATTTGGAAGAAGTAAAGCTAGCAAAAGATGGTCATCATTAAGACATGACCTCCCTTAAGGGGTGCAGACTAGATGTTATTGGTTGGCACGCTGGCACCGGAATAATAAAGGCTTCCATCGTATTGGTATTGATGTAGGAATAAGTAAATATAGGAGTAAATAAATAAAACCGACTCAGAATTAGACATGTCGCGAACATAAAATTTTCTGTTCGCGAACGGCAAGCGCGAATTTCTGCAAATGTTCGCGAATGGGCGAACCGGGCGAACCGCCATTGACTTCAATAGGCAGGCGAATTAAACCCACAGGGACTCTTTCTAGCCACAGTAGTGATGGAAAAGTTGTTTTAAGGGGACTAACACCTGGACTGTGGCATGCCGGAGGGGGATCCATGGCAAAACTCCCATGGAAAATTACATAGTTGACGCAGTTGGATTTTAATCCATAAAGGGCATAAATCACCTAACAATCCAAAGTTTTTTTTAACAACGTGGTTTAAAACATCCAGTGTGTGTATACGATCAGGTATGATGTTGCATCGATCAGGTAGTGTAAGGGTTACGCCCGCTTCACAGACATCGACAGACCAAACTCCCCTTTAAATGCACCGCAAACAACCATTTGCCCAACCGCAAACTTCCCATTTGCACAAGGTTGGATACCAAGCTAGCCATGTCCCGTTGTTGATGTCATTGAAGGTTTCTTCCTCCACCCAGCCACGTACAACACCAAGGGTCTCCGAAAGGTGAGTTTAATTGATTTTTCGAACGGGGAGATGGTTAAAAAAACGCTGGCTGGGGCGTGGCTAGCTGCTGACCGGGAAGGATGTATCTCACAGCAGCTCCGTCACTATAAAATAAATCTAACTCCATATGCCCTATAATCTAGGTCTACAGACCTCATCTTGGATCCCCTGAGACTCTAACTAACATCTGCTCTGACCAGAGCCTCTTCTGGAGTCGAGATACATCTCCGTTCCGGATCTAAGTGTGAGGCCTAGTGGAGGAAGAATCCCCCGCCTGGATTTGTAGCGGCATAAAGGAAAAGACAGAGACTCACCCCGTCTCCTTCGGCAGGATATGCGATACCGCAGATCGGCTGCAAGGTAATCTGCCCCACAAAAAGAACTCGCCTCAATCCGGGACAAAGGGGATAGCTGCAGCGTCCTGTAGGTTAGTGGTCCCGGCGCGGGCGCCATCTTGTTAACCCGCTAGAGCAACTGCCTGTTACCGGAGGTAGACTCTGCCCCAGGATCAATAAAACCAGTAACAGCCAGTGGGAGCTGCAGGGGCTGCTTGCTGGAGACTTATGCTTGCTGGAGTTTACAACAGTCTCCTCAAGCTCCCAGTCTCTGCCTAGCGCTGGGTAATAGTGCCTCTTGCCTTACCTGCCCCCCTGACAAATCAATAATCAATCTAGAAGATTACAGGCTATTCAAAGTTTGTCTTCTTTGCATCCCCCGATTTAAAGAGACAGTGTCACATTTAGTCTGCTGCTCCAAAATGCCAGAAGATATCTAGCCAAAGTTACATCTTGCCTTAAAAATTAAGAATTAGGGGAAAACAACAGAGCGGGATGGAGTAAACTCACTGTCCTATCCAGTATACACCCTAATAGCGTGGCTTAGCAGCCTGGTTTAACCAAGATGGTAAAAATTGGTGGTCCTAAAGCTGGGGAATCAGCCAGTCAGCAGAAATCAAACCCAACAAGTGGTGAGATGGACAAATTTATAAAAAAAATCAGCCGCCACTGTCGCGGCCAGAGAACACAAAATGGCGCCAGACACTCCAAACGCCACAAGCCGCAAACAAGCGGAACTCCCTGCCCATGAATAGGAAAGTGTGGAAGATATGGACAACTTACCCATCTCCAGATCTTTCCTGAAAGAAGCCCTGGCGTCCTCGCTTTCCTCAGCGCTAGAGCCTATCAGCTCTGACCTGTCAGCCATCAAGCTTGATGTGAAGCAGATAGGGAGAAGAGTAGAGACTCTGGAAGAAAACCAGGCAAGCGTCATTCAACATCAACAAGCGGTCACAAACAGCGTCTCCTTGATTCAGAAAAATATCAACAGCTTATTCAGCGCAATTGAAGACCAGGAGAACAGAGGAAGGCGAAACAACCTTCGCTTCCCCAAATCCGTTGCCGCAGGTGATCTTCCCTACACAGTGGTTCAGAAATGCCTCATGCTTCTGGGCCCTGACACAGCCCACAAAGTTATCTTGGAAAGGGCCCACAGGGCTCTGAAGCCTAGACCTGCACTGTCAGAACCCCCCAGAGACGTGATCTGCAAGTTTCTGGCATTCCCTGTGAAGGAAGCGATCATGTATAAAGCAAGGTCCGGGCGTCCCATACAATGGGAAGGGAAGGACATCCTCATTTTTCAAGACCTGGCCCAGTCCACCCTGAGGAAGCGGAGAGCACTTAAACCTCTCACAGACTGGCTTAGGTCCAAGAAGATTCTCTACCATTGGTCCTTTGCCTTTGGAATATCCTTTATGTTCGATGGTCGCAGACTGTCTATCACCTCGCATCAGGAACTAGAATTAGTATATGATCTTCTAGGCTGTGGCCCTCTAAACATCCAAAATTGGGATCCTCTCCAGGACCTTCTAGAACTTCCAGAATTACCCAAACTGGAACCTTGGGAAAAACTGCGCACACACCGAAGTCCCAAAGACACAGGAGAAACGTCCATGGCCCTTCTCCAAGACGTCTACAAGTGGACAATTAATACCCAGCCAATCACCACCGATTATAAGCTTTCTGTTCTAACTATCTCTACCTATTCCTCTGTCTCATCTCCCTCGCATGTCAATCTGCCTCTCTAAGGATGTGGTATACTCTCTATAGTTATACACCTACTGCACTTCAGACGGTTATTGACCTCTACTTAGGGTGATCTAACTGACACTAAATCCTCCCCCCCCCCTCCTCCCCCCCCTACTCTTTCTACCCAATTCCCCTGGGCTTTTCACCCACTAACTACTACTACCTATTTTACTCTGAAAGTTATTTTGTTGTATTATTCAGCAATGGCCCTCTCACTAACCCGGGCATATTGCTTGTTTCATGTTCATGTTATTGTTAGTTTAAAGGGAGACTGTAATGCTAGACAGAATCTGAGTAGTGAGAAAGTCTTACCTCATGTGGATAGGATTGGGACTCCCCTGGTGGCTGGAAACCTGGAATCCACCCGCTCCCAAATACAAGTAGCACTTCCGAAATACCCCTTCATATTCATGCCATGACAGATCTCCAAATTTCCTCATACAATGTCAAAGGCTTCAAAACACCTTCCAAAAGAGCCCAAATTTTCTCTTTATTAAAAAAGGAGAACTGCTCTGTTGTTTTTCTTCAAGAAACTCATTATAAACTTGACCATTATCCTAACCTCTCATTTTCTAGTTTTCCAGTGTGGTACCATAGTGGATCTGACTCTTCAGCCTCCAGTAAGCATATGATTCAAAAAAGGCAGTCCATTCCAATACGTCTTCCATAACCAAGATCCTGATGGCCGTTATATAATGGTGAAAGGTACCTTTGCAAATCAGTTGTACACCTTTATCAACATTTATGCCCCTAACACTCAACAACACAAATGGTATTCTTCTCTGTCTCCACTGGTGGAAAAATTTAAGGAAGGCATAGTTGTCATGGGCGGGGATTTTAATATCTCACTAAATCCCACTCTGGATTCGACCTCACAAAAATCCTCTCTTTCCCCCATAAATCTAAGGCGTATCCGTAAAAGATTCCACTCTCTCCAATTGGTGGATGCTTGGAGAATTTTAAACCCCTTAGGTAGAGATTACACTTTTTACTCCAATAGGCACCATTCCTACCATAGATTGGACTATCTATTTATCTCGAAAGAACACCTCCAGTTTTGCACTAATGCCAAAATTGGATCCATACACCTCTCAGACCACTCCCCTATCTATCTATCTATCTATCGATTTCCACCCCCCAAAATACGCCAAAAACATTCAAATGGAGGTTAAACGAACAACTAATTACTATCCCTGATTTAAAAAAACAATTACAAAGCTCCCTGGAGGAATATTTTCTCCTAAATGCCATTCCTGAAACATCCCCCCATGTTGTGTGGGATGCACACAAAGCCTATATACGAGGACAATTTATCAAGCTTGGATCTCTACAAAAAAATAAGAGAATGGCGAGGATAGAACAGCTTCTTTCGGAAATCCAGAAGATAGAGGAGATCCACAAAAAGACCCTTCTAATTTCAAACCTCTCCCAACGTAATGATCTTAAATCAGAACTGAAAAACCTCCTCAACACAAAATCAGCCAAACTTTACTTACATTCCCAATTTAAGTACTTTGCTCATGACAACAAAGCTTCCAAACTAATGATGACCCTTATAAAGAAGAGGAAAGTCCAAAACCACATTGGTAAAATTAATAAAAAGAGGGGGGAGTGGCCATAACCTCCAAAGATATTGCCCTTCAATTCCAAGAATATTACCAATCTGTATACAACATCCCACAAAGTAAGTTAAGAGACCAAGACTTATCAATTCCGGATACTATTGACTCCTTCCTTAATGCCATCACCCTTCCCAAACTGACTGAAAAACAAAAGTCAGCCCTTATTGCCCCCTTTAACACAGAAGAACTCAATAGAACTATACAAAATCTCCCAAACGGCAAAGCACCGAGCCAGGATGGTCTCCCGGCCCTCTACTATCGCTCCTTTAGTAATACCCTCATCCCACATTTGCTTCGGGTATGTAATAGCTCCCTCCTACGCCTACCCCTCACAGCAGAAATGACTAAAGCCCATATTACCATCCTTCCCAAGGAGGGCAAAGACCCATCTCAGTGCTCTAGCTATCGCCCCATCTCCCTGTTAAATTTAGATTTAAAACTTCTCGCTAAAATGTTAGCAAACACTTCTCAGGCCAATTACTTGGTTTGAAGGATGGATATGTAGCCAAACTACAATTAATAAGCCGATCTCTCAAATATACAAAAAATTAAATACCCCTATTAATATGCCAAAACCAGCTTTTGTTAGCTTATGGGAAAGAGATTTGGAAATCTCATTTTCACCACTAGACTTAACCAAACTATTTACTACCCCACACAAATCTTCAAGGTGTGTCTTAATCCAGGAAAATAGTTATAAACTTCTAACAAGGTGGTACAAAACCCCTAACATTACATCCAAATATGATAGCTCTAGATCAGATAAATGTTGGAGGTGCAAGGAATCAAGGGGAACTTTTCTCCATATTTGGTGGATCTGCCCCATTGTATTAAGTTGGTGGAAAGATATATTTGACAGGAGTAACAAAATATGCAAGACCTCAATACCACCGAATTCCCAATTAGCCTTATTAAGTCTTCCACCATCAGACTTCATCTCTAAGATTCCTCCTTTATTCCACACCCTTCTCGTGGCTGCACACCTCCTTCTACCTCGCTTTTGGCTCAAAACAGAACTTCCGCCCCCTGATCTTTGGAGGGATAAGATTGATAGTATTTACAGATTTGAAGAATTGGCGGCTGCTGAAGAGCACAATCTCCAAAAGTTTAGTGTTAGATGGGATAACTGGGTGAAGTACAGCAACTCTAATCACAAGCAGACTACTTTTACCATATAATCAACTCCTGCTAATTGGATTATACATAGTACTCTCCGGTCAGTAGAGAGATAGATTATATTCATCTATCTAACAGCCATCTATCCACTACTTGGAAAGAAATAATAAGGAAATACAAATTCGCTCTCATTCCAGATTCCAAAAGGATTGTTTGTACTCGATCACACCTATTAACTAATACTTGTGTCCACTTTACAGTTTCACGTTGTTGTTACTGTTTACATCTATTATATACTTTGTACAACTTATTATTGACTATGTACGATTCCTTCTCCTCTCATGATTGTACAATTGTGATTACTTCAAATAAAAAAAAAAAAAAAAAAAACGCTGGCTCCCTCCCCTTTATTTGAATCCACGCCACGGTCACTGCGTCTGCGCCATGCAATTTACTGTCACACCCGATATGAGTGGTATTTTCTGTAGTACTATTCTCATCAGTTTAATCCCTGTTACGTGACGTCCCCAATCTGGGGTCCATTTATTAAATTGATTTTTCGAACGGGGAGATGGTTAAAAAAACGCTGGCTCCCTCCCCGTTATTTGAATCCGCGCCACGGTCACTGCGTCTGCGATGTGCAATTTACTGTCACACCCAATATGAGTAGTATTTTCTGTAGTACTATTCTCATCAGATTAATTCAGGTTACGTGACGTCCCCAATCTGGGGTCCATTTATTAAATTGATTTTTCGAATGAGAAGAGAGTTAATAAAACGCTGGCTCCCTCCCCTTTGTTTGAATCCACGCCACGGTCACTGCGTCTACGCTGAGCAATTTACTGTCACACCCGATATGAGTGGTATTTTCTGTAGTACTATTCTCATCAGTTTAATCCCTGTTACGTGACGTCCCCAATCTGGGGTACATTTATTAAATTGATTTCTTGAATGGGGAGATGGTTAAAAAAACGCTGGCTCCCTCCCCTTTGTTTGAATCCACGCCATGGTCACTGCGTCTGCGCCGTGCAATTTACTGTCACACCCGATATGAGTGGTATTTTCTGTAGTACTATTCTCAACAGTTTAATCCCTGTTACGTCCCATATCAGGGATTGCCTTTTGTGAAAAAAAATTTAGGACGGGTACCTTCGACTGCCTTAACAGTGACAGACCAAACTCTGATACACCAAACTGAATTGATTTTAAGAACCGGGAGATGGAAAAAACAGCTTGGTCAGTCCTCTTACTCCCAAGTTGGGGCACTGCTCGTGCACGGAGCAATGTGCTGTGACACCCTATATGAGTGGTGTCTTAACTAGTACTATTCCCATCAGTTTAATCCCTGTTATGTCCCCTATCCGGGGACGTGTGTCGAATTGATTAATCATTGTCGAATTAACGAGATCCTGAAATAATTTTGTTCTGAGCTCTGTACTTGCTTTGTATTGGAATTGATGGGGATTTTTTAAATTGTCTGCATTATTTCTAATAAACTATTAACCCCTTAGCGCAGAACGCCATACATGTACGGCGGGGGATGCATTGCCAGAATGCATTCCGCCTTACATGTACGGCAGGATGATCGGGCGGGCACCGGAGCGGTGCGCACCCGATCACTGCAGGGGTCCGGCAGTCCCTGGTAGCCGGGCCCCTGCTGTATCCGCCGGCATCGCTGTTTACAGCGATGCCGGCGGATTAACCCTTTCTATGCCGCGGTCCGCGCGGACCGCGACATAGAAGTTGTTTGCGGCAGGTGAGTGATCGCATCGAGTCCCCGCGCTGCTGTGGCGGGGACCCGATGCGTGACAAGGCAGCCCGATGCCGTGCAGAGGCTGCCCAATGCCCTGCACGGCATTGGGAACTGCCTTCTACGGGAGCCGAGGAGATCCAGCCTCAGGCTGGGTCTCCTAGGCAACCAGTTAGTGTATGACTCAATGTCATACACTAACAGGCAATGCATTACAATACAGATGTATTGTAATGCATTGCAGAGGGGATCAGAGTGGGATAGAAATAAAGTTTTAAAAAAAGTAAAAAAAAAAAGTGTTTGGAATAAAAAAATAAAGTTTCAAGTAAAAAAAAAAAAAAAAAAGCCCCATTCCCCTGATTTTCTAATAAAAAATTGAAAAAAAAAGAAAAAACACACATATTAGGTATCGCTGCGTCCGTAACGAACGGCTCTATAAATATATTACATGATCCACCCCATCCGATAGGCACCATAAAAAATAAAAAATAAAAACTGTGTATAAAAAAGCCATTTTTGTCAACTTACATCACTAAAAGTGCAACACCAAGCGATCAAAACGGCGTATGCCCCCCAAAATAGTACCAATCTAACCGTCACCTCATCCCACAAAAAATGAGCCCCTACATAGTACAATCGCCCAAAAACTGAAAAAACTATGGCTCTCAGACTATGAAGACACTAAAACATTTTTTTTTTTTTTCAAAAATGAAATCATTGTGTAAAACTTAAATAAATAAAAAAATATTTATATATTGGGTATTGACGCGTCCGTATTAACCTTCTCTATAAAAATATCACATGACCTAATCCCTCAGGTGAATACCGTAAAAAATAAATAAAAAAAACGGTGTAAAAAAAGCCATTTTTTGTCATCTTACATCACAAAAAGTGTAGTAGCAAGCGATCAAAAAGTCATACGCACCCCAAAATAGTGCCAATCAAACCGCCATCTCATCCCGCAAAAATCATACCCTACCCAAGATAATCGCCCAAAAACTGAAAAAACTATGGCTCTCAGACTATGGAGACACTAAAACATGATTTTTTTTGTTTCAAAAATGAAATCATTGTGTAAAACTGACAAATAAAAAAAAAGTATATATATTAGGTATCACTGCGTCCGTAATAACCTGCTCTATAACAATATCACATGATCTAACCCCTCAGGTGAATACCGTAAAAAATAAAAAATATAAACTGTGTAAAAAAAGCCATTTTTTGTCACCTTAGATCACAAAAAGTGTAATAGCAAGCGATCAAAAAGTCATACGCACCCCAAAATAGTGCCAATCAAACCGTAATCTTATCCCGCAAAAAATGAGACCCTACCTAAGATAATCGCCCAAAAACTGAAAAAACAATGGCTCTCAGTCTATGGAGACACTAAAACATGATTTTTTTTGTTTCAAAAATGAAATCATTGTGTAAAACTGACATAAATAAAAAAAAAGTATATATATTAGGTATCACTGCGTCCGTAATAACCTGCTCTATAAAAATATCACATGATCTAACCCCTCAGGTGAATACCGTAAAATATAAAAAATAAAAACGGTGTAAAAAAAGCCATTTTTTTGTCACCTTAGATCACAAAAAGTGTAATAGCAAGCGATCAAAAAGTCATATGCACCCCAAAATAGTGCCAATCAAACAGTCATCTCATCCCGAAAAAAATGAGCCCCTACACAAGACAGTCGCCCAAAAAATAAATAAAACTATGGCTTTCAGAATGTGGAGACACTAAAGAATCAGTTTTTTTTTTCAAATGCTTTGTTATGTAAAACTGAAACAAACAACCAAAAAAAGTTGTCATATTTGGTATTGTCGCGTCCGTGACAACCTGCTCTATAAAAGTACCACATGATCCAACCTGTCAGATGAATGTTGTAAATAACAAAAAATAAAAATGGTGCCAACACAGCAATTTTTTGTTACTTTGCCTCACAAAAAGTGTAATATAGAGCAACCAAAAATCATATGTACCCTAAAATAGTACCAACAATACTGCCACCCTATCCCGTAGTTTCTAAAATGGGGTCACTTTTTTGGAGTTTCTACTCTAGGGGTGCATCAGGGGGGCTTCAAATGGGACATAGTGTAAATAAACCAGTCCAGCAAAATGTGCCTTCTAAAAGCCACACGCCGCACCTTTCCCTCTACGCCCTACTGTGTGCCCGTACAGTAGTTTACGGCCACATATGGGGTGTTTCTGCAAACGACAGAATCTGGGCAATAAATATAGACTTTTGTTTGGCTGTTAACCCTTGCTTTGTTACTGGAAAAAATGGAGTAAATAAAAAATTTGGCAAAAAATTTAAATTCTCGAATTTCATCTCCATTTGCCAATAACTCTTGTGGAACACCTAAAGGGTTAACAAAGTTTGGAAAACCAGTTTTGAATACCTGGAGGGGTGTAGTTTCTTAGATGGGGTCACTTTTATGGAGTTTCTACTCTACGGGGGCTTCAAATGGGACATGGTGTAAATAAACCAGTCCAGCAAAATCTGCCTTCTAAAAGCCACACGCCGCACCTTTCCCTCTACGCCCTACCGTGTGCCCGTACAGTAGTTTACGGCCACATATGGGGGGTTTTTCTGCAAACTACAGAATCTGGGCAATAAATATAGACTTTTGTTTGGCTGTTAACCCTTGCTTTGTTACTGGAAAAAATGGAGCAAATAATAAATTTGGCAAAAAATTTAAATTCTCGAATTTCATCTCCATTTGCCAATAACTCTTGTGGAACACCTAAAGGGTTAACAAAGTTTGTAAAACCAGTTTTGAATGCCTTGAGGGGTGTAGTTTCTTAGATGGGGTCACTTTTATGGAGTTTCTACTCTAGGGGTGCATCAGGGGGGCTTAAAATGGGACATGGTGTAAATAAATTAGTCCAGCAAAATCTGCTTTCCAAAAACCACACGCCGCACCTTTCCCTCTACGCCCTACCGTGTGTCCGTACAGTAGTTTACGGCCACATGTGGGGTGTTTCTGCAAACTACAGAATCAGGGCAACCCATATTGAGTTTTGTTTGGCTGTTAACCCTTACTTTATTGCTGTAAAAAATGGGTTAAAATTGAAAATTTTCCAAAAAATAGAAATTTCTAAATTGTTTCTCCATCTGCCATTAACTCTTGTGGAACACCTACAGGGTTAACAAAGTTTGTAAACCCAGTTTTGAATACCTTGAGGGGTGTACTTTCTTAGATGGAGTCACTTTTTTGCAATTTCTATTCTAGGGGTACAAGGGGGGGGCTTGAAATGGAACATGGTATAAACAAAACCAGTCCTGCAAAATCTGCCTTGCAAAACCCATATGGTATTCCCCTCCTTGTATGTCCTCCCGTTTGGCCAAACAGTAGTTTACGACCACATATGGGGTATTTCTGCAAACTACAGAAGCAGGGCAACCCATTTTGAGTTTTGTTTGGCTGTTAACCCTTACTTTATTGCTGTAAAAAATGGGTTAAAATTGAAAATTTTCCAAAAAATAGAAATTTCTAAATTGTTTCTCCATCTGCCATTAACTCTTGTGGAACACCTACAGGGTTAACAAAGTTTGTAAACCCAGTTTTGAATACCTTGAGGGGTGTACTTTCTTAGATGGAGTCACTTTTTTGCAATTTCTATTCTAGGGGTACAAGGGGGGGCTTGAAATGGAACATGGTATAAACAAAACCAGTCCTGCAAAATCTGCCTTGCAAAACCCATATGGTGTTCCCCTCCTTCTATGTCCTCCCGTTTGGCCAAACAGTAGTTTACGACCACATATGGGGTATTTCTGCAAACTACAGAAGCAGGGCAACCCATTTTGAGTTTTGTTTGGCTGTTAACCCTTACTTTATTGCTGTAAAAAATTGGTTAAAATTGAAAATTTTCCAAAAAATAGAAATTTCTAAATTGTTTCTCCATCTGCCATTAACTCTTGTGGAACACCTACAGGGTTAACAAAGTTTGTAAACCCAGTTTTGAATACCTTGAGGGGTGTACTTTCTTAGATGGAGTCACTTTTTTGCAATTTCTATTCTAGGGGTACAAGGGGGGGCTTGAAATGGGACATGGTATAAACAAAACCAGTCCTGCAAAATCTGCCTTGCAAAACCCATATGGTATTCCCCTCCTTCTATGTCCTCCCGTTCGGCCAAACAGTAGTTTACGACCACATATGGGGTATTTCTGCAAACTACAGAAGCAGGGCAACCCATTTTGAGTTTTGTTTGGCAGTTAACCCTTGTTTTTTTCCAGGAAAAAATTGATTATATTGGAAAATTTTCCCAAAAATCTAAATTCTTAAAATGTATGTCTTTTTGCCATGAAGTCTTGTGGAAGACCTAAAGGGTTAAAAAAGTTTGTAAAAACAGTTTTGAATACCTTGAGGGGTGTAGTTTCTAGAATGGGGTCATTTTTGGGAGGTTTCTATTATCTAAGCCTCACAAAGTGACTTCAAACCTGAACTGGTCCATAAAAAGTGGGATTTTGAAGATTTCTGAAAAATTTCAAAATTTGCTTCTAAACTTCTAACCCTTGTAACATCCCCAAAAAATAAAATATCATTCCCAAAATGCTATAAACATGAAGTAGACATATGGGGAATGTAAAGTCATCACAATTTTTGGGGGTATTACTATGTATTACAGAAGTAGAGAAACTGAAACTTTGATATTTGCTAATTTTTCCAAATTTTTGGTAAATTAGGTATTTTATTATGCAAAAAAATTAATTTTTTTGACTTTATTTTACCAGTGTCATGAAGTACAATATGTGACGAAAAAACAATCTCAGAATGGCCTGTATAAGTAAAAGCGTTTTAAAGTTATCAGCACTTAAAGTGACACTGGTCAGATTTGCAAAAAATGGCCTGGTCCTTAAGGTGAAAATGAGCCTGGTCCTTAAGGGGTTAAGAGACTTTATTATGATTTTTTTATTTTATGTATTAAAAACCCATACAACTTAAAAACAAAAAGACAAAAAAAAATATAATGTTTTTTCTATGAAAAATTATCCAGACAATCGCTTTTAGTCTGATCATAATGAAGCAACGGCCTTATCTGGGGTGTGGCAACATTGCCAACACACTCATAGAGGTGATGATCACTTAATTGTGATACGTAAGCCCCTTCACCACAACAAGGTACCGATCACAAAGGGGAATTGACACATGTATGTGCCTTTTTTTGTTTTGTTTTTGCAGCAACAGTGCAGCACTAGAGGCCAGAAAAATTAGGCATGTACACATGCCTGAAAAATTAGGTATTGTTGCAGCCTCTGCTGAAAGGTGACTTAAAACATTGCGGCTTGAACCCTAGTTGGTGGCGGAGAATTCACGAAAGTCATCCGGTATGCAGACATTAAATACAGCCGCATGGGGACCATTTTGAGGCCAAGGCTTGTCATCAGGCCTTTTGTTACTCAAACGTATCCCCCACTGTCAGTCCCTTCGGGATCCATGCCTCATTCATCTTAATGAAGGTGAGGTAATCAACACTTTTTTGACCGAGGCGACTTCTTTTGTCAGTGACAATGCCTCCTGCTGCTCTGAAGGTCCTTTCTGACAGGACACTTGAAGCGGGGCTGGCCAGAAGTTCTATCGCAAACTGGGATAGTTCAGGCCACAGGTCAAGCCTGCACACCCAGTTGTCAAGGGGTTCATCGCTCCCCAGAGTGTCGATATCTGCAGTTAAGGCGAGGTAGTCTGCTACCTGTCGGTCGAGTCGTTCTCTAAGGCTGGATCCCTAAGGGCTGTGACGATGTGTAGGAATGAAAAAGCTCTGCATGTCCTCCATCAACAACACATCTGTAAAGCGTCCTGTCCTTGCCGCCGTGGTCGTGGTAGTAGGAGGATTACTTTCACCTCTTCCCCTGTTAGATTCCCGTTGTGCTGTGACATCCCCCTTATAATCTATGTAAAGCATATTTTTTAGTTTAGTTTTGAACTGCTGCATCCTTTCTGACTTTTGGTAATTTGGTAAAATTTCTGCCACTTTCTGCTTATACCGGGGGTCTAGTAGCATGGCTACCCAGTACAGGTCTTTCTCCTTCATCCTTTTTATACGAGGGTCCCTCAACAGACATGACAGCATGAAAGACCCCATTTGCACAAGGTTGGATGCCGAGCTACTCATTTCCTGTTCCTCCTCCTCACTGATGTCATTGACGGTCTGTTCTTCCCCCCAGCCACGTACAAGACCATGGGTCCCAGATAGGTGACAACAACAAGCACCCTGGGATGCCTGCTGTGGTTGGTCTTCCTCCTCCTCAAAGCCACATTCCTCCTCTGACTCCTCTTCCTCATACTCCTCTTCCAGCGTTGCTGCAGGTCCGGCAAGCGATGGTGGTGATGGTGACCACAACTCTTCCTCTTCACGCTCATCTACAGCCTGATCCAGCACTCTTCGCAGGGCACGCTCCAGGAAAAAAACAAATTGGATGAGGTCGCTGATGGTGCCTTCGGTGCGACTGACTAGGTTTGTCACCGCCTCAAAAGGACGCATGAGCCTACAGGCATTGCGCATGAGCGTCCAGTAACGTGGCAAAAAAATTCCCAGCTCCGCAGAGGCTGTCCTAGCACCCCGGTCATACAAATACTCGTTGACAGCTTTTTCTTGTTGGAGCAGGCGGTCAAACATTAGGAGTGTTGAATTCCAACGTGACAGGCTGTCGCAAATCAAGCGCCTCACTGGCATGTTGTTTTGGCGCTGAATGTCTGAAAAGTGCACCATGGCCGTGTAGGAACACCTGAAATGGCCACACACCTTCCTGGCCTGCTTGAGGACGTCCTGTGAGCCTGGGTAATTAGACACAAAGCATTGTACGATGAGATTCAACACATGTGCCATGTACGGCACATGTGACAACTTGCCCAAATTCAATGCCGCCAACAAATTGCTTCCATTGTCACACACTACTTTGCCGATCTCCAGTTGGTGCGGGGTCAGCCACAGTTCCACCTGTGCGTTCAGGGCGGACAGGAGTACTGGTCCGGTGTGGCTCTCTGCTTTCAGACAGCGTGACACTGTCGTATCTGGGATGCAGGGCTGGCGCTTCCATAGAGGCAATTGCCCCCGGGCCCCCCGAGTCCTTAGGGGCCCCCCCGTGCCGGCCTGCAAATAACTATAGGCAGGACAGTCACATGGAGTTGAGCGCTTCCATTGTGGAAGCGCTCATCTCCAGCCATCTGTATCGCCGTCCTCAGGACAGGCGGAGGGAGAGGCGTGTCCCTACACCTTCCTCTGATAGGCTGCAGGCAAGGAGGGGCCCCTTATTGTTTTTTCGCCCCAGGGCCCCATTTCACCTAGAACCGGCCCTGCTGGGATGTGGAATAGCCCCTGGGGAGCTGGGGGGATTCAGTTGATGTGCAGCCAGATGCCGCAGCAGAAGAGGACTCAGCCGAGGAGGTTATGGAAGAGAATGGAGTAGGAGGAATAGAGGAGGTGGCAGTAGGCCTGTCTGCAAGTCGTGGCGGTGTCACCAACTCCGCTGCAGAGCCACGCATTCCATGCTTGGAAGCCGTCAGCATATTGAGCCAATGCGCAGTGTAGATGATATACCTGCCCTGACCGTGCTTTGCAGACCAGGTATCAGTGGTCAGATGGACCCTTGCCCCAACACTGTATGCCAGAGAAGCCATGACTTCCTTTTCTTTTTTTTTTTTTTAACTTTATTCTTTTCTTTCTTAAAACATATAATCTTTCATCACATCAATAACATAATGTAACATGTTCTATGTTACTACTATAACAAATATTGTTGGTTATCACCCAAGCGCCCACCCACCACCCCAGGGGAGAGAGGGGGAGAGAGAGGAAGGGAAAAAAAAAATGGAGCGCTCCACCTAGTATGGCCATTTGTTCCAAATCTCATCAAATCCCGCTGAATTTTTAGTATAGCACCCGGAAACCCGTTGGATTTTAATAAGATTTTCTACTGCTACACGCCACTGTCCCACTGTAGGCGGATCTTCTTTTATCCATTTCCTAAGTATAAGAAGTCTGGCTTGAAATAGTACTTTACCCAAAACCAGTCGTACTTCCTTCTTTAATTTCAAATGTTCAGTTGCTCCCAATATACATACTACTGGATCTTCAATCACCTGAACATCCAGGAATACCGATACAATCTCTTCAATCTCCTTCCAGTATCTGAAAAGTCTGGGACATCTCCAAAAACAATTAATTAAATCTGCATCCCTTTCCCTACATTTTGGACAATTATCCAACATTCTGACCCCCATTTTCTTTAACATCTTAGGAGAACAATGTAATCTATGTACTATAAAGAACTGTGATATTTTGTGTGAACCCCTATCCGACACCGTTGGATAATTTCTAAGGGCATCTTTCCATTTCTCATCGGAAAAAAAGTTTGGAGTTCTTCTTCCAATTTTTTTTTGGCCTAATATTGTGATTAGAGTTGAGCGAACACCTGGATGTTCGGGTTTGAGAAGTTCGGCCGAACTTCCCGGAAATGTTCGGGTTCGGGATCCGAACCCGGTCCGAACTTCATCCCGAACCCGAACCCCATTGAAGTCAATGGGGACCCGAACTTTTCGGCACTAAAACGGCTGTAAAACAGCCCAGGAAAGGGCTAGAGGGCTGCAAAAGGCAGCAACATGTAGGTAAATCCCCTGCAAACAAATGTGGATAAGGAAATGAATTCAAATAAAAATTTAATAAATAAAAATTAACCAAAATCAATTGGATAGAGGTCCCATAGCAGATAATCTGGCTTCCCGTCACCCACCACTGGAACAGTCCATTCTCAGATATTTAGGCCCCGGCACCCAGGCAGAGGAGAGAGGTCCCGTAACAGAGAATCTGGCTTCATGTCAGCAGAGAATCAGTCTTCATATCATAGCAGAGAATCAGGCTTCACGTCAGCCACCAGTGCAACAGTCCATTGGCATATATTTAGGCCCAGCACACAGGCAGAGGAGAGAGGTCCCGTAACAGAGGATCTGGCTTCATGTCAGCAGAGAATCAGTCTGCATGTCATAGCAGAGAATGAGGCTTCACGTCAGCCACCACTGCAACAGTCCATTGGCATATATTTAGGCCCAGCACCCAGGCAGAGGAGAGAGGTCCCGTAACAGACAATCTGGCTTCATGTCAGCAGAGAATCAGTCTTCATGTCATAGCAGAGAATTAGGCTTCACGTCACCCACCACTGTAAGAGTCCATTTTCATAAATTTAGGCCCAGCACCCAGGCAGAGGAGAGAGGTCCCGTAACAGAGGATCTGGCTTCATGTCAGCAGAGAATCAGTCTGCATGTCATAGCAGAGAATCAGGCTTCACGTCACCCACCACTGCAACAGTCCATTGTCATAAATTTAGGCCCAGCACCCAGGCAGAGGAGAGAGGTCCCGTAACAGACAATCTGGCTTCATGTCAGCAGAGAATTAGTCTGCATGTCATAGCAGAGAATGAGGCTTCACATCAGCCACCACTGCAACAGTCCATTGGCATATATTTAGGCCCAGCACCCAGGCAGAGGAGAGAGGTCCCGTAACAGACAATCTGGCTTCATGTCAGCAGAGAATCAGTCTTCATATCATAGCAGAGAATCAGGCTTCACGTCAGCCACCAGTGCAACAGTCCATTGGCATATATTTAGGCCCAGCACACAGGCAGAGGAGAGAGGTCCCGTAACAGAGGATCTGGCTTCATGTCAGCAGAGAATTAGTCTGCATGTCATAGCAGAGAATGAGGCTTCACATCAGCCACCACTGCAACAGTCCATTGGCATATATTTAGGCCCAGCACACAGGCAGAGGAGAGAGGTCTCATAACAGAGGATCTGGCTTCATGTCAGCAGAGAATCAGTCTGCATGTCATAGCAGAAAATCAGGCTTCACATCAGCCACCACTGCAACAGTCCATTTTCATAAATTTAGGCCCAGCACCCAGGCAGAGGAGAGAGGTCCCGTAACAGAGGATCTGGCTTCATGTCAGCAGAGAATTAGTCTGCATGTCATAGCAGAGAATGAGGCTTCACATCAGCCACCACTGCAACAGTCCATTGGCATATATTTAGGCCCAGCACACAGGCAGAGGAGAGAGGTCCCGTAACAGAGGATCTCGCTTCATGTCAGCAGAGAATCAGTCTGCATGTCATAGCAGAAAATCAGGCTTCACGTCAGCCACCACTGCAACAGTCCATTTTCATAAATTTAGGCCCAGCACCCAGGCAGAGGAGAGAGGTCCCGTAACAGACAATCAGGCTTCACGTCAGCCACCACTGCAACAGTCTATTGTCAGATATTTAGGCCCAGCACCCAGGCAGAGGAGAGAGGTCCCATAACAGAGAATCTGTCTTCATGTCAGCAGAGAATTAGTCTGCATGTCATAGCAGAGAATCAGGCTTCACGTCACCCTACATTGGTACAGTCCATTGGCATATATTTAGGCCCCGGCACCCAGACAGAGGAGAGGTTCATTCAACTTTGGGTAGCCTCGCAATATAATGGTAAAATGAAAATAAAAATAGGATTGAATGAGGAAGTGCCCTGGAGTCCAATAATATATGGTTAAGGGGAGGTAGTTAAAGTTTAATCTGGACAAGGGACGGACAGGTCCTGTGGGATCCATGCCTGGTTCATTTTTATGAACGTCAGCTTGTCCACATTGGCTGTAGACAGGCGGCTGCGTTTGTCTGTAATGACGCCCCCTGCCGTGCTGAATACACGTTCAGACAAATTGCTGGCCGCCGGGCAGGCCAGCACCTCCAAGGCATAAAAGGCTAGCTCTGGCCACGTGGACAATTTAGAGACCCAGAAGTTGAATGGGGCCGAACCATCAGTCAGTACGTGGAGGGGTGTGCACACGTACTGTTCCACCATGTTAGTGAAATGTTGCCTCCTGCTAACACGTTGCTTATCAGATGGTGGTGCAGTTAGCTGTGGCGTGTTGACAAAAGTTTTCCACATCTCTGCCATGCTAACCCTGCCCTCAGAGGAGCTGGCCGTAACACAGCTGCCTTGGCGACCTCTTGCTCCTCCTCTGCCTTGGCCTTGGGCTTCCACTTGTTCCCCTGTGACATTTGGGAATGCTCTCAGTAGCGCGTCTACCAACGTGCGCTTGTACTCGCGCATCTTCCTATCACGCTCCAGTGCAGGAAGTAAGGTGGGCACATTGTCTTTGTAGCGTGGATCCAGCAGGGTGGCAACCCAGTAGTCCGCACAGGTTAAAATGTGGGCAACTCTGCTGTCGTTGCGCAGGCACTGCAGCATGTAGTCGCTCATGTGTGCCAGGCTGCCCAGGGGTAAGGACAAGCTGTCCTCTGTGGGAGGCGTATCGTCATTGTCCTGCCTTTCCCCCCAGCCACGCACCAGTGATGGACCCGAGCTGCGTTGGGTGCCACCCCGCTGTGACCATGCTTCATCCTCATCCTCCTCCACCTCCTCCTCATCCTCGTCTTCCTCGTCCTCCAGTAGTGGGCCCTGTCTGGCCACATTTGTACCTGGCCTCTGCTGTTGCCAAAAACCTCCCTCTGAGTCACTTCGAAGAGACTGGCCTGAAAGTGCTAAAAATGACCCCTCTTCCTCCTCCTCCTCCTGGGCCACCTCCTCTTCCATCATCGCCCTAAGTGTTTTCTCAAGGAGAAATAGAAGTGGTATTGTAATGCTGATAACGGCGTCATCGCCACTGGCCATTTTGGTGGAGTACTCGAAACAGCGCAACAGGGCACACAGGTCTCGCTTGGAGGCCCAGTTATTGGTGGTGAAGTGGTGCTGTTCTGTAGTGCGACTGACCCGTGAGTGCTGCAGCTGAAACTCCACTATGGCCTGCTGCTGCTCGCACAGTCTGTCCAGCATGTGCAAGGTGGAGTTCCACCTGGTGGGCACGTCGCATATGAGGCGGTGAGCAGGAAGGCCGAAGTTACGCTGTAGCGCAGACAGGCGAGCAGCAGCAGGATGTGAACGCCGGAAGCGCGAACAGACGGCCCGCAATTTATGCAGCAGCTCTGACATCTCGGGGTAGTTGTGAATGAACTTCTGCACCACCAAATTCAGCACATGCGCCAAGCAAGGGATGTGCGTCAAATTGGCTAGTCCCAGAGCTGCAACGAGATTTCGCCCATTATCACACACCACCAGGCCGGGCTTGAGGCTCACCGGCAGCAACCACTCGTCGGTCTGTTGTTCTATACCCCGCCACAACTCCTGTACGGTGTGGGGCCTGTCCCCCAAACATATGAGTTTCAGAATGGCCTGCTGACGTTTACCCCGGGCTGTGCTGAAGTTGGTGGTGAAGGTGTGTGGCTGACTGGATGAGCAGGTGGAAGAAGAGGAGGAGGAAGCCGAGAAGGAGGAGGTGGCAACAGGAGGCAAAGAATGTTGCCCTGCGATCCTTGGCGGCGGAAGGACGTGCGCTAAACAGCTCTCCGCCTGGGGCCCAGCTGCCACTACATTTACCCAGTGTGCAGTTAGGGAGATATAGCGTCCCTGGCCGTGCTTACTGGTCCACGTATCTGTGGTTAGGTGGACCTTGCTACAGATGGCGTTGCGCAGTGCACACTTGATTTTATCGGATACTTGGTTGTGCAGGGAAGGCACGGCTCTCTTGGAGAAGTAGTGGCGGCTGGGAACAACATACTATGGGACAGCAAGCGACATGAGCTGTTTGAAGCTGTCTGTGTCCACCAGCCTAAATGACAGCATTTCATAGGCCAGTAGTTTAGAAATGCTGGCATTCAGGGCCAGGGATCGAGGGTGGCTAGGTGGGAATTTACGCTTTCTCTCAAATGTTTGTGAGATGGAGAGCTGAACGCTGCCGTGTGACATGGTTGAAACGCTTGGTGACGGAGGTGGTGGTGGTGTTGGTGGTACATCCCCTGTTTGCTAGGCGGCAGGTGCCAACGTTCCTCCAGAGGCAGAGGAAGAGGCCGAGGCGGCAGCAGCAGAAGAGGTAGCAGGGGGAGCCTGAGTGACTTCCTTGGTTTTAAGGTGTTTACTCCACTGCAGTTCATGCTTTGCATGCAGGTGCCTGGTCATGCAGGTTGTGCTCAGGTTCAGAACGTTAATGCCTCGCTTCAGGCTCTGATGGCACAGCGTGCAAACCACTCGGGTCTTGTCGTCAGCACATTGTTTGAAGAAGTGCCATGCCAGGGAACTCCTTGAAGCTGCCTTTGGGGTGCTCGGTCCCAGATGGCGGCGGTCAGTAGCAGGCAGAGTCTCTTGGCGGCGGGTGTTCTGCTTTTGCCCACTGCTCCCTCTTTTGCTACGCTGTTGGCTCGGTCTCACCACTGCCTCTTCCTCCGAACTTTGAAAGTCAGTGGCACGACCTTCATTCCATGTGGGGTCTAGGACCTCATCGTCCCCTGCATCATCTTCCACCCAGTCTTGATCCCTGACCTCCTGTTCAGTCTGCACACTGCAGAAAGACGCAGCAGTTGGCACCTGTGTTTCGTCATCATCAGAGACATGCTGAGGTGGTATTCCCATGTCCTCAACATCAGGAAACATAAGTGGTTGTGCGTCAGTGCATTCTATGTCTTTCACCGCTGGGGAAGGGCTAGGTGGATGCCCTTGGGAAACCCTGCCAGCGGAGTCTTCAAACAGCATAAGAGACTGCTGCATAACTTGAGGCTGAGACAGTTTCCCTGGTATGCATGGGGGTGATGTGACAGACTGATGGGGTTGGTTTTCAGGCGCCATCTGTGCGCTTTCTGCAGAAGACTGGGTGGGAGATAATGTGAACGTGCTGGATCCACTGTCGGCCACCCAATTGACTAATGCCTGTACCTGCTCAGGCCTTACCATCCTTAGAACGGCATTGGGCCCCACCATATTTCGCTGTAAATTCTGGCGGCTACTGGGACCTGAGGTAGTTGGTACACTAGGACGTGTGGATGTGGCAGAACGGCCACGTCCTCTCCCAGCACCAGAGGGTCCACTAACACCACCACGACCATGTCCACGTCCGCGTCCCTTACTAGATGTTTTCCTCATTGTTATGGTTCACCACAACAACAAAAATATTATTTGGCCCAATGTATTGTATTCAAATTCAGCGGGATATAAATTTGAGGCCTAGTATTTAGGCGCTGGGTGACCGGTATGGATTTAGTGACAGAATTAGACTTGGAAATGCACAGTAGCGTGTGTGTGAGGTTATTCTGAATGACCCTATGTGCACCTTGAATATTATATACCCTTTTAGGGATAGATTTCAAATAGCTCTGATATAGCAGAAACCACTAAATTATGAAATTGCTAAATTGGGAATTGTATTTCAACCCAGAACAAAAAATGTGCTTTGACGGACACTAAATAACTTTCCCAGCCACAACAGTACAGTGGTAACGAGAGATTTAGCGGGATATAAATTTGAGGCCTAGTATTTAGGCGCTGGGTGACCGGTATGGATTTACTAACAGAATTAGACTTGGAAATGCACAGTAGCGTGTGTGTGAAGTTATTCTGAATGACCCTATGTGCACCTTGAATATTATATACCCTTTTAGGGATAGATTTCAAATAGCTCTGATATAGCAGAAACCACTAAATTATAAAATTGCTAAATTGGGAATTGTATTTCAACCCTGAACAAAAAATGTGCTTTGACGGACACTAAATAACTTGCCCAGCCACAACAGTACAGCGGTAACGAGAGATTTAGCGGGATATAAATTTGAGGCCTAGTATTTAGGCGCTGGGTGACCGGTATGGATTTAGTGACAGAATTAGACTGGGATATGGCCAAAAAATAACCACACTATTGCTGGTTAAATGCACTTGGTGTGACAGCTTGACCAACCACACTACTGAGGGTTAAATGCACTTGGTGACGGGCGCAGCTTGCCCCTGATGTAGTATTTATATGGCCAAAAAATGAACAGACAATTGCTGGTTAAATGCACTTGGTGTGACAGCTTCACCCTGATGTAGGCTTTAGCCAAAAAACAACCACACCATTGAGGGTTAAATGCACTTGGTGACAGGCGCAGCTTGCCCCTGATGTAGTATATGGCCAAAAAATGAACAGACTATTGCTGGTTAAATGCACTTGGTGACGGGCGCAGCTTGCCCCTGATTTAGTATATGGCCAAAAAATTAACAGACTATTGCTGGTTAAATGCATTTGGTGTGACAGCTTCACCCTGATGTAGGCTTTAGCCAAAAAACAACCACACCATTGAGGGTTAAATGCACTTGGTGACAGGCGCAGCTTGCCCCTGATGTAGTATATGGCCAAAAAATGAACAGACTATTGCTGGTTAAATGCACTTGGTGTGACAGCTTGACCAACCACACTACTGAGGGTTAAATGCACTTGGTGACGGGCGCAGCTTGCCCCTGATGTAGTATATGGCCAAAAAATGAACAGACTATTGCTGGTTAAATGCACTTGGTGTGACAGCTTGACCAACCACACTACTGAGGGTTAAATGCACTTGGTGACGGGCGCAGCTTGCCCCTGATGTAGTATATGGCCAAAAAATGAACAGACTATTTCTGGTTAAATGCACTTGGTGACGGGCGCAGCTTGCCCCTGATGTAGTATATGGCCAAAAAATAAACAGACTATTGCTGGTTAAATGCACTTGGTGTGACAGCTTCACCCTGATGTAGGCTTTAGCCAAAAAACAACCACACCATTGAGGGTTAAATGCACTTGGTGACAGGCGCAGCTTGCCCCTGATGTAGTATTTGGCCAAAAAATAAACAGACTATTGCTGGTTAAATGCACTTGGTGTGACAGCTTCACCCTGATGTAGGCTTTAGCCAAAAAACAACCACACCATTGAGGATTAAATGCACTTGGTCGCAGCTTGGATGCACTCGGTCGCAGCACCGCACAAGACACAAAATGGCCGCCGATCACCCCAGAAAAAAGTGACTGACAAACGGTCTGGGCAGCCTAAAAACAGTGAGCAATTGAGTATCAGCAGCTCAATGATCCACAGCTGCAGATCGATCAATTAATCAAGTGCTTTGGAGGAGTTAATCAGCCTAATCTCGCCCTACTGTCGCAGCCGCAACCTCTCCCTACGCTAATCAGAGCAGAGTGACGGGCGGCGCTATGTGACTCCAGCTTAAATAGAGGCTGGGTCACATGGTGCTCTGGCCAATCACAGCCATGCCAATAGTAGGCATGGCTGTGACGGCCTCTTGGGGCAAGTAGTATGACGCTTGTTGATTGGCTGCTTTGCAGCCTTTCAAAAAGCGCCAAGAAAGCGTCACAAAAGCGCCAAGAAAACGACGAACACCGAACCCGAACCCGGACTTTTACGAAAATGTCCGGGTTCGGGTCCGTGTCACGGACACCCCAAAATTCGGTACGAACCCGAACTATACAGTTCGAGTTCGCTCATCCCTAATTGTGATCCGTTCTTTCTTTCCTTGCATCAATATCCCGTATCTTTTTTTTGTTATACCACTTTTTTCTCCACTATCTGTAAATTTATATATTCGATCTGATTGTTCCTTTCTGTACTTATCTAAATTTACCCCTGTCCTTAAAGCATTCCTGAAATGGAAGTATTTATAAGTATCCTTTTGGGGGATCCCGAACTCCCTAACCAGTGTATTAAAATCCTTCAGTTTATCATTTTCAAATACTTGAGCTAAGTATTTTATCCCCTTTTTTCCCCAGTCAATATAACTCCTAATCGTTTGAAGTTCCTTCAAGTTTAAATTTTTCCAAATAGGTGTATATTGAAGAAAACCTTTTATCCCAAGTAATTTTTTAATCTGCCCCGAAATGTGATCCATTATATTCATAATTCTATTTCCTGTATTATTTTTATCAAGTGTACCCGATTCCATTATCTCTAAGTGATTGAGTTCCCCTCCCCAGCCCATTTTATTTAATTCCTGTCTTCCCACTAAACTATTCAAACTATCTCTTATCTGACTATATTGTGTTATCAAATAATACATAAACCAGTTAGGAACCGCCAACCCACCCTCTCTCACTGGGAGCTGAAGCACTTCTTTTTTTATCCTGGGGATAGAGCCTTTCCATATGAATTCCCCCATTAGGCCATCAAATAACCTAAATATCTTCTGCGGGAGTCTAATTGGGGTATTTTGTAACACATAAAGAAAAATAATTTTATTCATGACTTCCTTTTCAATCACTTAGTAGAGGTTTGAGATAGCCTTATTTTAAAAAAAAAATTGTCCGGGTACCTTCCACTGTGGTGTCCCAATAGCGACACATTTTTTGAAGGTCTCAGACTCCACCAGCTGGTATGGTAAAAGCTGGCGGGCTAAGAGTTCCGTAAAGCCAGCTGTCAGACGCCGGGCAAGGGGGTGACTCTGTGACATTGGCTTCTTACGCTCAAACATTTACTTTACAGACTCCTGACTGTAGGCAGATGAGATGGAACTGCTGAAGGTGAGAGGCGGAGTGGCGGGTGGTTGAGAGGGGGCAAGGAGGACAGCAGTGGTTGACGTGGCTGAAGATGCTGGACCAGGAGGAGGATGGTGACTTTGAGCTTGTGTGCTGCTTGTACTCATGTGTTGATCCCATTGGCAATTGTGATGTGAGATCATGTGCCTTCGCAAAGCAGTTGTACCTAGGTGGGTGTTGGACTTCCGAAAACTCAGTTTCTTTTGGCCCAGGTTACAAATGGCATTGCTGTTATCAGAGGCAGACACACAAAAAATGCCACACTGCTGAGCTTTGCAATGACAGCATTCTGGTGGTGGCAACAGCATGCGTTGATTGGCGTGCTGTCTGGCTGACCCCGGGTGCCGATACATGCTGTCTGACTGTGCCACTAGCTCCTTGCGATGACCTCCCCCTGCTTCCAACTCGTCTCCTCCTTCTCTCTGTCTCCCCTTCTGAACTTTCCCCTTCTTCTTCTCTTCGAGCAGGCACCCACGTGGCATCCACGGACACATCGTCATCATCAACCACTTCACTTGTATCTGACACCTCAGCAAAGGAAGCAGCAGTGGGTACAACATCATCATCATCATCACACTGTACGTCCATGTGTGTAATGCTGCCTGACTGAGACATATCCCTGTTATCTACATCCTCATGGCTGCGCATCACTAATTTCATCCAACTGATGTGTAAATAACTCCTCTGAGGGATCAAGTGAAGCGGCTGTGGTGGCTGTGGTGCTAGTGGTGGTGGTGGCGGCGGGCGGGAGAGTGGTAACTTGAGAGCAGGTGACCAAAGCTGAGCTGGAGGAGGATGGTGCGTCAAGGTTCTTAGCGGAAGCTGTTGAAGATTGGGTGTCCTGTGTAAGCCAGTCAACTATTTTCTCAGAATTTTTTGGGTTCAGGGTACGTGGCCTCTGAACACAATTCAGGGCCAGTGGAAATCACAGCACCACGACCACGACGGCCCCTGCGGGGTGGCCTGCCTCTGCCTGTCATTGTTTTTTTAGATAAGTGGTACTATGCGTGCAAGATACTGTGCCACCCTATATAGAAAAATATTAAATATAATTTTTTTTATTTGCAAGGTATTTGAGTGAGTGACACCCTGTAACGGTATGAGTGGAGGCCTAGCCACTAGCCAGTGGCCACAATACAGTCTGTGAAAGGGCTTTTTGGGGTGCTGTCAGGACGCTGTCCTTACAGCAGATGAGGCTGTGGACACAGAACAATGCCTTAGCTATTGCTTTCCCTATTGAATCAGCAGCAGCAGCACTCTCCCTCCTCTCACTGAGAATGCAGCTTCCGAATGAATCTAAAATGGATGCTGTCCAGGAGGCGGGAGGGTCTGGGAGGGAGAGTCTGCTGCTGATTGGCTGTAATGTGTCTGCTGACTGTGAGATACTGGGTCTACTCAATGATGATGTATAGGGGGCGGACCGAACATCGCATATGTTCGCCTGCCGCGGCGAATGCGAACAAGCTATGTTTGCCGGGAACTGTTCGCCGGTGAATAGTTCGGGACATCACTACTCAGAATAAGTCTTCCTACACTCTCCCTCTCTAATATTCTTCTATTAATTGTTTTCAGCAACACTGTCCCTAGCGCATGAGTGCTTGCCACGTCTTGCCCTATACTCAGCTAACAGGACAAGGGCGGAGACCATTCGGGATGAGGGTTTTAGAGGGCTGTGACATCACAGGGGATGGCTATCTGCAGATTGGTTGGCTGCACAGCATTTTGGTTGCTATGGCATTCCCGGGCTTGTCTCCTCTACACTTAGTTTCACTTTCTAACAAGTGCAGCCGCCATTTTAGGAAAACTGATTAGTTACCACAATGTGTGAGGAAATTTAGATTTGTTTAGAATCAAAGTTTTCCTAAACTTCGGACCAAATTCTGCTTCAGATATTTCACTTCTCTCAACACTATTGATGACCTATCCTGAGAATAGGTCATCAGTACAAAAAAATCTCAGAAAACCCTTTTAAATCCTACAGGAGAACAACATTAGATTATATGTCTAGCTCAGGGTTTGATGACATCTAAGAAACTGTCAATATATTAATATTCTAGAGGTAAAATTCATCATTTCCCCTGCATACCTCATTCCACCGGTTTTGTGACTTTTTCAATGCCATTGCGACTCTTTTAGTCACAACTGGAATTTTATGCTGCCCTTGCTTGGTTTATGATAATGGAGCGTGGTGAAGATGGGAGGAAATAATGACTGAAATGTATGGCAGCTCAAAGCTGCAGTAGATATCATTCTGGCACACAGACTGCACTCAGGCATCAGATGACAGTCTTGATGAATCAGAATCTAAGCGGTTTAGTATTTGTTTGTTAGTCCTTAGCAGGCATGGTTACAAGAGAAAAAGTAAGCAAAACATGTTTCTAAAAGCCAAACAATAATGTACCTTTGTCAAATAATATGTATAGTTTCCAAGCATGCACTAGTGGCCCACACTTATGAATGGAGGTGACACGTTGTAGATAGCTTTGCATGTCATTGTTAAAATCTCAAACTGAGAGGTGGAGAGGGGAGGTGGAGGAGGACCACCTCCCTAGCCTTTTTCAACTAATTGAAAAAGGCTAGGAAAGGCTGAAACGCATCCTGTTTTTATGCTATTCATGTCTTTCGAAGAATGCAATAAAAACGATTGAAGAACCCTGGAAATGCTGCTATTCCATATTATGTGATTGAAGTGTCCCGGAGCATCAGAGTTTGGACCTAGTGCTGCTCCGTATCTACTTTTGAATTTAAACTAGCACAGGCAGGAGATGTTGATGGACTGTACTAACATCCCCCCATCCCACTGTAATGATTGGTCTTCATTGCCAGTGCTGTCATCAGCAGCAGCCTCATCCTCCTGTACCATCAACTCCGTATGCTCATTTTACTCTTCTCCTCCTTCTCCAGTGGTATATCCTAATCATCATCCTCCTCAATTTCCTCCTCCATGAGACTTTGTCCTTGCGAGTCCCCAAGAGCTACAGAGTGGCCAGCAAGATGTAGAAGCTGTTCTTCTTCCATCATCCCTTGTTATATCAGCATAAGTATTTGCTTAAAACAAAAAAATCATGGGGATTACATTGTTGATGTCTCAGTTGTCCCTGCTGACAATTCGGGTGGCCGAAGGGCCTGAGTATGTGACGTATTTCCCTAATAAGCTGCCACTGCCTGAGATCAACATAACACGTCCCTCCTTGTGGTGGTCTGGTGCATGAAATAATCATTCACCAATTGAATAAGGAGGCAATTGTTACGCACTCTCCTGGACATGGTGAGCATCTACTGCAAGCCAAAATACTTTTTTTAAGAACCAAAGCACTAATAAATGTATCACTTGGGTCATACAGGGAGCATGTGTTATTTCCCCCGATTGCAGAACAGGCATGATGTTCCTGACATTGCTGCTTACCACTTTACCCAGTTGGCGGGATATTTGCTGTGTGATGTGTTTTAGGAACTGATTCGCCGTGCGGCTTCTTTCACCCAGGCTCATCAGTTATCAAGCTGCATGCTTATACTTCAGTGTGCACATAAGCAGGGCTGGACTGGGGATAAAATCCAGCCCTGGAAAAAGTTGCATACCAGCCCCACAGCATTGCATCATTATTTACTTGTTTATAATAGGGGAAAGCATTCATTTTAAAACACGTGTGTAAACACAAATATGAATTTTGCCCCACGATAGCTATTTTGTAGAACCCCCATTGTTCATATTATCACAGTGTTTTCCCAACCAGTATGCCTCCAACTGTTTCAAAACTACAACTCAGCATGCTCAGATAGTGTTTTACCATGCCCTTTGACCCACTTCTTTTTTGTTGGTCACCTATTTAAGCATGCAACATTTTACTTGACCAGCTATTTTAGATATTCTACAGCAGTCCTGTTACAATCCCCCCTCCCCCAATGAGCCTTTTGACTAAATAATTAAAATATTTATAAAATCTCACCCATATGCTGCAAAAAAAAAAAAAAATCTGAAATGTAAAATTGATAATAAAGATCAACTACAAACATAAACATATTTCACATAAAAACTTACAATTACTTGGCTTGGCCCTTGGGGATCTCGGATACCACTACACCACTTGGCCGGGGGCTTGGTGGAGCTGATGTTGTGCTTTATCCTAATGAGAAAGATTTCATAATAAGGATTTGGAGAAGGGGCAGAGGGATAGCAGAGCAGAGAGAGGCTGGTGCTGCTACTAGGGGGTCATACCATGGGGGAGTAATAAAGCCCACCATAATGCCCCCCCAGTAGTAATAATTATCCTTATAATGTGCAAAACATACCCCTTTGTAATGCCCCCAGTTGAGCTAATGTTCCCATAATGTGCCAATATAAAATACCCCTTCTCAGTGCCCCGTAGATGACCCCCATAGTGCTACCCCCTTCCCCATAATACCCACCATAATGTGTCCCAGTATAAAATGCCCCTATACAGAGCCCCCCATATAAAATACCCCTTCTTTTTAGCCTCAGTAGATGCCCCTATAGTGCCACCCAATAATCTGCCAGTAATAAGTGCCCCAATAGATGCCCCAATCATGTGCCAGTAAGATGTGCCCCCATAGATGCCCCCAATCAAGTGCCAGTAATAAGAGCCCCCCCACCATCATGTGCCAGTAGCCAGAGCCCCCACATATCATGTGCTAGTAGCCAGAGTGCCCCCCTTATCATGTGCCAGTAGTCATCCTTATGAGCCAGTAGCCCCCCTTATGTGCCAGTAGCCCCCCTTATGGACAATAGCCCCCTTATGTGCCAATAGCCCCCCTTATCATGTGCCAGTAGCCCCCCTTATGTGCCAGTAGCCCCCTTATGTGCCAGTAGTCCCCCTTATGTGCCAGTAGCCCCCCTTATGTGCCAGTAGTCCCTCTTATGTGCCAATAGCCCCCCTTATCATGTGCCAGTAGCCCCCTTATGTGCCAGTAGCCACCCTTATGTGCCAATAGCCACCTTATGTGCCAATAGCCCCCCTTATCATGTGCCAGCCCAGTAGTCCCCTTTATCATGTGCCAGCCCAGTAGTCGCCCCTTATCATGTGCCAGCCCAGTAGTCCCCCCTTATCATGTGCCAGCCCAGTAATCCCCCCTTATCATGTGCCAGCCCAGTAGTTCTCCCTTATCATGTGCCAGCCCAGTAGTCCCCCCTTATCATGTGCCAGCCCAGTAGTCCCCCCTTATCATGTGCCAGTATTGTACCTATATATAAAAAAAAAACACTTATACTTACCTCCAGCAATGCGATGCAGGCCTCTTCCGGCATGTCCCTCACTATACGGCTAAGGCGGCGCGATGACATCATCACGCCGCCTGCACCGGCCTCTAATAGGCTGCCAGCACTAGGCCGGCAGCCTATCAGAGGAACAGGAGGGGACACGCCTCGCCCTCCCCTGCCCCGCAGCACAGCCATCTGTATCGCTGTCCTGAGGACAGCGATACAGATGACTATGGAGATGAGCGCTTCCACAATAGAAGCGCTCATCTCCTGCTGCTGTGCCCTGCCTCTGGCCGCCCCACTTGTCACCAGGGCCGCGGCCTTGCGGCACTCAGGACTGCCGGCCTAGTGGGAAATTTCCCGGCATCCTGGCAGGCCAGTCTGGCCCTGCACATAAGATAGGATGGAGGAAAAGTGGAAGTAATACTCTACCCTGTTTCTGTTGGGGATGAAAAGATATCTATTGATTAGGATGTGGAAGAGGTGGATAAATGCTTGGTGTGGGAACCAGATAGACACAAATGTGGAGGTGATAATATGACGGGGTCCCTTTGTTGTGGTGCTGCCATGCAACATATTGTCCCTGTGGGCCATGAAAGACAAATACTACCCCTGCCCATAACAGCTGCTCCAGATGTCAATAGTGGTGTGCACCTTTCCACACAGCAACAATTGCAAGTAGCAACCCACATTATTTGCCATGTGAGAATACAAGCAGTGGCGACTCTAGGAACAATATATGGGGGGGGCACATAAGATACCATAGTCAAAAATGTGGGGCACTAATATTTTTCACCACTGAAAAAAACTAAATAAATAAGATTACAAAATACGAGAGTATTGCTGTATGCAGGGATACCTTTTTATTGTACTAACCTAATACCTTCCTTTCTTCCTCGGTATTGCTTCAGACCTGAGAAAGAAAAAGGGTGAAGAGTTTGGAGAAGGGAACAATCTAGGACAACATAACTGAATAGGAAAGTGAGCTGAATTAGAGTGTTCTTTTTCAAATCAGCTATGTAGTCCTATATTGTTCACTTCTCCAAACTCTTCATCCTTTTGTGAAATAACCATGTGGGTGTTGTTGGTGTGTGCAAATAATACTACTTACCATCTACCAATTTTACACAGCCGGCCACTTCCTACCTACTTAAAAGTTAAAATTAGACATTAAACTAAACTACATTTATAATAAAAATTTACTTACCATAGAAGCCATTCAGTCGTCTGCTCTGCCGTTCTCTGCTTGCTTCCGCGGATTCTTTCCCCTACTTTCAGTCGCTCCTCAGTGTGCAGGCGCACTATTATGGGGGATCTGTGGATGACACACTGTTATGGGGGATCTGTGGAGGACACACTGTTATGGGGGATCTGTGGATGACACTTTTATGGGGGATCTGTGGATGACACACTGTTATGGGGCTTTTGTGGATGACACACTTTTATGGGGGATCTGTGGATGACACACTGTTATGAAGGATCTGTGGATGACACACTGTTATGGAGGATCTGTGGATGACACTGTTATTGTCATGGATGATGTTGCAGATAACTTATAAATAAACATCCGACTAGCTTGATCCCAAACTAAGGAGCATATGATATGCCCATGCAAAGGTCTGAATGGTAGACAATTGCATGCCCACGTACCTAAGACTGTGTGACACCTGAAGACCCTATAATAGGGAGGGGACACAACCATCGGCTCCCTGCACTTAATTCAGATGGAGTCAGGGTCACCTAGAATCAAGCCAGCAAGGAAACACCAATAAAGAAAAAGACTTATCTTAGCAAACAGCAGCAGCAGCCTCCAGCAGTGAACACCTCATCCAGGAAGTAGTATAAATCGCAAAGTGAGGCAGTATGGGAGGGAATATAAAGGGAGACAATTAGTCTAAATAGGCAACACCTGGGAGAAGGAAAGGAGATGACAAAGTGAAACCAAAACAAAGAATGTCATGCAAGAGGTAGAGAAGAACGTCTGCCATACCTTCTCTCAGAACTGGCGGTGACAGTTATAGGGATCTGTGGATGACACTGTAGCAATTGTCCCCTACACTGCCCTCACAGTAGAAATTGTCCCTCACACTGCCCACACAGTAGTAATTGTCCTTCACACTGCTGCCCCCACAGTAATGTATTCATTGTCCCCCACACTGCCCCCATGACTAGTTTTCTCCCCATGTAGAAATCCCTCCCCCACTTTCCCTTCAGTAATATGATCCTCCTGTGCCCCCCAGTAATGTCCCCCAAAGTTGGCACTTGGCAGTGGCACACTGACTCCTGGACTCCTGGCGCTCACTGACACAAACTCCTGGCGCTCACTCGACTTGGTACTAGACAGACGCAAACGTCCTGGCACAGGCACGCTATGATGTCATCACGCCCGCCTGCGACGGGATTTTACTACCGCAAAGGCTTAAGGCCTAGTTTGCCTGAAGTCTATAGCGGTGATTGGTGGGGCAGGGAACTATGCAATGCTGTGCCCCGCCGTACTCTGTGGGCGCCTGGGCATCCCACGGAGTACAGGGGAATCAGCGGAGGGCACCCGGGGGCAAGAAATATCCTGGGGGGCAATTGCCCCCCCCTTGCCCCCCTGTAGCGATGCCTATGAATACAAGGCAGGGATGGCTTTTTGGGAGAAATAATGGAAGCTATGCATCTTCCATCAAGGCAATGCACATGCCATAAAAGACCTAAAGAAAGCGGAATCCACTATGTGGTTCCGCATCAACTGCACAACTAGTAACTTTGCGAGATGGAAATGTACACAAGCAGATTGCAGGAAGTATAAGACTGATGAGGACAAGGAGAAGTCTGATCAGGAAGAAGTAGTAGATAATTATATTGATAATGATGATGATGACAAACCCGTACTGCTTGTGGATGTGGCCTGACTGCTAGAAGGATGACATGGAGCAAGAGTACACTTTTGTTCACATTGCTGGTCAGTATAATTTCTTATATGAGCAGGTGATGTCGATGTGCTAAAGGACAGCTGTAGTTCATGCGTTTTTAATTGAATAGCCACAACTCATTTTTTGCCTTAAGAGCTTTTATTTTTTTTTGCCCATTCAGGAGCAGGACTACAATATTTTATTGTCAGGCCCCCTGAACAGTATTATAAAATGACATTATATGCAGACACTGTAGGAAATGGACTGAGCTGCTGCCTGGCCTGGTCTAAGAGCAAGGGTTGCATGGGCAGAGGGGGTTGAAAAGAATTTGCTGGGGTGGGAAAGACCCATTCAAAAATTTGCTGTGGGGCCCAGTCATTTCTAGTTACGCCACTGGGTGGAGAAAAATTCCCACTCAGGAGATACTCAGAATGCTCACAACATATCTGCCACCAACACCCAAGCTTTCCCTAGATCTGACAGCTTTGAGCCTGTACCAATGGCCGCAGCTTCATCACCTGCTCATGAGATGACTACAAAAGAAGTAAATCTGCTCCTGGCAGTTCTATTTAATATTTTAGCTAGGGATGAGCGAACTCGAACTGTATAGTTCGGGTTCGTACCGAATTTTGGGGTGTCCGTGACACGGACCCGAACCCGGACATTTTCGTAAAAGTCCGGGTTCGGGTTCGGTGTTCGTCGCTTTCTTCGCGCTTTTGTGACGCTTTCTTGGCGCTTTTTGAAAGGCTGCAAAGCAGCCAATCAACAAGCGTCATACTACTTGCCCCAAGAGGCCATCACAGCCATGCCTACTATTGGCATGGCTGTGATTGGCCAGAGCACCATGTGACCCAGCCTCTATTTAAGCTGGAGTCACATAGCGCCGCCCGTCACTCTGCTCTGATTAGCGTAGGGAGAGGTTGCGGCTGCGACAGTAGGGCGAGATTAGGCAGATTAACTCCTCCAAAGGACTTGATTAACTGATCGATCTGCAGCTGTGGATCATTGAGCTGCTGATCCTCAATTGCTCACTGTTTTTAGGCTGCACAGACCGTTTGTCAGTCTCATTTTTCTGGGGTGATCGGCGGCCATTTTGTGTCTTGTGGTGCGCCAGCACAAGCTGCGACCAAGTGCATTTAACCCTCAATGGTGTGGTTGTTTTTTGGCTAAAGCCTACATCAGGGTGAAGCTGTCACACCAAGTGCATTTAACCAGCAATAGTCTGTTCATTTTTTGGCCATATACAAAATCAGGGGCAAGCTGCGCCTGTCACCAAGTGCATTTAACCCTCAATGGTGTGGTTGTTTTTTGGCTAAAGCCTACATCAGGGTGAAGCTGTCACACCAAGTGCATTTAACCAGCAATAGTCTGTTCATTTTTTGGCCATATACAAAATCAGGGGCAAGCTGCGCCTGTCACCAAGTGCATTTAACCATCAATGGTGTGGTTGTTTTTTGGCTAAAGCCTACATCAGGGTGAAGCTGTCACACCAAGTGCATTTAACCAGCAATAGTCTGTTCATTTTTTGGCCATATCCCAGTCTAATTCTGTCACTAAATCCATACCGGTCACCCAGCGCCTAAATACTAGGCCTCAAATTTATATCCAGCTAAATCTGTCCCTAGTGCTGTAGCTGGGCGAGTTATTTAGTGTCCGTTCAAGCACATTTCTTGTTCTGGGTTGAAATACAATTCCCAATTTAGCAATTTCATAATTTAGTGGTTCCTGCTATATCAGAGCTCTTTGAAATCTATCCCAAAAAGGGTATATAATATTGAAGGTGCACATAGGGTCATTCAGAATAACTTCACACACACCCGCTACTGTGTATTTCCAAGTCTAATTCTGTCACTAAATCCATACCGGTGACCCAGCGCCTAAATACTAGGCCTCAAATTTAAATCCCTCTAAATCTCTCGTTACCCACCGCTGTACTGTTGTTGCTGGGCAAGATATTTAGTGTCCGTCAAAGCACATTTTTTGTTCTGGGTTGAAGTACAATTCCCAATTTAGCAATTTCATAATTTAGTGGTTTCTGCTATATCAGAGCTATTTGAAATCTATCCCAAAAAGGGTATATAATATTGAAGGTGCATATAGGGTCATTCAGAATAACTTCACACACACCCGCTACTGTGTATTTCCAAGTCTAATTCTGTCACTAAACCCATACCTGTCACCCAGCGCCTAAATACTAGGCCTCAAATTTAAATCCCTCTAAATCTCTCGTTACCGTTGTCCTGTTGTAGCTGGGAAAGTTATTTAGTGCCCGTCAAAGCACATTTTTTGTTCTGGGTTGAAGTACAATTCCCAATTTAGCAATTTCATAATTTAGTGGTTCCTGCTATATCAGAGCTATTTGAAATCTATCCCAAAAAGGGTATATAATATTGAAGGTGCACATAGGGTCATTCAGAATAACTTCACACACACGCTTCTGTGCATTTCCAAGTCTAATTCTGTCACTAAATCCATACCGGTGACCCAGCGCCTAAATACTAGGCCTCAAATTTAATTCCCTCTAAATCTCTCGTTACCCACCGCTGTACTGTTGTTGCTGGGCAAGATATTTAGTGTCCGTCAAAGCACATTTTTTGTTCTGGGTTGAAGTACAATTCCCAATTTAGCAATTTCATAATTTAGTGGTTTCTGCTATATCAGAGCTATTTGAAATCTATCCCTAAAAGGGTATATAATATTGAAGGTGCACATAGGGTCATTCAGAATAACTTCACACACACCCGCTACTGTGTATTTCCAAGTCTAATTCTGTCACTAAATCCATACCGGTGACCCAGCGCCTAAATACTAGGCCTCAAATTTAATTCCCTCTAAATCTCTCGTTACCCACCGGTGTACTGTTGTTGCTGGGCAAGATATTTAGTGTCCGTCAAAGCACATTTTTTGTTCTGGGTTGAAGTACAATTCCCAATTTAGCAATTTCATAATTTAGTGGTTTCTGCTATATCAGAGCTATTTGAAATCTATCCCTAAAAGGGTATATAATATTGAAGGTGCACATAGGGTCATTCAGAATAACTTCACACACACCCGCTACTGTGTATTTCCAAGTCTAATTCTGTCACTAAACCCATACCTGTCACCCAGCGCCTAAATACTAGGCCTCAAATTTAAATCCCTCTAAATCTCTCGTTACCGTTGTCCTGTTGTAGCTGGGAAAGTTATTTAGTGCCCGTCAAAGCACATTTTTTGTTCTGGGTTGAAGTACAATTCCCAATTTAGCAATTTCATAATTTAGTGGTTTCTGCTATATCAGAGCTATTTGAAATCTATCCCTAAAAGGGTATATAATATTCAAGGTGCACATTGGGTCATTCAGAATAACTTCACACACACACGCTTCTGTGCATTTCCAAGTCTAATTCTGTCACTAAATCCATACCGGTCACCCAGCGCCTAAATACTAGGCCTCAAACGCAGCCGCCTGTCTACAGCCAATGTGGACAAGCTGACGTTCATAAAAATGAACCAGGCATGGATCCCACAGGATCTGTCCGTCCCTTGTCCAGATTAGACATTAACTACCTCCCCTTAACCATATATTATTGGACTCCAGGGCACTTCCTCATTCAATCCTATTTTTATTTTCATTTTACCATTATATTGCGAGGCTACCCAAAGTTGAATGAACCTCTCCTCTGTCTGGGTGCCGGGGCCTAAATATATGCCAATGGACTGTTCCAATGTTGGGTGATGTGAAGCCTGATTCTCTGCTATGACATGCAGACTGATTCTCTGCTGACATGAAGCCAGATCCTCTGTTACGGGACCTCTCTCCTCTGCCTGTGTGCTGGGCCTAAATTTATGAAAATGGACTCTTACAGTGGTGGGTGACGTGAAGCCTGATTCTCTGCTATGATATGAAGACTGATTCTCTGCTGACATGAAGCCAGATTGTCTGTTACGGGACCTCTCTCCTCTGCCTGGGTGCTGGGCCTAAATATATGCCAATGGACTGTTGCAGTGGTGGCTGACGTGAAGCCTCATTCTCTGCTATGACATGCAGACTGATTCTCTGCTGACATGAAGCCAGATTGTCTGTTACGGGACCTCTCTCCTCTGCCTGGGTGCTGGGTAGTGTTGAGCGCGAATATTCGAAAAGCAAATTTTTTTCGCGAATATCGCAACTTCGCGATTTCGCGAATATTTCGAATATAGTGCTATATATTCGTAAAAACGAATATTCGTTTTTTGTTTTTTCCCCCCCCCACAAAATTACAGTACACATATAATTGATTGTTTCCCAAAGGTCCAACAGCTCAGATCTTACTCACATTGCCTAGAAAGTGATTGAGGCGCGAATCTTCGTAAGGCGATTTTATTAGCGCACATGCGAATATCGGCACGTCCCAGAACAGAGGCAAAGGGCTTTGCATTCATACATTAGTGAATTGAGTTGCGAATCTTCGTAAGGCGATTTTATTAGCGCACATGCGAATATCGGCACGTCCCAGAACAGAGGCAAAGGGCTTTGCATTCATACATTAGTGAATTGAGTTGCGAATCTTCGTAAGGCGATTTTATTAGCGCACATGCGAATATCGGCACGTCCCAGAACAGAGGCAAAGGGCTTTGCATTCATACATTAGTGAATTGAGTTGCGAATCTTCGTAAGGCGATTTTATTAGCGCACATGCGAATATCTACACTTGTCCCAGAACAGAGGCAAAGGGCTTTGCATTCATACATTAGTGATTGAATTGAGCTGCGAATCTTCGTAAGGCGATTTTATTAACGCAAATGCAAATATCTACACTTGTCCCCAGAACAGAGAGGCAAAGGCCTGTGCATTCATATAGTATAGCACCATATTCGCGAATACGTAGAACTTCGTAAAATTCGATTTACGAATATTCGTATTTTTTATTTTACTTTCCACCTTACAGATTACATTGATCTGTACTCTGTCAACTACTGTCATCACCCCCCACTGTATCTCGATTGATTCCCAAAAGTCTCACATTCCCTAGAAAGTGATTGAGTTGCGAATCTTCGTAAGGCGATTTTATTAGCGCACATGCGAATATCTACACTTGTCCCAGAACAGAGGCAAAGGGCTTTGCATTCATACATTAGTGATTGAATTGAGCTGCGAATCTTCGTAAGGCGATTTTATTAACGCAAATGCAAATATCTACACTTGTCCCCAGAACAGAGAGGCAAAGGCCTGTGCATTCATATAGTATAGCACCATATTCGCGAATACGTAGAACTTCGTAAAATTTGATTAACGAAAATTCGTATTTTTTATTTTACTTTCCACCTTACAGATTACATTGATCTGTACTCTGTCAACTACTGTCATCACCCCCCACTGTATCTCGATTGATTCCCAAAAGTCTCACATTCCCTAGAAAGTGATTGAGGTGCGAATCTTCGTAAGGCGATTTTATTAGCGCACATGCGAATATCTACACTTGTCCCAGAACAGAGGCAAAGGGCATTGCATTCATACATTAGTGATTGAATTGAGTTGCGAATCTTCGTAAGGCGATTTCATTAGCGCACATGTGAATTTTGCATAGCATATGTATTATGCGATGCGAAAATTCGAATTATCGCATATGCGAAATAATAACGAATTTGAATAATCGCGAATATTTTACGAATATTCTTTCGAATATTCACAAAATTTCGCGAATTCGAATATGGGACATGCCGCTCAACACTAGTGCTGGGCCTAAATTTATGACAATGGACTGTTGCAGTGGTGGGTGACGTGAAGCCTGATTCTCTGCTATGACATGCAGACTGATTCTCTGCTGACATGAAGCCAGATTGTCTGTTACGGGACCTCTCTCCTCTGCCTGGGTGCTGGGCCTAAATATATGCCAATGGACTGTTGCAGTGGTGGCTGACGTGAAGCCTCATTCTCTGCTATGACATGCAGACTAATTCTCTGCTGACATGAAGACAGATTCTCTGTTACGGGACCTCTCTCCTCTGCCTGGGTGCCGGGGCCTAAATATCTGAGAATGGACTGTTCCAGTGGTGGGTGACGGGAAGCCAGATTCTCTGCTATGGAACCTCTCTCCAATTGATTTTGGTTAATTTTTATTTATTTAATTTTTATTTTTATTCATTTCCCTATCCACATTTGTTTGCAGGGGATTTACCTACATGTTGCTGCCTTTTGCAGCCCTCTAGCTCTTTCCTGGGCTGTTTTACAGCCTTTTTAGTGCCGAAAAGTTCGGGTCCCCATTGACTTCAATGGGGTTCGGGTTCGGGACGAAGTTCGGATCGGGTTCGGATCCCGAACCCGAACATTTCCGGGATGTTCGGCCGAACTTCTCGAACCCGAACATCCAGGTGTTCGCTCAACTCTAATTTTAGCCTTATGCTGGCTCCTTTCTTTATTGCCAATGCTACCTCCTTTCTCTGATGTCATCACTTTCTCATCACTCTGATCCAGTTCCCAGGTTCTATCCAACACATAAAAATCATCATACTCATCATCCCCACCAATTTTCTCAAACTGTACTACAATACAATATAACAATGAGTGACACACAACAACATTTCAGGTATATCAGTATGTGATAAATAGAACTTTTGGAATAAAATCATTAACACTTTTTTAGAATAAATACACAATCTGACAGAGTCCACTACCACTACAATATAATAGTGAGTGATGCAAAACAACATTTCAAGTACACAAATTTCTGATAAATGTGTGATATTTTTTTTAAATAAAAAATGTGCTTTGGACAGAGTCCAGTGCTACCATGATGTGGAAAAATATATCAGCCAAACAATATCAACACCAAGATTAATATTGTAGAACTTATCTGTCAGTGATTGTGATTTTTATTATAAATATTGAGTAATATAACTTTAAATATTGATCTTCAGTGCAAGCAGAGCCTCTCTGAATGGCTTCAGCCCAGTGACATGGACTAGTACACACTACACTGACCCTATCCTGTCCCTGGCAAAAACCTCTCTCTGTCTATCAATTAATTTAATCTAACTAACTAGCTATATATTCCCTAAAAGTATTCCCGTCTGACCCTAAAACTGGCCGTACCGTAAGCATTAGATAAAAGTCGATTGATAGTTGAGCACCAGTTGAAGAAACAAACATCTGGTGAACATTCATTTCACAGACACGGCCATAAATACTTAGTCCATATTGACCGTTACAGTTGTTCAAATGGCCCATACATGTTCAACAAAATTGAGTGATGGATTAAAGATATTTCTGTTCTGTTCAGTTCACATTACAAGTATAGCTGTATATAAAGTATGTCAAATTATATTTAAAGAGGTTGGCCACTTTAAATAGGCACTTACTAATGTATTGTTATCCATATTGCTTCCTTTGCTGGCTAGATTCATTTTTCCATCACATCATACACTGCTCATTTCCATGGTTACGACAACTCTGTAATCTATCAAAAGTCTCTGTCTCCACCAGATGGAACTACAGCATTTCAAATGCCAGTAATTTTGAAATGCTGGCATTCAGAGTCAGGGATCGCGGGTGGGTAGGAGGGTACTTCCTCTTTCTTTCCAGTGTTTGGGGCATGGATAGCTGAAGCTTCCAAGCGACATTGCGGAGATGCTTTGTGACCCAGGTGGTGGCGTTACTGGCAGATCCTCTGTTTGCGGGGTAGCAGATGCCCCTGTCACTCCAGAGGGGGAGGAAGAGGCCAAGACCCTAGCAGAGGAGGGAGCAAGAGGGGCCTGAGATATGTGATTTTTCAGGTGTGTACTCCACTGCAACTCGTGCTTTGCAGTTAGATGCCTGGTCATGCAGGTGGTGCACAGGTTTAGAACATGACCTTTAATCCATGTGGGGCCTAGGACCTCATCATCCTCCACATCATCTTACACCCATTCTTCACCCCTGACCTCCTTGCCGGTCTGCACACGGCAGAAAGCCGCAGCAGTTGGCACCTGTATTTCGTTATCATCATCAGAGACATGCTGTGGTGGTCCTCCCATGTCCACATCTTGAAACATAAGTGCTTGGACATCAGTGCACTCAATATCTTCCACTTCTGAGGCAGGGCTAGGTGGATGGCTCACGGAAACCCTACCAGCAGAGACATCAAAAAGCATAAGAGACTGCTGCATGACTTGGGGCTCACACTGCTTGGCTGATTTCCAAGGGGGTGAGGTGAAAGACAGATCCCCTTGGGGCGCCGGTGCCAACTTTGCTGCTTCAGCAGGGGTCCGGGTGGGAGAAAATGTGACGGAACTGGATGCACTGTCAGCAACCCAATCTACTACCACCTCTACTTGTTCTGGCCTCCCCAATTCTTACACCGCTATTCGGGCCTACAAAATGACGCTGAACGTCCTGTCACCTATGTGCACCTGAGAAAGGTGTTTCATTTGGGTGTGTAGCTGGCACAGATTGACCATGTCCTCTCCCTGCAACAGGAGCTCAACCAGCACCAGCAGCACCACAAACACGGCCATGTCCCTTATTTGATGCTCTCCTCATTCTTTGAGGTCACCCACCAAACTAACAGACAGATTAACTATATTATTTTCCTGTCACGTATGCAGTGCAAGTGTGCCTCACACCAAAAATGGGTATATGTCACCCACCGAACAAACAGACGGATTAACTATATTCATTTCCCTGTCACTAGGCATGGCTGTGATGGCTTCTGAAGTCCCCACAGCTTAAAAGCTTGTTGATTGGCTGCCCTGCAGCCTTTCAAAAGCATTATTAAATGCCCGAACACTGAACTCGAACCTGAAGTTTTCCAGCAAAGTTTGGTACGGACTCGAACTTTACAGTTCGGGTGTTCTCAACACTATTCTAAACAAATCAAATTTGTTTAGAACTTCCCAAAAATTCAGCTTCCAAATGAAGGCAGAGTTTTTGGCAATCAATTTAGACAAATAGCTCAAAATGGTGTCCAACATTTTACACTTTCAGTACAGTGGTGCACATAGCAGGGCAGAGAAGATGAAGGCGGAGGATCATATGCCTAGCAGTCAGCCTCCACCAATCAGGAGGGACAATATAGACCTATATCATAGGAAACTCCTAGGCAGGGAAGTCATGGGTATTTTGAGCTTCTACATTGATTAGGATATCTCTGTCACAGACAAAGCAAAGAAACACAATTAGTCCAGGCACACAATCAATACAGCGAGGTTAGGGTGTTATAGGGAAAGATTAAGGAATTTAGTTAGGTTAATTTAAGTAATTGGTAGAGACAGAGGTTTTAGCTACGGACATGGCAATGGTCAGTTTAGTTAGTGTATTGTGTGCTACAACTTTTTTTCTCACGTGCTGGAGCCAGCCAAAAGCTCCATTGAGATCTAAAAAAAATCATGTACTGACTGATGATTTTTAAGCATTTTTTCCCCCAAAAAAATCTGTTGAAAAGTTTCTCTAATTAAGTGAACCACACCTTACAGGACATATCTGGCAGCATCATTATCAGCATTTTTGCTGCAGACTATGTCTAATTGTGCATATTAAAAAATTGTTACAAGGTTTCTTCAATAAATAATAATGTACCAAACCTAAGTGGATGTATTATGAAGCTTCATGGTCAACATACACTTTTGCCGCACACTCTGTCCAATTATGCATTTTTTTTAAAGGGGTACTCTGCAGCCTGAGTGTCTAAACACAAGATTCATACTTATCTGCTCTCTGCTGGTCCTGTGCTCTGTGCTTCCTCCATTATCTCCATCATCCAGTCCCTGCATTGTTCACATCTGTTTTAGGATGGACATGGTCACATGATATGCTGCAGCTAATGACTGGCTTTAGCAATGATGTCCACCGCTGAAATCCACTGCCAGTCATTGTATGCCTGTAGACCATGTGACTATTTATCATTGGTTAATGATGCCACTGCTGCTGTCTGCTTGTCCACCATGTTTTATACTGTTCTGCTGCTACTGCAGATACTACTGCCTCTAATGCTACTACTATTACTCCTATAGAGCAGAGCATCTCCCAACCATCATGTTTATACTGTATTGTTGCTACTGCTGCAGCTACTGCAAACCCTGCTACCTGCACTACAATGCCTAAAAAAGCTGCAAATTTTTAGTCCATCAGATTCCATACTATACTACTCATGCTCCTGAAAAAGGGATCATTTTCAGACCGTTTGTTCAGAACAAGATAATGCCTTTTCCAATACTACCATCCGTGTATAAACACAGCAAGAATCTGCCCCTATGAAGAGATCTATTTTGGATTGCTTGTTAAAAACAAGACACTTTTTCTGATACTGCCATGAGTGTATATGTCTTGGTTAGCTAAGTGGCCTTGGGGATGCCCTTTTTTATTAGGTAGTCCTCCTAGTATGTGCAAATAGCGACCTCCCCCCAAGAGCCCTCCTATAACGCGTCCGAGGTATAGGAATGCAGAGTGGTGTAGTGCGGCCTAAATGTCTCTTTATTTGTGTCGCGGTGCTCCTACCTGGATATGGCTGGACCCCAGGCTTTGGCTCAGAAGCAATAAATAGGGGGAATAATTGAGGGATTTGAAAGAACAACTTATGTCCAGACCTTCAGATGAAGTTCAACGGCAGCTTTACTTAAATAAATGTTTCTCCAAACAGTTTTCAGGCTTTGTCTTGGTTTCAACAGGCTTTAGCATTAAACTGGCAGGCAAACTCAACTCTGCTTTATCTCTTCCTCTCTGACTCTGCTGTACTGATAGACTGTCTGTATAACTCAGCTTCTTGTGTATGCTGCACTTCTCTGTTTATTTGGACTTAACTTCAGGCAAAAAACAAATCTCCTGGCTCCTGAGGCTTCAGGCCAGCAGAGCTTAAGGTGCTCTGGCTGGCGTGGGCACGTCCAACAGAGACATGACCCTGCACACCCTTCTGCTAGCTGGGGTGACCTAAACTGGAACTAACTGGTCCCCACCCTCCCTGCAGGTAGCAGGGCAAGCCCACTTCTCTCCAGAGGAGAGGGGGGGTAGAATGGAATGGTAAGTTCCATTCTAAGTACAGCTCTGCCGTGTTTGCTGCCACCTGCTGGTTAATTTTCTCCTGAGGCATACAGCACTCTTGTAGCAGAATTCAAGAACTCGCACATTTGCAAGGCTGAGTTCACATAACTGTTTAACTTTCTGTTCTGATTCATCAGAAAAAAACATGAATATGTTATTTTGAGCATAAGTTATCAACAGTTTGCATCAGGTGGTGTCAGTTCCGTCAGAGATCAGTTATTTTTGAACGGAGAAAAAGTCCTGCATGCTTTAGTTTTTCTCCCATCAAAAAGAATTGATCTCTGAAGGAACTGACACAAAAGATACAACCCTTTCACAACTGATGCTCAAAAAATACAGATCAGTTATTTCAAGTGCAAACTGATGCTAACTGACCAATCTGCTGACCAATTTTTTTGAATCATGTCCAAAATGAATTTCAAGAAATCTTCTGATCTCTAGTTGTAAGTTCTAGAGAAGTACTCAGTGATAAACAGTAGCAGCAAATGGGGTGTATAAACTTATTTTTTTAAACATCTGTGATCCAAATGTAATATTGTTTCCTATAAGACCACTCAAAATATGCCTTTAGCTCTCAACTCAGTTGCCCCTCTCACACACAGCAGAACTTGACAAATCAATAGACAACCCTGGCACACAGATAAAACAAAAAACTGAGCCAAGCTTCCAGAGTAAGAACGATGGTGGAAGAAAACCCACAAAAAAAACAAGATTTTATTATATTCAGACAGGCAGTCCTTAGCTACAAGTCTGCACTTGCCACTTTAAAACAGAACTAGTTTAGTACACGTATATTCTCTGTCCTACGACTGTCGACATTTAATACTTTTAACTCCTAACTCCATCCCTCAGTGCCTCCTTTTACACTTCTCAACTCAGCAAAGGATTTTTCCTCATATTTCACGCAAATGATCGATAACAGTAGATGAAGCTTCAACCAATAGCCCCCAAAATGTCTCCACATAAATGCTTTTCCACACTCACTGAGGAAAGTCTTTCCACACTACTCCAAATCACACCATACCACCTGTGCCCCTGATCGAACACCATACCACCGAGTTCCTTTCTTCTTTTAAACATGTCTCCATCACACCCATCCTAAAGAGGTTGTCTCGGCCTTAATATTGATGACCTATCCTCAGAATATGAGATCTGGCACCCCGACGATCAGCTGTATGCGGAGACGGCTCACGCAGTGCGCTCGTGCTGTCTCCCTTCTCTCTTCCTGCTCACTGATGCTGTTCCATTGACATACAGCAGTGGACAGGAACACAGAAGGGAGACCGCACATGCACACTGCGTTCCTCGTCTACCCTTACAGCTGAACGGCGGAGGTGTTGAACCCCCTCCGATTTCATATTGATAACCTATTCTGAGGATATTAAAAAGCCTGGAAAACCTCTTTAACCACTTAAGTACTGAGCCTATTTACATTTTTGCATTTTTTATTTCCACCCCACATTCCAATAGCCATAATTTTTACCAATCACGTAACGCTATGAGGGCTTATTTTTTGCAGGACAAGATGTCTTTTTTTAATGGCACCATTTAATTTACCATGTCTTGTACTGGAAAACGGGAAAAACATATTTTTGGGATACCATAAAAAAATTCTGCTGAGGTTTTTGGGGTTTTGACATTGCGGTGTTCACTGTTTGCTAACAATGAATGACGTCCTTATTCTGCGGCTCAATACGATTATGGCGATAACTAATTTGTATAGTTTTTATTTTATTTTATTACTTAAAAAAAATATAAACCTTTGGAAAAATCTAAATTTTCTTTTCATGGCTATTTTCTGACAGACATAACATTTTTATATTTCAGTCTACAGAGCTGTATAATGGCTTTTTTGTGGGATAAACTGTAGTTTATATTGGTACCATTTTTGGAGTACATACAACACTGTTATTCAACTTTTTGTGGGGGACAAAGTGACAAAAAAATGGCGAATGGTTTTACAGCATTTACCGTGCAGGAAAATTTTAAAAATATTTTAACAGTTCAGACATTTTCAAATGCAGTGATACCTGATATGTTTATTTTTTGATCGTTTATATAATTTTATATGTAAAATTGGGAAAGGGAGGTGGTCTAGAACCTGGAATTTATTATCCATTCACCCTAATAGAGATCTAGGCCTGCCAGGGTAAGCTTCCTGCTAAGCTGTGCACAAGTGTGTCAGAATGCCATTCACCCTAATAGATCTATTTCACTGTTTATGCAAATTAGGTATTCAGTGCACTAAGAGGTTGGCCCCGCCCCTTAGTGCACCTCAGCTCCTCGGTGCTAACCATTCCCCCCTGCCACTGACTGACAGGATCAAGCATCAGCATCTTCTCATCTGGCCCTGTAATCACACGAAGTAAGTATCATGCGAAGTAAGTATCCATTCAGCAGACGAGAGGGTGCTGATGCTTGTGAAATGCTGAACATCTTAAAACCTCCGACTGGTTCACATATGATTGTGTAGAGTCTGCAACTGTATGTTACAGCTTTGTCTTTCCGACTGGAGATCAGGAAACTGCAGAAGTCCTGACGATAATGGGATTGCTAGGTGCTGGGTAACTGGAGCAGTTTTGGGGTTTCGGAGGACAAAGATTGTCTGTACAGTGCATGATGGGAGGCTATAATCACATTTTCACTAGGGGCTAATATGTCACCCCCAGTTACAGAACAAATTATCTAAATAATAATATCACGTTAAAATGTTTCCCAAAGTTGTCCTGTGACTATGGTGGCCACAATGTATATACCAATGAATGAGCATATATAAATTACTACAAAAGATATACGAAACACTAAGAATAAAATGCTAGCACTAGCATAAATTGCACCTGTAGTCTGATGACCCAAATTATGTATTCTGTATATAAAATAACTAACAAAATGGGAGACACAAATATAGTCCTGATTTACCAAATAAATAAATAAATAATAATATGAAATTGGCATAAAATAAAGCCTTTATGTATCATAAAAGAAGATGAAAAATTATTTGAATAACCTAATGAAAAAACTGTTAGAGATTGACAAAACTGCATTTAATTTGAAAAAATCCAGAATTATGTCTGGCCATTAACAAGGAAAATGGCCTCATCTTGAACTGTTCAGGGGGCAGCGATGATGACTGAGGCGCTACTCTGGGTGCGAACAGCAGCTGCAGATATTTGTTTTACAGCAGACACCTGGATAGAAAACATAAAATAACTCAAGGACCCTTATGGAAAAGTGTTGTGGGCATGGTCTGTGACACAGAGAGGCAGGGGCGTCTGTCTCCATCATCTGTTGATAATACTGTAACAATACTGTACATTTTTCTTCCCAGCTTTATGATACCATTATCTCTTCTTGTAATGATAATAAGATGACTGTTGTCTCTGCTCCCAGTGTACACAGCACAAGCTGCAAAGAGGTTCTTCAGAAATCAGTTGTCTTATGGCTTAGTGCTCTGTGGGTAATCTGGATTTTAGAATGTTTCTTTTAAATTCACATTTCATTATATAGCTGATTTAAATAGTAGGTAAACTAGGAAGTAACTATTCTTTAATTATGAGGAGGAGGTTCTAATAAATCAATTGAAAATTAGCAAACAAAACTGCAAATTCTTAAATATTAGTTAAAATAGAACATAATATAATTTTGAATATTACTTTATACTAGTTAAAGGGGTTGTCCGATTGTTCTATATTGATGACATATCTTAATGACAGGTAATCAATATCAGATCGGTGAGGATCCAACTCCCAGCACCCCCGCCGGTAAGCTGTATGAAGAGACCACAGCGCCGCCTGCAAGCACTGCCTTCTCCAACACTTCAGCGGTGAGCAGTGTAATTATACTGCAGGAGCACTGCAGCCTCTTCATACAGCGGACCAGTAAGTCTGCCCGGAGTTCCTCCCCCTCACTGGTCATCAGTATAGGAAAGGCAGAGAACCCTTTAACCAAAAGAAAAAGTATACTGTACATAACCTATCATCTATCTATCTATCTATCTATCTATCGCCAGTATCTATCTATCTATCTATCTATCTATCTATCTATCTATCGCCAGTATCTATCTATCTATCTATCAATTATCTATCTATCTATCTTTCTATCTATCTATCTATCTATCTATCTATCTATCCCTATCTATTATCTATCTATCTATCTATCTATCTATCTATCTATCTATCTATCTATCTATCTATCTATCCCTATCTATCTATCTATCTATCTATCTATCTATCTATTATCTATCTATCTATCAATTATCTATCTATCTATCTATCTATCTATCTATCTATCTATCCATCTATCTGCTTTTCTACCTATCATGTTAGGATAATATATATATATATATATATATATATATACCTATCTATTTAGCTATCTATCTATCTATCTATCTATCTATCTATCTAGCTATCTCATATCTATCTGTCTACCATCTATCTCCTATATATATGTATCATCTATCTATCTATCTATCTATCTATCTATCTATCTATCCATCCATCTCCTATCTATGTATCATCTATCTATCTATTAACGTATCTGCTTTTCTACCTATCATGTTAGGATATTATATCTATCTATCTATCTATCTCATATATATAATCTATCTATCTATCTATCTGCCTTTCTATCTATCATGTTAGGATATTAGATCTATCTATCCATCTATCTCTCTCTCTCATATCTCTATCTATCTATCTATCTATCTATCTATCTATCTCATATATATTATCTATCTATTTATCTATCTATCTATCTATCTATCTATCTATCTATCTATCTGCCTTTCTACCTATCATGTTAGGATATTAGATCTATCTATCTATCTATCTATCTCCTATCAAATAAAATAAGCTTTATTGGCAGGACTAAATACATTTTAGCATTGCCAAAGCAAGTCGGAAATAATTGTGTGGGATTGGGGAATGGGGACAGGTCCAGGGTGGGGATATAGGAGTCCATGGTATATCAGGCTCCTCTCAGTCCATGGCAGGCAGTAATATATTGTGCTGCTATGGCCGCTGTGTTCTCCTTTTCCCCCAGCAGTATGGAGAGTCTCTCTTCCTTCTCCATGGAGGTGAAGTCTGGGCAGAGATCAGACAGTCTCCTGAAGTGAGAATCCCTAACTGCTGAATATTTGGGGCACCACAGCAGGAAATGAGCCTCATCCTCCACGGCCTCCTGGTCGCACTGCTGGCACAGTCTGCTCTCCCTGGGCTTGTACCTCTGTCAGTGACGCCCGGATTCAATGAGCAGGCTATGGGCCCTCAGTCTGTAGCGACTCAGGATCTGTTGGTCTCTTGGATTGGGGAGTTTCTCCAGATTTGGGGCCAGTTTGTACTCCCTCTGCAGGCTCTGGTATACTGTCAGCTTCTAGGATGTTCGTATGATATACTCCTCTTTGTACTTGTGTATAGTCCTCTGGATTTCCTCCTTTGCCAGGCTGTATTGTTTGGTGGCTTGGGCAGGTTGGGTTTGGATGACCTGTTGCTGTGTGCTTTTTCTTTCTGGGGCTTCTTCGTATCTATCTATCTATCTATCTATTTATCTTTCTATCTATCTTCCTTTCTACCTATCATGTTAGGATATTACATATATCTATTGTCTATCTATCTATCTATCTATCTATCTATCTATCTATCTATCTCATATCTATTATCTATCTATAATCAATCAATCTATCTACTGTCTATTTATATTTCTATTATCTATCTATCTACCTATCTGTTATCTAACAGAAATACAGTAATATATACTGTATTCATTATTCATTTAATAAATGCATAATAATAATTTTAGTACAATGTGAAATATAGATAGTTTTTTTTCTTTTATTGTTAACAGCTTTAATCTACCACCAACAGGTGGCAGAAGAAAGCTATAGTTCTTTGTAACACACAAATCACCTGCATTTCTATAAAGCTATTTGCAGGACTATTCTTATTATAACTTGTAGTACAGATGTATAAGAACATATGAGATAGATAGATGACAGATAGATTGATTCATAGATAGATAATATTTAGTACATCCATATTTTAATGAACATTTTTCATAATACTTATGTGCATGGATGCTTAAAATGCTTGCACACAATGTTCCCTGTTAGGATATTACATTAAATAATCACAGATTCAATGATAAATATCAATATTGTTTGTAACAATCGGAGCATCTTAAAAAGTTAAACAACATATGCCTCTCCTATTACTGTATGTCTTAGGTATCCTTGTAAATAGAATTCAGTTGATATGAAAAAAGAATTACTGCAGGAATTTTTAGAAATACACCGTTTAATATCTATTTTTGGCAAAGTCCTCTATCCATTTAATATACTGTGCAAACCATTATTATTCACAGTTTTATATAAATTCCAGAAATATGCATTCGTCTACTAACTATTGAGATCCCCCAGAACTAACCTTATGGTATAGCATCAGTAAAATCAAAATATTGGCAAATCTCAGGCAGCATCTGCAAAAAACATGAGTGATGTCAGTTCTTATATGTTGGCCAATATTGTTTGATGAGTTCCAGAATACATGTTTGCAATTATGATTTTATGTTAAAAGAACAAAATCAGAATTTAATCAACGTCTACAAAATATTTTCAGGGAAAAACATATAAAAACATGAGTTGCATCCTTGTATGGGCCAAACTGTCACAGGTTTTGCTGAGCAAACCTCATCTTGTGTTGTAATACTTAATAAGCAGGGATTGTTCTGCATTGTAATAAAGTGACCATGGGATTTAGAGGTGTGTAATAAATTATATATATATATATATATATATATTAGATGAATATCCATAAAAATACACATGATAGAAAGACAGATGGATAGATAGATATGAGATAGATAGATATGAGATAGATAGATAGAGAGATAATGCTATGTATAGATAGATAAATAGATAGATAGACAGATAGATATGAGATAGATAGATAGATCGATAGATAGATAGACAGATAGATATGAGATAAATAGATAGATAGATAGATAGATAGATAGATAGATAGATAGATAGATATGAGATAGATAGCTATGAGATAGATACTGGCATTAGATAGATAGATAGATAGATAGATAGATAGATAGATAGATAGATAATGCTATGTGTAGATAGATAGAAAAATGATAGATAGATAGATAGATAGATAGATAGATAATGCTATGTGTAGATAGATAGATAAATGATAGATACATAGATAGATAGACACTTTTTTATGGCTAAAATGGCATAATTTGTTAGAACAGATATAAGGCACACTTGCACTACTGTATTTTTGCTGTTTTTTTATATGCTTTTATATGGATAACATTTGGGACAACTGATACAACCTTACTCCACTGAATTTGGTGGGAATGCGCCCTTGCGACTAACAAAGGCAAATGTATACACATAATTCTAACATGCGTGCATGTCAGCTATGATTCATTCCCTTAAAGAGATTGTCTGGATTTGAGAATAGGTAACAATAATCTACTTGTAGACATGAAGCAATCACAATTTTATATACACGGGTAGTAAAATGTCCTTCACAGCAGGTCTTGGGGGTTGCAGTCATGTGTATGATATCTGTGATAAAGTCTGTGCTGAATGCCACAAGCTTCATGTATGAAACCTTGGCAAATCCTTTCTGCTGTCTTTTTTGGAGTTCTTTATAATATAGCAGTTTTATTCATTAGTATGTGTATATTACATGCAGTATTATCATATGTATTATTATTATTTATTTTATATATTATAACAGCTCACATTTTAGCCAAGGTAGCTGTAAGGACATTCTGTAGATGTATGTAGATTTGTCCTTTAAATTGTACAAGCAATGCTATGACAGAACTATGTTACTTATCTAAATACTAACTCAATCCCATGACAATTTAAGCACTATATTAGGAAGTTGTTAGAATAGTACTTCCCTAATATAACGTTATTAGCAGAAATGCTTTCTGTGGCTGCTGCAGGGTTCCAGTAATAAGAGTATAATTACCATCTGAATAACTAAAGAGCCTGAATACAATGGCTTTTCTAGAGAGCTGCAGCTCAGAGACACATTCTAACAATAGAAAATAGAAATAGAATTTTAAGATGAAAGATAAAAAAAATTCACAAAAAAATTGAAGAAACTACATACCTTACTGTAATTTTTTAATATAAAATACATTTTAAAAATGACATGCAGTATTTGCTGTCAAAAGTCAAGTTAAAAACGGCCTTTAATCTCGTGTTGCGAGGCTGTCCATCAAAACGTGAAGTTATGTTACATGTAGAGCTTCATTCTACTTCATTCTTGGCAACAGATCTACAAACATAATAAAACAGAACAAAATGCAAGTTGAAAGACTGATTATGTGTAAAAAAAAGAACCCCCCATTTGCAAAGTAGCTTTAAAGATTGCATTGAAATGCTGAAATATTGGTTCTATATACAGGTAGCAGATCAATCATATTCTAATCTACGAAACTGTATACAATTTCAGATTTTTTTTCTTCTTTTTTATGACATTCTATAGTCCGGAGTCTATTAAATAATGGTCTGCAGCACAATCTCTGGGAATGTGAAATTCCCTACAGCTTATTACAGGAGAGCATTGAAATAATAGCACTGTGTTATGGAATAGCTATTTAAACAATTATCTAATGCATTGCTATATGTGGTCCTGGGATGGATTTTCTCATGCACGCATAGAGACATGTGCCATCGAATGTTCCCTCTATACCACAACATATTGTAAATAGGCAATTAGCTCTCCTCTAAAAGAATGAAAGCTATATTCCCTGAGAGGCCATGGGGCACAGTGTGACATCTGACAGAAGAAACCTCTGCGTGGCTTTCATGAAATCACAAGTTTATCACTCTGCTTCATTAGAAGGCACCAGTATTAAGTATAGGTACGGAGACAGCCCAGTTACAGATTTTGCAGTCAGCCATACATATTCAATAGCTGTTGGCCGAATGGTCCGAACAGCTATCTCTCCCAACTCCCTCTTGACTCTCCCATACACATTCAGTCGAAAGTGTATGCGTATTCAATGGGGAGAAAGCTGAAACCAGACATCTGAGAACAAAAGGATCTGTTAAAAATATTCACCTTGTCTGATCCTTCTCTCCCCCAATATCATACTAGAGGTAAAGCCTGGAGCTCCTCCATACACATTAGACTGTCAACCAAACTCACCATTCTTGGCCCCTTAAGACCAGATTCATACAACCATAATTGGTCTGGTAAACATGGTCTGTGTGTCGGCCACATCGCCCTGACCTACCCGAACTGACTGCTTCATAGTGATTTACGATAACATCAGTTTCTATCAGATTGAGAGTCTAATGTTCTGTATTGACATGGTGATGTGAGTACAGTACAATAGACCCGCGATGGATGCTATATTATGACTGTGAACAATTTGAATGTTGTGCATAGACCTAAGACCGTATTGTGTGTGAGGACTTCGATGCTAGTAATATAACGTCTGTTGCTTATCAATTGTGTATAAACTGTGCACAGCCATTATTGGAACCCAGCATGCTAAAGAACACTATGGGGAAGGGAAATGCAGACTTGGCTGGAGATTTCACCACAATTTGCAACAAGCCACGAGAGGAATGATATATTTAGTGCATGTATAGAACTTTTCATATTTAACTGAATATATATAGTACATAGTCAAAGCATTAACACTAGCTATATTTACGAGGGCCAGAACGTAAAATAATGGAAGAAATAAAAAAAAGGGAGAAAAAATGTGCTGTGGTTGTTTATCAACAATCATTTAAAGCTGATCTGTCAGTGTTATATGCTGGCATTTTATTATACTCCCAGATCCAAAGGGCTAATAGGACAAAAGGAAAAAATACTTTTATAAAAAAATATTCTGGACTCATGAGAGTAACCATGACAGTAGCCTCATATTCATCGATTGTGAATTGATTAACAAATGTACCCCAATTGCCCTGATCTTCAGTTGGCTCCCCCTTGTGGCAGCAGTGGGCTGCAGAGATTTAGATTCTTAAAGCGCACCTGTCATGTCTTCCCAGAACCGCAGAAGTGCACTAACTCCGCAGCCTCCCCTTCCCAGTGTCAGTAAAGACCAGACTGGCATGCTGCCATTTGCAGCCCTGTGAGGATGTGACAGATCCTCTCGACAGCTCTGTACATAGAACGGAGCACTTTTTCTTAGCTTTGTTCTGTGTTCACAGTACTTGATCTTAGAGGCCTGAAGTAGCTGGGCCGAGTGACAATATTTTCTGCTCTGATTTCTCTGAAACTCAGTGTTGTCGGTGATTATAATATAAGCCACATCACTTGGATATGCACATTGATCGGAGACTAGTGCGACCCAGAAGAGCTAGAGCTCTTTTCAGTAGGGTCTATTGTGTCCAGTGGAAAATCCAGCATTATTCACACCTGATAATGAGTCCTGGTTATTTACACCACCCACTGTACCATCTTGTGGAGTCCCTACTGTATATTTGACCACAATCCCTTTCTCCTTCCTTGGTGCTAATATGTCCTTCTTTAAGATGTGCAATAATACAACTGTAAGTCACTCCGAAAAGTCTCTCACTGCTTAGCATTGATCTTGCATTGTAAAATATACATATGACAATTTTGGAGGTAATGTTGAATGAGAAAGTGGTGAGGAAACATGGAATACATAGGAACAGGAAAGGGTTACACTGCAAACCTCTGTGACTCTCTGTGTCCCTCTGTAGCATTGCCAGTATTAGTAGTGGGTACCAGATACGGGATATGTATGCGGTTAGATAGATCAGGGCCAAATATCTCTACGTAACTAACTTTCTCCGTGGCAAAATCACATATAGATGTATGTAGAGAGTTATCCTTTAAATTATACAGTACATATAGAAATGTGCGGTCGAGGTGAGAATGTGTATAGCAATACATTGTACCCACTGCCAATACAACTCAGGTCCTGATAACTAGGAATGTTCATACCAATATACAGTGAGAAAAGACACAGGCCCACATTTATTAGGACTGGACTTTCATATGCCAGTCTAATAAGGATTGTTTGAGTAAAAGTATTAAAAGGTACTTGTCCCTTAATAAATATACGGTAGTTTATTTTAGACTGTTCTAAAGTCAGACAATGAAATCTATGTCTACAATTTTTTTAGTATTTATAAATCTGTCTGAAAGGTTTAGAAACCAAAGAAAGTGGCACTTTGTTGTGCATGAAAATGGTGCGTGCCATCATGAGTGACTTGTTGAGGTTCAGTTGGTGTCAAAAACAAGCCTAAACCGATTAATAAATGTGAGCCATAATATTTGACTACTGCTACTCTTTTTACTGCAGATTATTGAAAAGGGAGATGCCAGATTGCAAAATATTGTGAAGTATTGGATGTGTTTAGAACGATATATGACGGTTACCTGGAATGTGATTCATTTATTTTTATAGGATATGCCAAATATGACTAGAGAACGTATGATTTTTACCATATAATTTTACATAGATATTTTCACATCTTTTTTAAATATAAAAAAGTTGCAAACAAATTTTCTTATCAGACATAATTTATGACATCAGTCCAAAAACAAAAGTGTTTCTAATGACAAGCATGATTACCTTACTTCATAATATAGATTTATATGCGTCTAGTAGCAGGGGTGCCTCTTCTGAGATATTTGACACTGATAAGTGGGGGGAGACAAGCCTAAAGAAAACATCAATTCTTAGGAGACAATACAAAGAGATACAGCTCATAAAACAACACTTCCAGGGTGTTTTGCCTTGTTGATTGCTCACTGCACACCCAAGTCGTTAGCTAATAAGTACAATGAGCTGAATGGAATGTCTTATTACTTAAGAATAATCTCCAAAGGCTCTAGAGGTGTGGGCTCTAATGCAGTCTGACTGGAAGCTTGAGGTAGTATGGAGGAAGAGATATTTAAACAAGGCAGCTTGTAAAAGCACATTCACTATGTGGTCGAGTTCACAAAGACTTTTTTTTTTGCCACCGGCAGATGATGCTCGGAATGAATGGCTGGGACCCTAAGGTAGATTGCCACAGGCCTAGACTGGAAAACAAATCCCTTTTTTCTGAATTAAGCTTTTATTGGTCTATTCAGCAAAAACAAACTTACAAACGCTCAAAATTCAGCTATGTGCCCAAGCATGAGCAGGAGGATTCTTGTTGTCAAGTAAAATAATAGGTTACATAGCAAATAGCTGTTTTAATAACTATTTCAAAGATCAAACCTGTCATTCAGGGAGCTTGGTTCTTGTTCCCACAGAGTAGGCAAAATTCTCCCACTTCAAGATCTATTGTATCTTTGATGATTTTTACAAGAGTATCGCAAACTTACTAAAGGAACTTTTTGTGATCTTTTATTTTTTACGAAACTTTGTGCTTCCCAATTGTTATGTTAGCTTTTAAAGTTTTAACTTCCAACAGAAATATGACATGAGCAATTCACTACCAAAATACTGAAATAATTTAGATCTTAAAAATTGCCCATGTTGAAAGCTTTATTATCTGTACGGTCTGCAAGTTGCACATAATTGTTATATGACATCCACAGAAGCATCTACTGGTCTTCTATATGTGCCATATTCTATTGAATGCTGTATTATGGCATAATGTTTCCTTAAAAGCATTGCTTCTAGGGAAGAAAATGTTTGTCAGGCCTCATGCACACAACTGTAAGCATACTTCAGTCTGTATCCATGTGCTTTCCGCATCCGTAGTTCCGCAAGAGGCAGAACATGTCCTATACTTGTCCACAAAATGTGAACCATGGACCCTTGAAGACAATGAGTCCCAAAAAAAATGCAGACGGCACACATACTGCTTCCATATTTTGCGGATCTGTGGTTTGCAGAATGCAGTGCTTACGGTCTTATGCATGAGGCCTAATATGGTGCCATACAAATACACCATATAGCAACATATCCATAGCATGAAGGATAGGACTCCATATGCAGCCATAAAAGTTCTGTCATGTGCATAAGGCTAAAATATGATCTCATTTTTGTATATATTCAATTATGTACAGAAGAAAATAGGTACCCAATGAAGTAAAGTACAAAGAAAATCAATTTTCCTAAACACATATTGGTTTAATTAGTTTTTATTTAGGGTATGCTGTCACATCAAATCTTTTCAATCAAATTTATTGTTAAAAAGTTTATTTGCAAGTCCACAGATATAAAAAGAGTCCCAGCATAGACCAGTAACATTCTTAAGGGTAGAATCTATGGGACCTGATTGGAGCTTTATTATCACATTTTCTGGATTATAGGATGGCTATACAAAATTACAGTATATTCAGAGAAAGAATAGATTTTGAAAAGGCAACGCCAACACATAATATAGGAGGATTACATCAGAAGAGTTCCCTATATAGTTATCCAGGCTCAGTCGCTTGCTCTTGGGCAGTTACACATTACATATTAGCCATGTGCTGGACTATTAGACTTTCCAGATAACCAGGTGCAAAAATAAATTAATATTACTGCAGTTTAAAGACCTAAACCAATCAAAATATAATAAAAAAAAGAACTTTGAATATATGCAATCTCATTACAATAATATTAAAATATCATATAAAAATATAATAATAGTGACATCATTCTTATCATATAAAGAGAAAATAATGGCTGGATAGTACTTATATAACTTAAAGGTAACGTCAAATATGATATGGCTTAGGACTTCTATTGATCACTAGAAGAAAGGATATCAGTTCCCCAACCCTTTCTATCAGTACTCCTGGGGTGGAGATGGACGGTATAGAAATAGCCTAAAACAGTGATGGCCAAACTGCAACCCAAAACCCACTTATTTATCCCAAAGTGCCAACATGGCAATTTACCCTGAATACTAGCGTCCAATATAGTATATATTCCATGTACTTTATCATTTAGCTATAATAGCCTGTCTACATTCAATGTGCTGCCTGTGCCGTTCATAGTGCACCCTGCGCTGATGAATGGCAGGCATATTGGTACACCATAGACTTTTTATCCAGGGTGTGAGTGCCCTCAGAGAGTGCACCCACATGGGTGACTCTGGCACCCATGCCATGGGTTTACCACCACTGATACAGGCAGGCGTTCTCCGGACAGACTTGTCTTTGCTTATTGTCTCAGATGTATACATAAAGTGACAGACAGGGAGCTTTTGCCTTAAGGTATTATTATATATATATATATTTTCTATATGATTGTTTCTGTCACTAGACAAGTGATCGTGTGGCGTCAAAACATCATAGTTGTCAAGCAAGTACGAAGAAAGAGAGGTAATGCTTATGTAATAAGAAAGCATACACTTCAATTGCAGAAATGCATTTTTTTTGTTTATATGCATAGTGCACTTCCGAAAAGGTTGTGAAACCTCAGCCTTCTATTTGGTCTAGGGGATTTTGACTAGGTTAATACTATAATGCCTGTCTGCTTTTTTTGCTCTTTGAACCTAAATAACTGCAGAATGCTGTCTGGAAACAAATAGCCTGAGCTATGTACTTCTTCAGCTAATTTTAAAAGGGCACTTACTGCGTAAACATTGTCTACTCAGACTGAGATGACAGACGTTTTTTTCTGTCCAAAAATAATTTTCAAATTTTTATTTAGAAATTTAGCTCAAAGCATTTTCCGACAATCAAGTGCATTATATGGAACAACAATTCAATCATAGTTAATTGAATAGTTTTTATTGTGATGTGTAAACCCAAAATCAAAATCCAGTTTTCTACTACTTGCTAATTCTACAAATTGAGTCGCCTAATTTTTACTGAATATTGTATACACTACACACCTTAAAAAGGTTGTCTCTCCTTGGCAATCCCTTCTGAAAATGAAGTGACTGCAGCGGCCAGCTGTTTGATGGAGGTATGCCTTCTGAAACTCAGTTGTAATCACTGGGGAAGTTGTAGCTACTGCATTGGAGATGTAGTATAATCAATGGCTGTCTATGTAATATAGAGATAGTCTGAGATCACCAGAGCAGGTGCTGCTCATAGTTAGTAGGTCTTTGTGATAGCTCATAGATGAGAGTAGGAGATCTGTCTCTTTTATGTCAAAATATCTTAATAGCATACAGAAAGCAACAATAGAAAAAATATTGCTTTTAGGAGCGCCATATTTGACTGATGTCACAATTGTATATAAAAAGTGGGAACTAGGCATCAAGCACTTACTTAGACAGCTTTGTGCCACTCACAAATGGATTTAGACACACATATCTTGACTCCATCATCTGCTACTTTAGACTCAGGGCAAAGGTTGGAAGGCTTTTCTACTGTCATAGTGTGTGACTGTGGAATTTGCCTAAGGAGCTGTCTGTAGCTATATTGTCTACAGGATGGTAACCTTTGAATGGACAGATTCTTTGAGATACGGGGTCTGCTACAGAGAGAAAAAACTCTTGAGAGCAGGGACTGAGGGAGAATAATTGTTGCTGGATTCCTGTCAGACATTGAGATCATGGTTTTATGGCCATATGAATCAACATAGTTCTGGGTGTGGCCTCTGTAGCTTGTATGTACTAGAACCGCCAAGACTTTGTGCCTCATCTGAGTGTTGAATACAATAAGAATACTGTACTGTGCTTCTTAGATTGCCAGTAACTAATAGGCCTTGTCCGAGGCCTTCAGTAAAGTTGAACTGTTCAAATGTTGCAACTGTCTTCTATTTAAAGGCGAACCTCTCAAAGTAAGATATACCTCATGATACACACTTCCTTTACTGTTCTTTCCGCATTATCGATTTACAGGAAGCTAAAATGTAATTCCCTACTCCTGTGCCTTGTTTCACACAGATCGTATTTGTCTGGGCAGTAGCACAAGTTGTAGGCACAACATGAATTTCGTACAAGGTTTGAAATGTACCATGCAACCTCTGTACTAATTTCATGGGCATACTATACTAGAATCCTTCAAGGCCTTGTAAACTTAGGCTACATTCATTCAGCAGAAGTAATCCATTAACAGATTGAAAATGCAGTGTAACCTGCAGGCAGCATGTTTAAGAGCAGAAGGAGCTGAGAAGACTGAATATATAGTTTTGTAGGAAAAGATTCAGTAGAACCTGGCTGTATATTATCCATTTAAATTCTAGCTCATTCTGAGCTTTAAAGTCATGTGAACAGCATCAGACTGGCCCACTGGAGCAGTGTTTCCCAACCAGTGTGCCTCCAGCTGTTGCAAAACTACAACTCCCAGCATGCCCGCACAGCCAAAGGCTGTCAAGGCATGCTGGGAGTTGTAGTTTTGCAACAGCTGGAGGCACACTGGTTGGGAAACACTGCACTGGAGGACTGAAGGATCCTCCTGTGGGGCCACTAACTCTGTCACCTGACCTTGCTGGGTGTCAGTGTCAGAGAGTGAGAATAAGAATGAACTGCCTTCAGGGGTCAGGGGAGCTCCACTGGTCTCAAATTAAGCTTAACACTGGTTGACTGAAAGTCAGCCAGTCGGAGCTAGGCTTGTTTTCTCCTCCAGGATGTCATGCCATCAACAAAACTAGAGCTGGCTGTGACTGGAGGGCCCTATGTGCAGCAGAGTACATGGGAATGGGGCTTGGTAGAAAAATAGCCCCTAGTGGGCCCCACTGTCATTGACGAAAGCACGCCCCCCAATACGTGTATGGGTGACGAGGTCTCCCCTCAGACACTTTAGTGTCAAGTAGCATATACTACATTATCTGTACTTTGTGATGTTACATAGGACTGCAGATAACATCTGCTACATTATCTGTACTTTGATAGTTATCACTGTGTTATCAATAGTGTTACATAGGACTGTAGGTATCATCTCCTACATTATCTGTAGTCAGAGATCTGTCCCTGTGTTATCTGTGATGTTACCTAGGACTGCAGGTAACATCTCCCCCTTCTTCTACATTGCTGTGTCCCTCAACTTACCATCTTGCTGCCTGCCTGCACAACATATCATTTCTTGGAATTTAAGCTGGAAATGTTTAATTGGTGGGGGTCCAGTGCCCCTGATGATCATCAAGGGGGCATGATGCTCCTGTGAGTTCTGCAGCCCTTTCATCCATGTGCATATGGTTGTATCTCATATTTTTCAGTTTTTCACAATTGTATCTGCATAGACAAAACAAAACCCAAAAAACAGAAAGCATGATTTGCAGGAAAATGGAGCTCCTTTAATTGTAATGATTGATGGGGGCCCTGGAGTTCAGACCCCCATGCTCAGCATTGACGGCCTACAATATTGATGTATCACAATACGGTTTGGTGTTTAAGCCCTAGGTGACGGTAAATCCTCATGAAAATCTGCAGCAGTACCCTAAATCCTGCTGCTGATTTAAAATCCGCACTGTAGTCCCATTTAGGCTGTGAATTTTATTTAAAGCAGTAAAAAGTTACAAGATGATTGATTATGGAAGTAAAGTTCCTGCAGCAACTTCGAGAAGGCACATCCATGAGCAAAAGGATCTTGGTTGGCCTTCCTCTGTAACTAGAAGTCTTTTCCAACACCTGATGCATCTATGGTAGTGAACTGGGTAGTTTGTTACGTAATCTACCCAGTTTTATATGAACATAGGGTGGATGAAGTGCTGTATGCTGCCTATCTATGTAGTGCTACTATATCATGTGCCACTTGTGCATGGGTGGAGGACTAGGGGACCACCTTGCTCAGACTCGTGTTCCCCTACCCCCTCACCCCAGATTACCAGCGGTTTGTCAATAGCTCTGGCACCAGAAGCAGGCAGCTCCATCTACTTACTAGTGGACTGAGCTTGTCACTGCAGAAGCGCTGCTCTCATCTACTTCACCATCGCCAGTCAGCTAGTGATGGCCTTTCCTGAGGAAAAGCTGTCGATAAAAAGTGGACATCCCCTTTAAATGAGAACAATTATGGTTAATCAATTACTTCTCATACTTCAATGTAAACATACACTTTGAATTAGCAAGCATACATACTGAGTGTACAGCAGTTATTCACGTATTTACAGACAATATATTCATTGGTCTTTTTCATTCAGCTCAAGTAAAAGTCACAACATTGTAGTTGCTGAAAGATTTGTAACATAAACACAAGTGACTTTACAGACTTTTGACAATGTAGCCCTTGGAGAGCCGTGAAACAGCTAACTAATGCAATGGGATTAAAGGTGAGATACACAGGATTATCTGTAAATTCATACGGTTTATTAGTGAAAGTGTATAGAGGAATACAGCCTTTTAAAATACTGGGCACAGAACAGCATGCTGAGCACAAAGAAGGATAAAATATGTCAATTTTATGCATCACTAACGCCTATTCCAACCTCATTATAGTTTGCAATTCTCTAAGAAAAAGTTGTCAACTGAAAAAAAATAGAAAAATGCAATATCAACAAATTGTCTGAAAATATTGTCTTATTAGGGCAGACTCTAAAATGTATGGGGCCCAAAAGCAAAAACAGGATTTGGCCCCACTGTTTGTTGACAGTTAAAATGGTATATATCTGGATATTTCTGTCCTATAAAAAGGATTTGCCATAATCTGCTCCTATCTCAGGAATGGGGACCCGAAACTTCAAAGGAATATCTGAAAATAGCTGAATGAGTGTGCAGTGAATGGAGAGGATGTTGTGCATTCACGGCAACCTTTCCATTCACCACTGGGGAACTTCTGAAAATAGCTGAACCATTGCTAGGCTATTCTTAAAAGTCCCGAAGCAGTGAATGGAGAAAGCCTGCTGTTCAATCATGGTGGGGGCTAGTTATTGCCATAGGAGTCTCAGAGGTAAGACCTGCACCTACTGAACATTTATGGCATATCATATTGATATGCCATAAATGTGCAGATGGGAATTCCCCTTCAAACGGGCTGTCTCACAAAAAATATTATACAGTTTTCAAACTACTCCTGGATCTGAATAGCTTTGTAATTGCATATAATTAAAAATGTAGCAAAGCCACTGAGTTATTCAATAAATGTATCTGTATTGCACCACCTACTGTTTTTCTTATTTCTTTGTCTGATTCACTGAAATGGCCGCACATGCTCAGTTTCATCTTTCAACTGCCTCCAGTCCTGAGCTGTGATAGGGAGATCATGGACACGCCTCCTGAGCTATGATAGGGAGAACATGGACACGTCTCCTGAGCTGTGATAGGGAGATCATGGACACGCCTCCTGAGCTGTGATAGGGAGAGCATGGATACGCCTCCTGAGCTGTGATAGGGAGAGCATGAACACGCCCCCTTAGCGGCAGCAGAAAAGACACTCCCCTTGAGCTATCAGCTTGATATAAATCTAATAAAGCAATGAATAGGGAGATCTTTGGATCCATGTGAGGTACAGGACTGGTTGTAGCTTTGTTAGAAAGCTGCCTTCTGGTTCTACTACTTAAAGAAATCCAATAGTTAAATAAAAAAAATCACATTAAATGGGTAGTGAACAGAAGCATTACCTGGTGCCCTAAGTTTCATTTTTTCTGCCGCAACTCCACCAATTCAGGGGCTAGTAGGCTAGTAGGGCTAAAATGATCCACAAGGTAATAATGGACATACAGGTGCATCTCAATGAATTAGAATTTCATCGAAACGTTAATTTATTTCAGTAATTCAATTTAAAAAGTGAAACTCATATATTATATACATTCATTACACAGAGTAATCTAATTAAAACATTTATTTATTTTTCTGGTGATCAGTATCTCAGAAAATTAGAATATTGTGAAAAACTTCAATATTGTAGACTCATTCTAATCAGCTAATCAATACATCAAGTGCTGTATCAAGCTAGGTGGAAGGAAAACGTGTTGTAGAAAAAAGGATAACCACAGCCATAAAAGGATTGTCAAGAAAAGGTAATTCAAGAATTTGGGGGTGATTCACAAGGAGTGGACTGCGGCTGGAGTAAGTGCTTCAAGAGTTACCACACACAGATGTGCCCAGGCCATGGGCTACAACTGTCACATTCCTTGTGTCAAGCCACTTATGACCCAGAGATAATGTCAGAAGCATCTTACCTGGGCTAAGGAGACAAAGGACTGGTCTGTTGCTCAGTGGTCCAAAGTCCTGTTTTCAGATGAAAGTGAATTTTGAATTTCATTTGGAAAATCAATGTCCCAGAGTCTGGAGGAAAAGTGGAGAGGCACAAAGCTCAAGTTGCTTGAGGGCCAGTGTGAAGTTTCCATAGTTAGTGATGGTTTGGGGAGCCATGTCATCTACTGGTGTTGGTCCAATATGTTATATCAAGTCCAAAGTCATTGCAGCTGTCTAAGAGGACATTTTAGAGCACCTTATGCTGACAAGCTTTATGGAGATGCTGTTTTCATTTTCTAGCAGGGCTTGCCCACACTGCCAAAAATACCAATACCTGGTTTAATAACCACAGTATCAATGTACTTGATTGGCCAGCAAACTCATCTGACCTAAACCCTATAGAGAATCTGTGGGGTATTGTCAAGAAGAAGATGAGAGACACTAGACCCAAAAATACAGACAAGCTAAAGGCCGCAATCAAAGCAACCTGGGCTTCCATAACACCGCAGCAGTGCCACAGGCTGATTGTTGCCATGCCACGTTGCATTAATGCAGTGATTCAAGGAGCCCCAACCAAGTACTGAATGCATATGCTGTACATACTTTTCAGTAGGCCAAAATGGCTGTATTAAAACAAATTTTTTTCATTTGTTTTATATAATATTCTAATTTTCTGATATACTAACTTTAGGGTTTTCATTAGCTGTAAGCCATAATCATCAACATTAAGAGAAATGCATGCTTGAAGTAGATCACTCTGTGTGTAATAATTCTATATAACATTGAGTTTTTCTTTTTGAATTGAATTACTGAAATAAATTAACTTTTTTGTGATATTCTAATTTATTGAGATGCACCTGTATTGTATTATAGTTAGATTAGGAGGATTATAAGTTATTCAGTTACTTGTGTCCCATTTTCTTTATCTGGTTGCCGTGGGTAATTAGCATCCACGGTGATAGATTTATTTAGTCATGTATGTTCAGTTCTGTACAACCCCATCTCTGTTCCCTGAAACTGTTGACGTCTACAGCAGACTATGTGTAAGTTCAAGATTTCAGGCACACCTGCCAGGGACAGTTGTCACAAATAGAGATGAGAGAAACTGTCGAGTTTCGGTTCAGATTAGCAGAATTTTTTAAAAGTCTAGTTTTGAACCAAATTGATTCAGACCAAACCAAATTGTCTCCTATTGCCCTGGCAATTGGTATATAACACCCTCTAGTCTTCTAGGACTAGGATTTTTAGGTAAGCATGTTATCTGTTTTCCTTTTTTTTTTTTATAAATATTAGCTTTTTTTCTCCCCCCTCCCTAAGCTCTTGAATGCAATGACAGCAATGATAAATCATGCTTGAGTGACAATGACATACATATCTATGGGTAAACGTATATTCATCATAAACAAACAGCCATGTCATCTGTTATGCTTCTTCATATTCCAGAGCTTAAAAAAATTCCCTTATCGGAGCAGATGGTGTTTAAACACACACTGTGTTATAGGGGAAAAATGTGGATTGTTGGGGGACCAAGTGTCTAAAAATAATGGCGGTTAGTCAGCAATGCGCAGATGCACACCACCATCAGCAATGACAACGTGCACCTCCGCACTGGGATGTGCTGACTAACCCCCAATATTTTCTTTGCAGTCTGTACTGGAGGTGTGGCTGACTCCATTGGTTGTGCACTCCTAACTAATCTGACTGTTGCATAGACTGATTTTAATTAGTGCAAGAATAAAGCTGTAATCTGCTTTCCCTGCATTTATTGGAGGCCATTGTGACACAAAAAGAGGTATAATATAGTGTGGGCTCAGCATGCACATTGAACCTAAATCCCCCGAATTTTATGGAGGCCAGTATGGCACCAGAGGAGGTAGTATTTAGTGCTGGTTCCTGTCCTGAGGAGATCAACCTCTCAGTGGCCGATAGGCAGAAATAATTTTGTATAAAAAGTATTTGCCAAGAATCTCACATTTATAACGTAGAATTAGTACATTCTCTATAATGAGTATGGCACTATTGTTTTTACTTTGTTATTTGTGTTTGCAGAGTGCTGTTATATTGTGTTTGTTAATGATGCCTTGAGTGGGGTGTGGGGTTCAGTGTTAATTGTCAGATGAAAAAGTGTCTCATTGTGAACGAGCCTAGAAAATGTTTCCCTTTTGTTCGGGAACAGCAGCAGTGCAGTGTGGATATGAAAAGGTTAAGGTATTAGAGGCACATGGCCGCAATAGTAGAGGCAGCAAAGGCAGCATAGCATGGACCATACAAGGCAGTAGATTAGCTGTCAATGGGTAGTAGTAGAAATGGTAGTAGAAGTAGTGGTAGTAGTAGTGGCAATAGTGACAGATATGTTGCTTTAATAGTGGTGGCAGCAGGGGATTAGCAGCGAGAAGTAGCAGTTGAGGTGAAGGGGGTAGCTGCAGCCATATTGTACATGTTGGCAGGAAGGCAGCAGCATGATGGGGGCAGCAGCACTGACACGAAACATGATAGTAAGCAGGCAGCAACAGTGGCATGATAGAGGCAGCCGCAGCTGTACGGAACATGTTGGTAGGCAAGTAGTAGCAGTGGTATGAAGGCTCTAGTGGCATGATGGAGGCACCAACAGCAGCCATACAGTACATGATGTTAGGCAGGCAACATGATGGAAGGCAGGAAGTCAGGGAGATAGACAGCAACAGTGGCAAACTGGGCACCGTCTGCAAAGCCAGATCTATTTATTGGTCTCAGACAGATGAGTGTGAAAATCCTTCAAATTCAGGCTTGATTCATTTTGAATTTTAGACTAGTATTTCATGGCATCAATCAGAGATTTCAAATGCTACCCCCTGTATGGTAAGACACACATTTCACAGTAGAATTGCTATATTTTGCAAAACAAAACTTGAACTTTCTGGAGATCTCCAGATATGGATTTTGGACTAGTGCATACCTATACTTGCATGTACACTTGGCATCTAAAGGCATCTGTGTTGGTCCCATCTTCATATGTGCCCGCTGAGAAAAATTAAATGTATGCAAATTAGCCTCTATGAGCGGGGGGCTTTAGCCTTACTTCTAGAGGCTCTACTCTCTCTGCAACTGCCGCACCCTCAAGCACTTTGTTTGACAGGCAAAGTAAAAGTGATCACTCCTGGCCCTGACTTCTCTTAAAGTCTCAAACTGCACCTTCAGTATCCAGCACAGACGCAGTACAAAAGAAAACTGCCGACGAGCCTTTTTCCTGTACTGTACCTGCACCAGATACTTAAGCACACGGTAAAGCTTGAGACTTTAGGGGAGGACAGGGCCAGGCGTGATCATGCATGCACTGCCCGGCCAATCAATAAAAGTGGAGCAGCAGTTGCAGAGTGAGCTGATCCTCTAGGTGTAATGGTAACACCCCCCCCCCCCCCCCTGTTCCTAGAGGCTCATTTGCACATATTAAAACTTAAACTTTTTCTCAGAAATGTGGGCACATATGAACGTTGGACCAACTCAGATGTCTTCAGCTTCCAAGTGCACATGTGACAGGTCAGCCAGTGTCATAGGTATAAATCTGCTGACAGGTGCTCTTTGAATGAAGAATTCAGATGGTATGGATGCAACTTGAGTGGGATGAAATGAAAATGCTTCTTTGCCACTGAATCAGTTGAAGTTATTCTAGTTACAGATTGGAGAGGAACATTAAACAGATTTTGTATAAAGTAATGCAACACCGCGCGCTATATTACAATTGATACCACAAAGCTACAAAAAACGCCTTCCTACTTATCACGTAATAGCCGACCGCTACAAACATATGTCTATGTCTCGGTCCTACCTTCACCTAGACGTGTCTGCTGCGGTACAGTGTTCTGTGCTGGTCCACGTTTCTATTCTGGATCTGGTGCAGAACAGGAGGGATGGATCCAGGGGAGGATGGCTGTAGCATTGGTTTTTAATATTTAGGTATTAGGAAATTCGCCCCGGCCGGTGGCAGAATATACCCGTTACCTGTTGAATTGAACGCTCACGTCTGAGCTGGTGACGTCACCCCGGGTGAGCTACGGGTAGCAGTGGAAGTCAATCCTACGCGTTTCAAGTGCAGCGGCACTCTTCCTCAGGGAATATTACATCCACTGCCTTAGTTCTACTCATTTATAGTCCATGCTGTCCATCCTTCTCTCCTGTCTCCATAATTACTATTCAAAACCAAATAGTTCAATCTCTGAGTTCAAGCCCTTTGGCAACATTGTATCTAGGTTAAATATCCATTCTGTTTCTTTTTTTGATTGCTTCTTTATATAGTCTCCACCCCGGGCATCCAGTTCTACCTTTTCTATGCCCAGGAAAGACATACCTTCTAATTGTCCTCCATGTTGTTCCATAAAGTGTCTAGATAAGGGATGTCCTATAGATTTTTTCTTGATATTATTCATATGCTCACTGATACGTTTTTTTAATTTTCTTTTAGTACGTCCAATGTATAACTTATTACAGGGGCATTTGATGGCATAAATTACCCCTTCTGTATTGCAGGAAATATGGCCACTTATCTTCTGTTCAAAACTGCCCTCATGGTTTTTTATATGTTGTATTTTAACTGTATTCTTTGCTGTATTTCTGCAAGGGGCACATCTTTTACAGGGAAAAAATCCTTGTGGGAGGTTTCCTTTTGCATACGTCTTTTTTCCCAATATTCCTGCACCATTACTAGTAGAGGCGATCTTACTACCTATATTGGTTGCCTTTTTATATATGAAGACCGGTCTTGCTGGTATAAGATTACCTATAATTTTGTCTTCTTTCAATATATCCCAATATTTGTTTACGATTTTTTTGAGAATATGGGTTTGTGCATTATATGGGATTATGATTGGAGGTATTTTTTCCTTCATTTCTATTTCCTTCTGTTTTTCATCTTCATTTTTCTTTGTTATTAATTTTTCTCTTTCTATCATTTTTATTTCTTTTATCTGAGCTTCTACTATATCCACATTATATCCCTTTGCTGTAAACTTTTTTCCTAGAACTTCTGCCTCTTTCTCGTATTCTTTAGTTTCAGTGCAGTTTCTTCTTAGGCGAAGGAATTGACTCCTGGGGATATTATCTAACCATCTGGGCAGATGACAACTTTCTCTGTTAATATAACTGTTTGAGTCTGTAGGTTTTGAATAGGTCTTTGTGCTAATATGGTCCCCCGTAACATAAATAGTGAGGTCTAAAAAATTTATTTCATAATTACTGTGCGTCAAAGTAAAATCCAAATAAAATTCATTTTTATTAATATCCTCTAAAAATAATTTAAGTGCACTTTCCCCTTTATCCCAAATAAAAATCACGTCATCATTGAAACGCCGCCAAATTAAACAGATTTTGGGCACCTAACTCATACAATAGTATAAGAAGAATTCATCAGCATCAACGGCAACCAAACTATTTGTTGAGATCTTTGATTCATCTTATATATTATCTCCTGATTGGACTGGTCAGGCTTCATACATAGACTAAGAAATTGCCTCCCACCCCTTTCTCAACCTACTTACCGTATATATATATATAAGAAGTACTGCACCTCTTAATACTCTTTATAATGAACACAAAGAAAAACATTTCAAACAATATGGGGAATGCATGTAAATAGGTCCCTTTAAATAAATACCATTTAGTGTACAGTGCATGAATAGCCTAAGACTTGGGTGCTCCCCAGGGGCGTAGCTATAGGGGGTGCCGAGGTAGCAGTTGCTATCGGGCCCAGGAGCCTGAGGGGGCCCAAAGACCCTTGTTCCGCATAAGAAGACACTGGTATTATAGAAAGTTCATGCTGGTAAAGTTACACCTCTGGCTGGAGGGAAGGGGTTAGGTCAAGAATTTGGCAGGGGTGGGGGTGCTGTTTCAATTTTTGCTTTAGGCAGCACGAATACTAAGTGCTTCCCTGGCCCCAAGCTAAACTCTTGCACCAGGGCCCATGAGCCATTAGCTACGCCCCTGGTGCTCCCTTTACATAGAAGATCATCCTTGCCTTGTTTTCTTTCATTAATGGCTTATACATTTTTCATAAGCATCAGTCGATACAATGACTACTTTATTTGTGGCACTTGTCTGTATCACACTTTTGCTATCAGTGTGTTTCCACCAGAGTACATTCATAAGGGAAGTAATGGGGTCATTTATCAAACTGGTGCAAAGTAGAGCTAGCTTAGTTGCCCCTAGCAAACAATCAGATTCCATCTTTCATTTTGACATCTCCTTTGGAAAATGAAAGGTGGAATCTGATTCGTTGCTATGGTCAACTAAGCTAGTTCTACTTTGCACCAGTTTGATAAATGACCCCATAAATCGCTTAAAGGCATAAGACTGAATACCAAAGAACTTTTAACGCTCCTCAGTTTATTTCAGTGTATTTGACTATTTTTGGAGGCCAAGTATTGCATGTAAAATGTTATATATTTTTTTTTCATATCTAAATTTGATTCATTATCTCGGTAGGCAATCATTTTTATTACGATAGTCTGTTCTGTAAATATGGCACTGCCATATAGTGACCTCTTTCAAATAAGTGTGAATGGCGTTAATCTGAAATGCAGATATCTATCAGTATAAAAAAGTAGCTCTTCAAAATTCGAAATAATTGGATCTCTGAGTGTAAAGGCTGATTTGCATAGGCCAACGAAGCAAGCAATTATTTGGAATCAATCCTTTGTTGCAGATAATTGCCTGTTTGTCTGACGAGGTGAGAGTAGTTACATGCAGTAATCATCTCCTCTGTATGTAGATGATAGTGATGAGTGATTTTTGGCCGAATATTCGCCATAAATTAGCAAATTCGAGAATTCGTGATCTCCAGTCATTGTTTACTTGATTGCAAGTAATGTTACCCTCAAGCAATGGTTTAGATGTCCACATTAATGATTCTTTTATCCAATAAATGAGTGATTGCACCTTTACACAGGCTGAATATCAGGAATGAGTGTTTATAAACTGTTCATATAACTTAAGAGTATTTATGATTGTGTTTTCCTAGACGTTAAAAGCTGTCAAGTGAAAATTTGGTGTGGAAAAGCTCAAATGGACTATTGAAATGATAAAAACTTGGACCAGATATAATGAAATATATTTAACTGACTTCTGTATTTTTTGCTACGATATCAATGCTTCAAAAAAAAAAAATATATATAGAAATGTTCATAAGTAATTAGCAAATATAGGTTGAACTTAACTTTTAGCTGTTACTAAAGCAGTAATTTGGGGCATATAAAATAGCAAGTATTCATCTTTTCTTTCCTGTCTATAGGTTTATCAGCCACTTTAACAAACTGAAAGCCCCAGTCCTATTGCCTGTCAGAGATTTTTGCCTGCTGACCCAAGTATGGACCTGTCTAAACATGGGGTGTCCTGTCAGCCAATGAAAACAGAATAGAGATGAACAATCATATTAACGATTGTTCATTCCATATTCATCATTGCCATTGTAAGCGGCACTTAATAAGCAGCATTCATCATGCTATTTGTCAGTTGCCGTTCGTTTTACAAGTAGAAATCTTCCCATGTAAAAGGACCTCTCCTTAGCCCCCAGAGGGCTTGCAGGAAGACATTGATGGCAAAGTTCTACTACCTCACAGGTCCCTTAGGTGTTTTGAGGGCAATCTCTGTTGCAGGCACAGATCTATTTTAATAGTTGATCAAGTGTCATAGGACATTGCATAATATGGGTGTAATTATCCTTTAATTACTCATCTTGACATGTATAATTGCTATCGCTAATTCTATTTCAATGCTAGAAACTGAGATGGAAAAGGTTACATTTTCTCAAGGTAAGAAATATTTGAACTACAGGTTAAGATTATTTTTAACCTTGTTTTTTACTTTGTGTCATGTGAACTTTTATTTTTGGGGTGTGAAGAGTTTTATGGTTGAATATAAATAAAGTTTAATCACAGTATAACGAAAGTGGTCCCCTGAGGAAGGGGTGACAAAGGACCCGGAAACACGTTTGGTGTAAAGAACCCCCCTATGGACATTGATTTCGCCAGCCAAAGGATCGCATATACCCAAGTTAACCCCGTCTAACCAGAGACCCAAGGCGCTTTGACACAGGACCACTAGAGGGGCGCATGACGCTCACCTGAACTCAGAGTCCAGCGCTGAAGAGGGAACCGGTAAATACACTAAGCGCCGGAGCTCACATCTATGGAGCGGTGCTTGAGAGACAGTGAGGGGAAAGGGTCGAATTGAATACAGATCCGAATTGCAATTCCTATTGGCATTGGCACAGCAGCGGAGCCTTATAGTGCAACCTAACAGTGAGTAAAGCGGGACGCCGCACGATTCAATCACTGTATTTCATCAGCTGCACTTTTGTTTCTCTGCTCGGAGGAGACAATTACTGTGGGTTTCATATGCCTTTAAAAGCAATATAGACTATATTCCAACCAAGGTTGGGTGGACATTTACATCAAGTATTTTCATTCTCAATATTCAGAGGCCATTACCACTCAAAGCACTTATTTTGTGTATTATCTTCCCCAATCTACCCAGATTTCATTTTATTAATATTTTAAGGAATATGTGTGTTTTATGAATTATTTGCTTATGCCATTTAATAAACTGTGAGGTACATATATTTGGAGAGTGCCCAGTATCTTATTTACTAATTCTTATTCTCTTAAAGGAAGGGTGATTCCTTTTTACTGAAAGCACCTCCTCCATTGTTTGCGCCATTCCTGTGCGTCACTCCTTGTATGCTTTTTCATTTTTTAATGAAGGTCCAAATTTTAAACAGAAGATATGGGGTTGAGCCAAAAAAGACTATAAAGGATACGAACGAGATACATATCTATACTGCAGGGTAGGCCATTATTAAAGAATAAGGCTCTTGTGTATTTCTTGTGTAGACGTGTTTAATTTGATGCACAGTGGGTTGTTAGCCAACTTGATTCCTTCTCAACCTTATGGTTCTTCTAATGAATATACATTTTTCCTCATTCCTGGCTTTGGAAAGAAACAGGGGCAAAGTCTCATCACACTGCACCGCTCTGAACTCTATTTAAGGGTAGTAAGTAACAGACCAGTGACCTACAATTTGTCCATTCACACTGCATGGTCTCAGTATATTCTATGTGACGCAACTTCAGTCTATCTGACCTCTTTGCCTTGCCATCTCTAAGAACCGCACAGTCAGCACAGACAGATGTCACCGAGTAATTCATATAGAGGGACTGCTGGGAGACTGACCATTGCTGTCTACACAGGAAAGCTTTGGGCTGGTGGTCATAGCTAAGATCACATGACCAGGTTCCCATAATGAAAAGGCTAAAAATGTATGGATGTAACTGAACTGGAGTGGAATATATTACTGCTAAAATACTGCAGATGAGTTAGCATTATCTATTTAAAAAAATAAAAACATTACAACACAAAATTATTGAACACTGTAAACTGTTGGGAGTCATATAGGGCCAGATAATAACATGTGGCTCCCAAGCCAATGTTTGGGGAATGCCATTTTAGACAATGTCTTCACTTACAGCAAGCGCCCAACTGAAAATAGTAAACTATTGAAACACTATGGACGTCATTTGTCAAAGACTAGCGTTGATCGAGCAGCAAAGTGCTCAGGTGTTCGGGTCAAACACCTCGGGATGCTCTGGTGCTCTATAGTGTTGAGCACGAATATTTGAATCACAAATTTTAATCACGAATATCCCCACTTTGAGAATTTTTGAATATTTAGAATATAGTGCTATATATTAGTATACGCTAATAGTGTTGACTATTCTAATCGTAAATTTATTGTGAATTTATCGCAAATTTATCGCGAATATATTACATTGCCGATTTTTCGCAATCAAGTAAACAATGACTGCAGATCACGAATTCTCAAATTTGCAAATTATGGCAAATATTCAGCCAAAAATTTGTGAAATATTGCAAATTCAAATATTGCCTATGCCACTCATCACTAGTGCTCTACCGAGCACCCGAGCACAATGGAAGTCAATGGGAGAACCCGATTATTAAACAAGGCATTCCCTGCTCTGAAGAGAGGAGGGTGTTTGGTTTATAGGAAAAGGTCAGAAATTGATGGAAACACCACCAAAATGGTTAGGGAACAGCATGGGGAGGATGTCTGGATGCATCTTGGACTCCCAGGTCGCTGCTGGGAATGAAGTTGTCCGAGTAGACAGACAATAATACACACAAAACCGAAGATAAAATCGATTTTAGAGGAAAAATTGTTAGGAAACATTATTTCCTGTATATTTACTTGTATATAAAGTGCTGCCAAAAATTACAAGGAAGAGGCACTCCGATACAACCTGTATATTACACACTGGGCGGCCTCATTCACATTGTGTTACAATTGTTTAGGTAGTGGGACTGATCTGCTGCTGATCTGAGCATCGAAAAAATTATGGGCGAGTGCCTGCTGCTGAGCTGACCCTGTAAAACATTAAGGTTGAGGGCCTGCTGGTGAGCTAACCCTCAAAAACATTATATGCGAGGGCCTGCTGGTATGCAGACCCTCTAAAAGATTGTAGGTGTCCCCCAATTGGGGCTCATCTACAAACCCAAGCTTACTACTCCCTCCTTCTATAGGTTTTATCTTCCTACTCGCTAGCATCGCCATGCTGCCTATTGCTGTCCATTTCTCCACCTCCCACTCTTCCACCCTGTTTGGGTGGTTCCCTTTATTTCTCTAATTCAGCATACCCTCAAAAATTGCTGTACTTAGAAATGGTTATTAACCTATATACTAATGTTCGTATTGACTGTTCAATTTTTTTTTCTCCACCATGACCTTCCCCTCCCCTCCTAGTCCTACAGTACATGAGATTCACCGAGCAAGTCTGGAATCGCTTCATTGATAGATCACACATCTGCACCTCAACTAAATGGCCACCCTGAAGATCTGCTCTTTCAACGTTAGAGGCCTTAACTCTCCGGCTAAACAAAGTCAGATAATACATTTGCTACGCAAGCAACAGGTGAGTGTTGCCATGTTACAAGAAACTCACTTTAGGAAAGACCATACACCGCGTCTGAACCATCTCTGCTTTAATCAGTGGTTCCACGGTATATCACATTCCTCTGCATCCAAGGGAGTGTCTATCGCGATCCACAAAAACTTTCCACTAAATGTTCTCTCCTCCTTGATTGATCCAGAGGGAAGATACATTTTTATCACGGGTACACTAGGTAATCAAACATTTACATTTGGGAATGCATATGCCCCGAACACTGCTCAATGCAAATGGATTTGTAGCACTTTAGAATATCTAAGAAACTTTGCAATAAGAGCGGTTATCTTAGGTGGGGACTTCAACTTGGCACTATTTCCACAACTAGATTCCTCAACCAGTTTATCTTCTACATACTGAACAGCTTTAGCGAAAGTCAGATCCATATTAGAATTGCTCGGGCTCATGGACGGCTGGAGAGCTTTACACCCCAACACTAAAGATTACACTTTTTACTCAGTGGCCCATCGCTCGTATCAGCGCCTAGATTGCCTGCTCTTACCCATTCAGTTACTATCCTACTGCTTTCATATCACGCACCGGTGTTTTTTGAGGTAATCCTCAGACAGCTCCCCAAACCCATGTCCAACTGGCAGCTGAACGAGTCTTGGCTCGATTCTCCAGATCATAATATGAAAATAACCGAGATGCTTGAGGAATACTTTAAGCTCAATGACACCCCTGATGTGAAATACAGATCTATTTGGGAAGCTCACAAAACGGTAGTTAGGGGTCACCTTATAGGACTTGGATCTTACATTAAAAAACAAAAGGAACAACAAATACTGGACCTGTCTGGACAAATCCAGAAACTTGAAAATATGCATAAGAAACATATATCTGAGACCCTAAGCCAACTCACATTGTTGAGATCTACCCTCAAGAACATTCTAAACGCCCGTACAGCTAAACTATTTTTATCAGCTAAATATAAGTACTATGCACATGGCGACAAAGCCTCAAAGTTTATGCTAGCACAGATTAAAAAACGAAAAACGAAATCCTATATCCATATTATCCGGTCACCCTCATCACATCCTTTGAGAAACACTGATGAGATAGCCTCACGGTTCAAAGAATTTTATGAAAGTCTATACAACATCACCCCTCCTCCTTCATTGACAAACGTAGAAGATAAGGCTACGGCAATAGATAACTGGTTGGCTACCCTCAATCTGTCCTCTCTCTCTCTGCAGAACAGTCCAGGCTTTTACTAAAACCATTTACAATCCACAAATTAAATGAAGTGCTAATCCCCCCCCCCCCCCCCCCCATAAGAGTCCGGGCCCAGATGGTTTATCGCTGTTATACTATCGTACTTTCCGTACTGCCCTATTGCCTAGGTTTCTTGACCTATGCAACGGGGCACTAAAAGTAGAGCCTTTGCCTTCCCAGATGTTTATGGCACATATCACAATTATACCTAAAGAGAGCAAGGACAACTCTCTCTGTGCCAACAATAGACCTATATTACTCCTTAATACCGATCTCAAAATGTTTGGCAAACTCATAGCCCTTCGGCTAAAACCGATTCTACCCCTTCTCATCCATGGTGAACAAGTTGAATTTGTGGCTTGGAGAGAGTGCAGAATGAATACCACTAGACTGATCCATATCATAAACTACGCTATTAGTGTTACTAGGCACTGACGCCGAAAAGGCATTTGACCGTATTGATTGGATATTCATGAAAAGAGCGCTCAACAAATTTGGTGTACCGGACCAATTTATCTCTACCATCATGGCAATGTATAATAAACCCACAGCCAGGGTCCTAATAAATGGTACTTTATCCGCCCCCCTGCAGATCAATAACGGGACCCGACAAGGATGTCCCTTGTCGCCTCTACTATTCGTTCTCACAGTAAAATGCTTGTTTCAGGCAATTAGACAAGGTGATAGAATAAATGGTATTGATCTGCAGGGGATACAGCACCACCTTGCCGCATTTGCGGATGACCTTTTGGTAATAATAACAAATCCAGACTCAGCATTCCCCGCTATACAGAATATATTTGACCTTTTTGGGAAAATATCTAACTTCCTAATAAACCCAGCCAAATCCCAAGTTCTCAACGTGACCTTAGACTTACAAACCTAAAACAGATTACAATTAATTACACCTTTCCAATGGTCCAACATCTGTCTAAAATTCCTGGGAATTTGGTTAACAGCTGACCCAAAAGATTTATGAAAAACAAACTTTCATGACCTCCCCAAAGCTTTAAGCCAAACCATTAATATTCGGGACATCCAATTCTCATCCTGGTTCAGTAGACGCTCTTTAATCAAAACAATATTATTGCCTAAGATACTATATTACCTACAGACCTAACCAATACCCCCTTCCTAGATCCTTCTTTACGCAAATTCAGACCATCCTCTCCAATTTCCTGTGGCATAAGAAAAAACCTAGACTTAAAAAACATTACACCATGTTACCTTCTCTTCAGGGAGGGATGGGAATACCGGATATACGTAGTTATTATATAGCTATAAAAGGGGTAAGGTGTCTAGACTGGCTCTGCCACTCAGAGTCCCGACTGGACATACAAGCTGAACAAGCAATTAACCGCATCTCACTAAGACCCCTCCAATTATCGAAAAAAAATTGTCCCACACAAAGCTTTTTAGCCTCCTAACAAAAAACACGGTTAGTATAGCACCACCTAAAACACTTGCTAATTTCTACCCTTATATCTCCTTTACTACAAATAAGAGATATACTATAGAATGCACCACCTCAATTCCTCCAGACCCTTCTGAGTTCCCTCAGACGCCTCACCACCCCAATCATAGACCTGCTAGATTTGCAGGGTTTTTTACTAGAAAACTGGGAACAACCCTTCCAAGTACCCTCTCTGTCCTCCCTCCATTTGACACATGTCAAAAGCTTTATCAAGGATACAAATCCGACTCAATTTGAGTCAAAAGTATTACGATTGAAAGAACCAACTAAAAAGATAACTACTATATATGCCGAGTTACTTTAATATAACAAACCTGAAACCTTATCGTTTATGATAAAATTGGAAAAGTACCTACAAAATAAACTGTCACAAGATTCCCTCAACAAGTGTTTGGCACTCACTCCGAAAATCTCCTCATGCTTCTGCTTACAGGAGAACTATTATATGATACTCACACGTTGGCACTATACCCCTGAGGTCCTTCAGGAATCTGGTACATTTATTCACATACGGTGGCAATGTAGCCATATATCTTCCTTTTGGAATACTATATGTTCTTCGATTAGTTAGATATGTAAAGCCAAAGTTCAACCAACACCATAACTATGCCTACTTAACCTGTTGGATCAGATACCACTCCCTAGACATGCAAAGAAACTGATAACTTCCTTGCTGGCCTCTGCTAGGATACTTATCGTCTCTAAATGGAGATGTGACACACCTCCCACATTAGCTATGTGGTTTAATAAATGTGATGATATCTGTAGAATGGAACAGATAGCTGATTGGGAAACCAGATCCACTTAAGCTTTTCAGAAGACCTGGTACCCTTGGGTGTCATTTAGAGGCTTCGAAAAACAAGGGCTATCTAGTAACACTACACAAATCCCTCTTGTAGACTGAAATCTCCAGTTGGTTTGTATTCCAGACTTGATGAATTAAAAAGCTGTAAACCCTCCCCCCTCCCCCTCTTTTTTCCCCATTGTCTACCTAATGTTTACTCTCCGCATTATATGTGATTATTTGTTATCCTTATTTTTCATTTTCTGTAAAACCATTATTGCACATCTGACCTTTTAAGAAAAAGTATTATTCTTTTATGGAAACAAGCAAAAAAAAAAAAAACGATATACTTGAACGATTTATACTCCTCAATAAAAAATGTTTTGAAACTAAAAGATTGTAGGTGAGGGCCTGCTGGTGAGCTGACCCTGTAAAACATTATGGTTGAGGGCCTTCTGGTGACCTGACCCTCAAAAACATTACATGTGAGGGCCTGCAGGTGAGCTGGCCCTCTAAAAGATTGTAGGTGAGGGCCTGCTGGTGAGCTGACCCTCTACAACATTAGGAGCGAGGGCAGACTAATAAGAATGTTGATATGATGGAAGAGGAGGACGAGAAAAGGAAGATTGAACCATATTACCTTTTTTGTGGTGAAAGGGGTGCATTAGAATACAGTGCATTCAGTACATTATAAAAAAAAACACATTTAAAGTGAATTTATGTTCAGCCGCTTTCCTCTGGTGGAGTAGAGAAGTCAGGGGCAATCCAGGCCTTTTTTATAAGAGCCAACCTGTCAGCATTTTCAGTTGACAGGCATATGCACTTATCAGTTATTATGCCCCCAGCAGCACTAAATAACTGCTCTGACAAAACGCTGGCGGCAGGGCAGGGCAGCACCTCCAAGTCATAGAGCGCCAGTTCGTGCCACGTGTCCAGCTTTGACACCCAGTAGTTGTAAGGCACAGAGGGATCATTGAGGACACTGACACAGTCTGCTACGTATTCCTTGTGACACTAGGCCGCAAATCAGGGTAAGGATGCTAGTGGGGTGTCATGAAACAGTTCCAGGCTTTGTAAAGTTTTGCCCTGCCTCTGTTGGAACTTCTGTGTATTCTTGTCTCCCCTCCTTGGTTGCCCAAGGAACTACGTACTCTGCTGCCAGCGTTGTCAGCTGGAAATTTTTGGAGCAATTTTTCCACAAGGACCTTCTGGTATTGCACCATTTTGCTCGTCCTCTCCACCACAGGAATGAGAGATGGGAAGTTCTCTTTGTAGCAGGGGTCAAGAAGGGTGAACAACCAATAATCGGTGTTGTCCAAAATGCGTAAAACGCGTGGGTCACTGGAAAGGCAGCCTAACATAAAGTCAGCCATGTGTGCCAGAGTCCCAACAGGCAAGACTTTGCTGTCATCATCAGGAGGAAGACTCTCAATCTCCTAATCATCTTCCTTCTCTTCTGCCTTGCCACGCTGAACAGATGGAATTAAACATCCATGGGTACTACCCTCTGTAGAGGAGGCAACCGTCTCCTGCTCCTCCTACTCCTCATCATCATCCAATTTTCACTGAGAAGACGAACTGAGGGTGGTATGGCTATCACCCTGTGTAATGTCTTCCCCCAGTTCCACCTCTTCCACATGCAAAGCGTCAGTCTTAATTGTGAGCAGCGAGCAGTGAGAAGTTGAAAGAAGTGGGATGGTGATGCAGATAATATCGTTATCGCCGCTCAAAATCTGTGTTGATTCCTCAAAGTTTATTAAAACCTCATAGAGGTCAGACATCCATGCCCACTTCTCGCTTGTGAAAAGACTCCTCGCTTGTGAAAAGCGGAAGCTGACTGGAAAGGCGACGACCATGTTGCAGCTGGTATTCCACTACTGCAACACGTGGAACGTGGAGTTCCAGCACGTGCTCACATCGCCCAACAGTCAGTGTTGACAGACTGGTGGAAGCTGTCGATGACTTGCGGAAATGGGCACACACACTGCGCACCTTCACCAGTAGCTCAGGCAATTTGGGGTAGGTTTTGAGAAACCGCTGAGCCACTAAGTTGAAGACATGGGCTAGGCATGGGATGTGTGTGAGCTTGCCGAGCTCCAAAGCCGCCACCAAGTTATGGCCATTATCAGACACAACCATGCCTGGTTCTAGGTTGAGTGAGGAGAGCCACAGCTCAGTCTGATCTCTTATCCCCTGCCATAGCTCTGCAGCGGTGTGCTGTTTGTCACCTTATCAGATCAGCTTAAGCATTGCCTGTTGATGCTTCCCCACTGCAGTGTTACACTGCTTCCAGATACTGACTGATGGCTGACTGGTGATGCAAGAGGATAATTCTGAGGTGTAAGTGGAGGAGGAAGAGAAGTGGGGGTTGGAGCCACTAAAGTAAGTGGTGGCGGAAACCCTGATGGAATTTGGAGCACGCAATCCTTGGCGTCATTAGCACCTGTGCCATCCCAGGGTACGACTCGCTCCCGGCCTCCACAGCATTCGTCCAGTGTGCAGTCTGGGAAATGTAGCGTCCCTGGCCAAAATACTTGTCCATGTGTTAGTGGTTAAGTGGACCTTCTCAGTAACTGCAGTGGTCAGGGCACGAGTGATGATAAGGGACACATGCTCGTGTAAGGCGGGCACGGCACACCGTGAAAAATAGTGGTGGCTGGGGACTGTGTAACGAGGGACGGCTGACGACATCAGGCTGCGGAAGGCCTCAGTGTCCACAAGCCTAAATGAAAAAATTTTCAGGGCCAGTAATTTGAAAAGTTACGCATTTAGTACTATCGCCTGTGGGTGGGTGGCTGGGTATTTGTGCTTGCGTTCAAATGCCTGGGGTAAGGGCATTTGTACACTGCGCTGGGACACAGAAGCGGATGTGGTTGTGGATTCGCCAGCACATAACACAGTGGAAAAGGAGGCAGGGGTGTGACGGACACAGATTGTGGACCCAGGCATTCGGCCCACCTATTACGGTGCTTAAATGCCAGGTGGCGGATCATACTGGTGGTGGTGAGGTTGCTAGTTTACACGCCCCTGCTCATTTTTGTATGGCACAGGTTGCAAATTACAATTCTTTTGTCGTCCGCACTTTCCTCAAAAAGCGCCAGACTGCGGAACACCTACCCCATGGCAAGGGAGATTTCCCAAAGGTGTGCTCCAGTGAACAGTTGCAGGCCTGTTTGGTGTGGCCCACCTTCTCCCTTTTGCCACCCCACTTCCTCTTTCAGCCTGCTGTGGTGCTGTGGATCCCTCCCCCTCTCTACAGCTGTCCTCGCTCGGCTTGCCACCTTCCCAGGTTGGGTCAGTGACTTCATCGTCCACCACCTCCTCTTCCACTTTCTCTCTCTGCTCATCCTCCTGACTTGTTGACCTAACCACAACCTCAGTGATTGACAACTCTGTCTCATACTCATCAGCAACCTTTTGAGACACTAATTGCCATTGACTTAATGGCAACTGTGTCTCATCATCATCATCCACCTCGTGAAACACTATTTTCCGTTTCTCGCCGTCATCTTCTTGCGACTGTGGATTCTCAAGAGTTTGGGAATCAGGGCACAAGATCTCATATCCCTCTTTAAGCTGGCTTGTCGAGAGGCCCAAATGAATGAATGGTGCTGGAAAGAGCTCCTTGGAATTTCTGATTGTGGAATCACTTGTTTGGCAAGACTCTCCATGGTGGGAGTAAGGAGGATCAAGGTAAAGATTGTGTTGACCAGGCTCTTGGCTACAGAGACTGGACTTGGTGGAAAACAGGGTGGTGCTTAAACGACTGGAAGCATTATCTGCTGCAATCCGACTGACAACCTTGTCAAACTGGTCTGAATTCGAGAGAGTTGTCCTGCTCCGCCCTGCAAACTGGGACATAAATTTAGGTATCGTGCATGATTGTTTTTCTTGTGCTCTGGCAGCAGGCACAGTTTCAACGCGCCGAGGGCCACGGTCTCTGCAGGCACCATCAGCATCACGGCACTTACCTGTCCCTTACTGCTTGCCTTCTTCATATTAAATGTTATATATGCTTTAAAGTATGTCACACGTACATTAGCGTAAGCTTTGTAAAAAATAAAAAAAGGTATTTGGGATGTGGAAACGTCACACAGGAGATATACCGCAGATAATGTCGCTGATGTCAGCAGCAGCTAATATAAAATTACAGGGAATGCCACAGGTATTTGGGATGTGGAAACATTACACAGGAGAAATAACACAGATAATTTTGCTGAAGTAACCAGCAGCTAATAAAAAATAACAGGGAATGTCACAGGTATTTGGGATGTGTTAACTTTACACAGGAGATATACAGCAGATAATGTCAATGCTGTGACCAGCAGCTAATAAAAAATGACATGGAATGTCACAGGTATTTGGGATGTGGAAGCGTCACACGGGAGATATACCGCAGATAATGTCAATGCTGTCACCAGCGGCTAATAAAAAATTACAGGGAATGTCACAGGTATTTGGGATGTGGAAACGTTGCATAGGAGAAATACCGCAGATAATGTCGCTGATGTAACCAGCGGCTAATAAAAAATTACAGGGAATGTCACAGGTATTTGGGATTTGGAAACATCACACAGGAGATGTACTGCGGATAATGTCAATGCTGTCAGCAGGGGCTAATATAAAATTACATGGAATGTTACAGGTATTTGGGATGTGGAAACGTTACACAGGAGAAATACCGCAGATAATGTCGCTGATGTCACCAGCGGCTAATAAAAAATTACAGGGAATGTCACAGGTATTTGGGATGTGGAAACATTACACAGGAGATGTACCCCAGGTAATGTCCCTGATGTTGCGCTAAAAACATACATTGCTGCTGCCACACACAACAATAGTCCTAAAAAGGACTTTTGGGTCTCTGTCAAGTTTTTCAACTTACAAAAAAAAAAATTCACTTCCTACACTATCTTTCCCTTCTTCAGCACAGCTCTCCTTGACTAACACTGATCTGAACACGTGTCATCGAGTGCTATATAGCACCTGATGATGAGTTACGGCCAGCCAATCAATGTAATGCCAGTAACCAACATGGTTACGGCATTACAGTGAAGGGCAGAACTTACCTGCATAGCAGCCAACAAACGTGCGGGGAGGAGACTGATGTTCGGCAGAGCATGCTCGATGAACACTATCAAAGATCTTTGTCTTATGTTAGCCTCATCATAATACAGGCGCATCCTCTATCAGTCCAGGGGTCTACACTGAAATCTACTCCTAGCTGATGTGGATTTCAGTCATTATTTAAACCATAAATTGGCATGAATGTTAGTGAATTTGCTGGGGTCAATGGCCCCACCCACATCACATCCCCTCCCTACCACTCCCCCTTTTCAGAAAGTGGTAAGTACAACTTACAAACATCATATGAGCCTAAATGTATATGCATTGGCATTCACAAAGTCACACACCGTAGGCTTGCACCTTTTTTTTTTTACACCAGTTTCATAGCATACAGGGTCATAATTACTGTCCTCCAATGTACTGTATATTAGAAACAAACACAAAAATATTTTATACAGTGCTTAGACAATATTAATATAAAACTGGTAGAATTAAATCCAAGTCAAATTAAGTTAATATCATGTTTAATGGACACATTTGAAGTAAAAGCTCCTGGCGCATATGCCAAATGTAGCCATAGGCCTCCACAAAGGACAAAAGAGTGTACTTTTGCTCTCCATTAACTTACATAAGTATTCTTTTCTTTAACAATATAATAAAGCAAAGTCGACTGAATATACCTTTCACTATAGAGGCATCCAGTAACACATACTGCATGATATAAGTTTTTTTGACATGGAAGCCTAGGGGTGACATTTGCCCCTATAACAGTATAGAGTGGCATAGGTCAGAGCTTTCAATCAGAGGCATGCATTGGACTATTCTTTGGAAGTATACCTCCAACAGAAGACTCTAACAAAATATGGTCACAACACTGTAGCTTTGTATACTTTATTATTTTATGAATATATCAAAATAAAGTAACATTTTGATCAACCACTCAGGATCTTTATCAAATGCCTTGTCACAATTTGTAATAGATAATGAGCGTAGAAAGTCCTTTTTCTATGCTTATTCTATGGTGCTATAGTGCTATGTGTACTCTGTACACTGATTATCTATTAGAACCTACGATTTTGCATGATATAGGTCCTGGGTGGTTGGACCAGAACATCACTTTATTTTGGATTGTCAGTTTAATAAATATGCCAACATGCAGTGTTCTCTTTTATACACAAAAACATAGAACGATATTGGGAGAAGAAGAGCACATGGTCCATCTAGTGTGCTTTTATATTTTTTATTTTCTTGTAAGATAGATACAGTATACGTTTATCCTAGGCATGTTTAAAGATATTTACACATACTGTAAGTTGAATTGGGATCCAACTCTGAAACTCATGGGATACAGTGCTGTCTACCCCTTTTCTATGCTGAACAGAGCCTTCGTTTACTGGCAAAGTTGATACTAGTATATTGGAGTAAATTCATTTAAACCTTGACTAGACAGAACACCTGAAAATAACAGATGTCTCTTCAATCCATTGTTTAAAATTGGTTTCCATTGGATACCATGGAAAATACTGACACAACGTTGCAACTGATTGAGTTGATGTAAACTTTCTCTTGGACATCCAGTGTTGATTGGTTAATAACCATCTGGATAAAATAAAATGACGGACAAATCTTATTTTGCATCTGGTTGACCTCCATAAAAAATAACATTATTTTGTTTTTCCTATTCCTTTGTGAGTATGTTAAATGTTGTACTCATATCTCTGTGTGGTCACAAATTATATATATGTATAGATCTTTTATTTTATAGGCTATAAAGAAAACCAGACCATAGCTTGTTATAACATCTTGTCCAATTTGTGATTTCACAAATAAACACATTTTGCCTTTTAGAAATGATTCTTAATTTTAGGCATCTGTCCTGACATTGAAACTGCACATTATAATGAGCTGTTGAATAAGCACCAAATGTGAGCTCCAATCCAGCAAATTCCCAATTAAGGGAAAGCAATGTGATCTTAAACACTATAAGAATGTATGGTCTGAAATATGTGATTTTCCTAAAACAGTCTACATTTCTTATAAACTCTTTTACAGTGTATAACTTTCAAAAATACCCTCAAATCTACAGCAAAAGATAACCCTAGTCTTAAAGCTAAAACATAATATTACTGCCTGCCAATTGGAATCGCTGTCTAACCAGCCAGACTGGTGTTCTTTGGGCCAAATTGAGGAAATAATTCTAAAGACTATTCCTCCATCTCACCCCCCCCCCCCCCCCGACTGTATGAACCCTGACCAGCTTGTTAATTGTCCTCTCATCCTTTTAGTTTCTTCTTCTACAATTGTTGATAAATTAAATCCTTTAACTTACCATATTTTTCATCCCATTAGACACCCCCCCCCAAAGTGGGGGAATAATGCCCCTGCATCTTATGGGGTAAATGCTGCCATTTTACATCGCAGCCTGCGATGTATCAGCGGGGAGGAAGGAGGGGCTGGAGTCCAGGAACTTGCGGCGGGGCCTGGTGCAGTCACTGTACTCATACACAGTACCCTGCTGCTCACAGCAGTATTTCTAAACAGTAATCCTTAACCTCTTAATAACTTTAACTAAAGTTGTGCTCTCCCCTGTATCAGCACTTACTAACGAGCAGCCGGAGCAGGCAGAGCGGCTGGCAGCTTTACGTCACTCACTGACATTGCGCGCATGCTCCTCCCACTTTATGAATGAAGCAGGCAGAGCAGGCGCACAGCGTCAGTGAGTGACATTACGCTGCCAGCCGCTCTGCCTGCTCCGGATGCTTGTTAGTAAGTGCTGATACAGGGCAGAGCTCAACTTTAATTAAAGTTATTAAGAGGTTAAGGATTAATATTTAGAAATACTGCTGTGAGCGGCAGGGCCCGGTGTATTAGGGGACACTGTTATGGGGGATCTGTGGATGACACATATATAGCAGTGTCATCCACAGATCTCCCCCATAACAGTGTCATCCACAGAACCTCCACCCCATAATAGTGCCATCCACAGATCCCCCACCCCATAACAGTGCCATCCACAGATGCCCCTCCCCATAAAAGTGCCATTGACAGATCCCCCATAACAGTGTCATCCACAGATCCCCCAATAACAGTGCCATCCACAGATCCCCTCCATAACAGTGCGTCATCCACAGATCCCCCATAATAGTGTCTTGCACAGACCACCAATAGTTCAAAACCCATGAAAAGCACACCTTTTAGTTAAAAAATATATTTATTTTTCCTCCTCAAAAACGTAGGTGCGGTATTTGTCTACAATAATATGAATTTTACACCATTTTTATCCATCTTTTAGGGATCTTTAGATTTTTAGCCAGTGTCCAGTGTCATCTAAGTTGGTAGGCATCAATTTTCAGTTGTCATCCTACATTCTGCTTCTCTCATATGTTCATTGTGCGTGATAAATAGATATAGTGATGGTGTGCATCCTTATTTATCTGGATAGCTGAAGCTAATCCTTTTTTAAATTGACTAAATATGGTCTGTTGGTCATTGTAGAGACTACTTGAGAAAACGAAAGGCACTTTTTGTAGTCAACCATCTTCTTGTATGCCTTGGCTTTATGAATATTTCTTAATTCCCATTACAGAATCTAGTTTGTATATCTAGCAATTCCATTAATGTTTTTAGCATGATTTTTTGTTATGCAATCTTCTTCATGATGCAAATTAGTTTATGTATATTTTAGCCTTCCATTGTTCATATTGGAATATGAAAAATGACTTCTTATATTCTAATCTGTGTTTAACTGTTTGATGTTAAATATCTTGTAATGTTTCAAATTTATTTCATTATAGTACTTAGTATTATAATGCATAATCATTATGCCATAAGAAGTAAAAACGAATCTATTTAAAACAGGTTGAAAATCAAGTCCAGGCTCTTTTAATTTTTATATGAAGCATATTCTATTGAGCTATAAATAAAGTTTTTTAACAGTGTTGGATCTTTGAGAAGCTTTTAATTTGTCTATATAAGGCCAGAAGGTTGCAAGCATATCAAGGATTACAAGGACAAAGTGATACAATACACCATGTTCCAAATTATTATGCAAATTATATTTTTCTCATTTACCTAAATAATTGATGTAAATAACAGTCAGCATAATTCTCATGTTATGAACTATTAAGAGTACAGTTCAAATTTTATTGAACAAACCTCCTAATGATAACAGTATTTTTTTTAAACATAACTTACAATGCACTGTTCCAAATTATTACGCACATTAAGTTTCAACACTTTATAGGTTGTAAAGAACTGAAAATTTTCATCTGATTTACTGAAATCAAAAGCTATTTATATCAAACTTTTAACAACATTTTAACTTTTTAAACATTTTATCAGGTCACGTTACATTTTAACATAGGACTAGGGATGAGCGAACTCGAACTGTATAGTTCTTTTCGTAAAAGTCCGGGTTCGGGTTCGGTGTTCGTCGCTTTCTTGGCGCTTTTTTGACGCTTTCTTGGCGCTTTTTGAAAGGCTGCAAAGCAGCCAATCAACAAGCGTCATACTACTTGCCCCAAGAGGCCGTCACAGCCATGCCTACTATTGGCATGGCTGTGATTGGCCAGAGCACCATGTGACCCAGCCTCTATTTAAGCTGGAGTCACATAGCGCCGCCCGTCACTCTGCTCTGATTAGCGTAGGGAGAGGTTGCGGATGCGACAGTAGGGCGAGATTAGGCAGATTAACTCCTCCAAAGGACTTCACTTGATTAATCGATCGATCTGCAGCTGTGCATCATTGAGCTGCTGAAATTCAAATGCTCACTCACTGTTTTTAGGCTGCCCAGACCGTTTGTCAGTCACTTTTTTCTGGGGTGATCGGCGGCCATTTTGTGTCTTGTGCGGTGCTGCGACCAAGTGCATCCAAGCTGCGACCAAGTGCATTTAACCCTCAATGGTGTGGTTGTTTTTTGGCTAAAGCCTACATCAGGGTGAAGCTGTCACACCAAGTGCATTTAACCAGCAATAGTCTGTTCATTTTTTGGCCATATACTAAATCAGGGGCAAGCTGCGCCTGTCACCAAGTGCATTTAACCCAGGGGCGGACTGGGCCGGGGGGCAGGGGGGCAATTGCCCCCCGGGCCTCTCTGTCAGCTCATTGTCCCGGCCGGCTGGGCCGGAATTATATGTGACTGCACACTGCAGCCTGCCCTGCGGAGGGAGACGGGGAGCTGGGGAGGCGTGCGGCCGGCAGCCTATCAGAGAGGCCGCCGGACCGGCGCAGGCGACGAGATGACGTCATCGCGCCGCCTGACTGAGCCGCTGCGCGGCCGTAAAGTAAGGAGCAGCGCTGGAGGCGGGACGGGAGTATTTCAGTGAAGGTGCTGGACTCGGCTGGAGGTAGGAGGTAAGTATAAGTCTGACTGGCTTTTTTTCCTCCTTATTTCTGTCACTGATAGGGGGGCCTATCTGGCTACTGGCTACTGGCACATTATAGGGGGGGGCCCTATCTGGATACTTGCACATTATAGGGGGGCCCTATCTGGCTACTGGAACATTATAGTAGGGGGCCTATGGGCTACTGGCACATTATAGGGGGGCCCTCTCTGGCTACTGGCACATTATAGGGGGGGTATGGCTACTGGCACATTATAGGGGGGTATGGCTACTGGCACATTATAGGGGGGTATGGCTACTGGCACATTATAGGGGGGCCCAATATGGCTACTGTCACATTATAGGGGGGCCCAATATGGCTACTGGCACATTATAGGGGGGCCCAATATGGCTACTGGCACATTATAGGGGGGCCCTATCTGGCTACTGGCACATTATAGGGGGGCCCAATATGGCTACTGGCACATTATAGGGGGGCCCTATCTGGCTACTGGCACATTATCGGGGGGCCCTATCTGGCTAGTGGCACATTATAGGGGGGGTATGGCTACTGGCACATTATAGGGGGTATGGCTACTGGCACATTATAGGGGGGGTATGGCTACTGGCACATTATAGGGGGGCTATGACTACTGGCACATTATAGGGGGGCCCAATATGGCTACTGGCACATTATAGGGGGGCCCTATCTGGCTACTGGCACATTATAGGGGGGCTATGGCTACTGGCACATTATGGGGGGGGGGTATGGCTACTGGCACATTATATAGGGGGGCTATGGGTACTGGCACATTATAGGGGGGCTATGGGTACTGGCACATTATAGGGGGGCATATGGCTACTGGCACATTATTAGGGGGGCCTATGGCTACTGGCACAATATATGGGGGGCTATGGCTACTGGCAGATTATAGGGGGGCCTATTGGCTACTGGCAGATTATAGGGGGGCCTATTGGCTACTGGCAGATTATAGGGGGGCCTATTGGCTACTGGCACATTATAGGGGGGCCTATTGGCTACTGGCACATTATAGGGGCACTGGGGACATTAGCTCAACTGGAGACATTACAAGGGTGTATTTTTGACACTGTCTATTATAAGGAGAATTATTACAACTGGGAAGGGGGCATTATGGTGGGCTTTATTACTCCCCCATGGTATGACCCCCTAGTAGCAGCACCAGCCTCTCCCTGCTCTGCTATCCCTCTGCCCCTTCTCCAAATCCTTATTATGATATTTTTCTCATTAGGATAAAACACATCAGCTCCGCCGAGCCCCCGGACAAAGTGTGGAGGTGTCCGAGATCCCCAAGGGCCAAGCCAAGTAATTGTAAGTGTTCATATGAAATATGTTTATGTTATACACACATAGCATATACCGTGCCCCACAATATACAGCTGACGAAAGTGTCAAGGGGGGGGGGGGGGGGTCAGGAGGAGGCAGGGGAAATGGGTAAGCAGGAGGGGGGCTCAGTGGGCCTCTGCGTGTTACTTGCCCCCTGGGCCAAAAGTTGCCAGTCAGCCCCTGATTTAACCCTCAATGGTGTGGTTGTTTTTTGGCTAAAGCCTACATCAGGGTGAAGCTGTCACACCAAGTGCATTTAACCAGCAATAGTCTGTTTATTTTTTGGCCATATACTACATCAGGGGCAAGCTGCGCCCGTCACCAAGTGCATTAAACCCTCAGTAGTGTGGTTCGTCAAGCTGTGACACCAAGTGCATTTAACCAGCAATAGTCTGTTCATTTTTTGGCCATATACTACATCAGGGGCAAGCTGCGCCCGTCACCAAGTGCATTTAACCCTCAGTAGTGTGGTTGGTCAAGCTATCAAACCAAGTGCATTTAACCAGCAATAGTCTGTTCATTTTTTGGCCATATACTAAATCAGGGGCAAGCTGCGCCCGTCACCAAGTGCATTTAACCAGCAATAGTCTGTTCATTTTTTGGCCATATACTACATCAGGGGCAAGCTGCGCCCGTCACCAAGTGCATTTAACCCTCAGTAGTGTGGTTGGTCAAGCTATCACACCAAGTGCATTTAACCAGCAATAGTCTGTTCATTTTTTGGCCATATACTAAATCAGGGGCAAGCTGCGCCCGTCACCAAGTGCATTTAACCAGCAATAGTCTGTTCATTTTTTGGCCATATACTACATCAGGGGCAAGCTGCGCCCGTCACCAAGTGCATTTAACCCTCAGTAGTGTGGTTCGTCAAGCTGTGACACCAAGTGCATTTAACCAGCAATAGTCTGTTCATTTTTTGGCCATATACTACATCAGGGGCAAGCTGCGCCCGTCACCAAGTGCATTTAACCAGCAATAGTGTGGTTATTTTTTGGCCATATCCCAGTCTAATTCTGTCACTAAATCCATACCGGTCACCCAGCGCCTAAATACTAGGCCTCAAATTTATATCCTGCTAAATCTCTCGTTACCGCTGTCCTGTTGTGGCTGGGAAAGTTATTTAGTGTCCGTCAAAGCACATTTTTTGTTCTGGGTTGAAGTACAATTCCCAATTTAGCAATTTCATAATTTAGTGGTTCCTGCTATATCAGAGCTATTTGAAATCTATCCCTAAAAGGGTATATAATATTCAAGGTGCACATAGGGTCATTCAGAATAACTTCACACACATGCTACTGTGCATTTCCAAGTCTAATTCTGTCGCTAAATCCATACCGGTCACCCAGCGCCTAAATACTAGGCCTCAAATTTATATCCCGCTAAATCTCTCGTTACCGCTGTCCTGTTGTGGCTGGGAAAGTTATTTAGTGTCCGTCAAAGCACATTTTTTGTTCTGGGTTGAAATACAATTCCCAATTTAGCAATTTCATAATTTAGTGGTTTCTGCTATATCAGAGCTATTTGAAATCTATCCCTAAAAGGGTATATAATATTCAAGGTGCACATAGGGTCATTCAGAATAACTTCACACACACGCTAATGTGCATTTCCAAGTCTAATTCTGTCGCTAAATCCATACCGGTCACCCAGCGCCTAAATACTAGGCCTCAAATTTATATCCCGCTAAATCTCTCGTTACCGCTGTCCTGTTGTGGCTGGGAAAGTTATTTAGTGTCCGTCAAAGCACATTTTTTGTTCTGGGTTGAAGTACAATTCCCAATTTAGCAATTTCATAATTTAGTGGTTCCTGCTATATCAGAGCTATTTGAAATCTATCCCTAAAAGGGTAGATAATATTCAAGGTGCACATAGGGTCATTCAGAATAACTTCACACACACGCTACTGTGCATTTCCAAGTCTAATTCTGTCACTAAATCCATACCGGTCACCCAGCGCCTAAATACTAGGCCTCAAATTTATATCCCGCTAAATCTCTCGTTACCGCTGTCCTGTTGTGGCTGGGAAAGTTATTTAGTGTCCGTCAAAGCACATTTTTTGTTCTGGGTTGAAATACAATTCCCAATTTAGCAATTTCATAATTTAGTGGTTTCTGCTATATCAGAGCTATTTGAAATCTATCCCTAAAAGGGTATATAATATTCAAGGTGCACATAGGGTCATTCAGAATAACTTCACACACACGCTACTGTGCATTTCCAAGTCTAATTCTGTTAGTAAATCCATACCGGTCACCCAGCGCCTAAATACTAGGCCTCAAATTTATATCCCGCTGAATTTGAATACAATACATTGGGCCAAATAATATTTTTGTTGTTGTGGTGAACCATAACAATGAGAAAAACATCTAGTAAGGGACGCGGACGTGGACATGGTCGTGGTGGTGTTAGTGGACCCTCTGGTGCTGGGAGACGACGTGGCCGTTCTGCCACATCCACACGTCCTAGTGTACCAACTACCTCAGGTCCCAGTAGCCGCCAGAATTTACAGCGATATATGGTGGGGCCCAATGCCGTTCTAAGGATGGTAAGGCCTGAGCAGGTACAGGCATTAGTCAATTGGGTGGCCGACAGTGGATCCAGCACGTTCACATTATCTCCCACCCAGTCTTCTGCAGAAAGCGCACAGATGGCGCCTGAAAACCAACCCCATCAGTCTGTCACATCACCCCCATGCATACCAGGGAAACTGTCTCAGCCTCAAGTTATGCAGCAGTCTCTTATGCTGTTTGAAGACTCCGCTGGCAGGGTTTCCCAAGGGCATCCACCTAGCCCTTCCCCAGCGGTGAAAGATATAGAATGCACTGACGCACAACCACTTATGTTTCCTGATGATGAGGACATGGGAATACCACCTCAGCATGTCTCTGATGATGACGAAACACAGGTGCCAACTGCTGCGTCTTTCTGCAGTGTGCAGACTGAACAGGAGGTCAGGGATCAAGACTGGGTGGAAGACGATGCAGGGGATGATGAGGTCCTAGACCCCACATGGAATGAAGGTCGTGCCACTGACTTTCACAGTTCGGAGGAAGAGGCAGTGGTGAGACCGAGCCAACAGCGTAGCAAAAGAGGGAGCAGTGGGCAAAAGCAGAACACCCGCCGCCAAGAGACTCCGCCTGCTACTGCCCGCCGCCATCTGGGACCGAGCACCCCAAAGGCAGCTTCAAGGAGTTCCCTGGCATGGCACTTCTTCAAACAATGTGCTGACGACAAGACCCGAGTGGTTTGCACGCTGTGCCATCAGAGCCTTAAGCGAGGCATTAACGTTCTGAACCTGAGCACAACCTGCATGACCAGGCACCTGCATGCAAAGCATGAACTGCAGTGGAGTAAACACCTTAAAACCAAGGAAGTCACTCAGGCTCCCCCTGCTACCTCTTCTGCTGCTGCCGCCTCGGCCTCTTCTGCTGCTGCCGCCTCGGCCTCTTCCTCCGCCTCTGGAGGAACGTTGGCACCTGCCGCCCAGCAAACAGGGGATGTACCACCAACACCACCACCACCACCTCCGTCACCAAGCGTCTCAACCATGTCACACGGCAGCGTTCAGCTCTCCATCTCACAAACATTTGAGAGAAAGCGTAAATTCCCACCTAGCCACCCTCGATCCCTGGCCCTGAATGCCAGCATTTCTAAACTACTGGCCTATGAAATGCTGTCATTTAGGCTGGTGGACACAGACAGCTTCAAACAGCTAATGTCGCTTGCTGTCCCACAGTATGTTGTTCCCAGCCGCCACTACTTCTCCAAGAGAGCCGTGCCTTCCCTGCACAACCAAGTATCCGATAAAATCAAGTGTGCACTGCGCAACGCCATCTGTGGCAAGGTCCACCTAACCACAGATACGTGGACCAGTAAGCACGGCCAGGGACGCTATATCTCCCTAACTGCACACTGGGTAAATGTAGTGGCAGCTGGGCCCCAGGCGGAGAGCTGTTTGGCGCACGTCCTTCCGCCGCCAAGGATCGCAGGGCAACATTCTTTGCCTCCTGTTGCCTCCTCCTCCTTCTCGGCTTCCTCCTCCTCTTCTTCCACCTGCTCATCCAGTCAGCCACACACCTTCACCACCAACTTCAGCACAGCCCGGGGTAAACGTCAGCAGGCCATTCTGAAACTCATATGTTTGAGGGACAGGCCCCACACCGCACAGGAGTTGTGGCGGGGTATAGAACAACAGACCGACGAGTGGTTGCTGCCGGTGAGCCTCAAGCCCGGCCTGGTGGTGTGCGATAATGGGCGAAATCTCGTTGCAGCTCTGGGACTAGCCAATTTGACGCACATCCCTTGCTTGGCGCATGTGCTGAATTTGGTGGTGCAGAAGTTCATTCACAACTACCCCGACATGTCAGAGCTGCTGCATAAAGTGCGGGCCGTCTGTTCGCGCTTCCGGCGTTCACATTCTGCTGCTGCTCGCCTGTCTGCGCTACAGCGTAACTTCGGCCTTCCCGCTCACCGCCTCATATGCGACGTGCCCACCAGGTGGAACTCCACCTTGCACATGCTGGACAGACTGTGCGAGCAGCAGCAGGCCATAGTGGAGTTTCAGCTGCAGCACGCACGGGTCAGTCGCACTACAGAACAGCACCACTTCACCACCAATGACTGGGCCTCCATGCGAGACCTGTGTGCCCTGTTGCGCTGTTTCGAGTACTCCACCAACATGGCCAGTGGCGATGACGCCGTTATCAGCGTTACAATACCACTTCTATGTCTCCTTGAGAAAACACTTAGGGCGATGATGCAAGAGGAGGTGGCCCAGGAGGAGGAGGAGGAGGAGGAGGAAGAGGGGTCATTTTTAGCACTTTCAGGCCAGTCTCTTCGAAGTGACTCAGAGGGAGGTTTTTGGCAACAGCAGAGGCCAGGTACAAATGTGGCCAGACAGGGCCCACTACTGGAGGACGAGGAGGACGAGGATGAGGAGGAGGTGGAGGAGGATGAGGATGAAGCATGGTCACAGCGGGGTGGCACCCAACGCAGCTCGGGTCCATCACTGGTGCGTGGCTGGGGGGAAAGGCAGGACGATGATGATAAGCCTCCCACAGAGGACAGCTTGTCCTTACCCCTGGGCAGCCTGGCACACATGAGCGACTACATGCTGCAGTGCCTGCGCAACGACAGCAGAGTTGCCCACATTTTAACCTGTGCGGACTACTGGGTTGCCACCCTGCTGGATCCACGCTACAAAGACAATGTGCCCACCTTACTTCCTGCACTGGAGCGTGATAGGAAGATGCGCGAGTACAAGCGCACGTTGGTAGACGCGCTACTGAGAGCATTCCCAAATGTCACAGGGGAACAAGTGGAAGCCCAAGGCCAAGGCAGAGGAGGAGCAAGAGGTCGCCAAGGCAGCTGTGTCAATGCCAGCTCCTTTGAGGGCAGGGTTAGCATGGCAGAGATGTGGAAAACTTTTGTCAACACGCCACAGCTAACTGCACCACCACCTGATACGCAATGTGTTAGCAGGAGGCAACATTTCACTAACATGGTGGAACAGTACGTGTGCACACCCCTCCACGTACTGACTGATGGTTCGGCCCCATTCAACTTCTGGGTCTCTAAATTGTCCACGTGGCCAGAGCTAGCCTTTTATGCCTTGGAGGTGCTGGCCTGCCCGGCGGCCAGCGTTTTGTCTGAACGTGTATTCAGCACGGCAGGGGGCGTCATTACAGACAAACGCAGCCGCCTGTCTACAGCCAATGTGGACAAGCTGACGTTCATAAAAATGAACCAGGCATGGATCCCACAGAATCTGTCCTTCCCTTGTCCAGATTAGACATTAACTACCTCCCCTTAACCATATATTATTGGACTCCAGGGCACTTCCTCATTCAATCCTATTTTTATTTTCATTTTACCATTATATTGCGAGGCTACCCAAAGTTGAATGAACCTCTCCTGTGTCTGGGTGCCGGGGCCTAAATATATGCCAATGGACTGTTCCAATGTTGGGTGACGTGAAGCCTGATTCTCTGCTATGACATGCAGAATGATTCTCTGCTGACATGAAGCCAGATTGTCTGTTACGGGACCTCTCTCCTCTTCCTGTGTGTGTGCTGGGCCTAAATATATGCCAATGGACTGTTGCAGTGGTGGCTGACGTGAAGCCTCATTCTCTGCTATGACATGCAGACTGATTCTCTGCTGACATGAAGCCAGATTCTCTGTTACGGGACCTCTCTCCTCTGCCTGTGTGTGTGCTGGGCCTAAATATATGCCAATGGACTGTTGCAGTGGTGGCTGACGTGAAGCCTCATTCTCTGCTATGACATGCAGACTGATTCTCTGCTGACATGAAGCCAGATTCTCTGTTACGGGACATCCCTCCTCTGCCTGGGTGCTGGGCCTAAATATATGCCAATGGACTGTTGCAGTGGTGGCTGACGTGAAGCCTCATTCTCTGCTATGACATGCAGACTAATTCTCTGCTGACATGAAGACAGATTCTCTGTTACGGGACCTCTCTCCTCTGCCTGTGTGTGTGCTGGGCCTAAATATATGCCAATGGACTGTTGCAGTGGTGGCTGACGTGAAGCCTCATTCTCTGCTATGACATGCAGACTGATTCTCTGCTGACATGAAGCCAGATTCTCTGTTACGGGACCTCTCTCCTCTGCCTGTGTGTGTGCTGGGCCTAAATATATGCCAATGGACTGTTGCAGTGGTGGCTGACGTGAAGCCTCATTCTCTGCTATGACATGCAGACTAATTCTCTGCTGACATGAAGACAGATTCTCTGTTACGGGACCTCTCTCCTCTGCCTGTGTGTGTGCTGGGCCTAAATATATGCCAATGGACTGTTGCAGTGGTGGCTGACGTGAAGCCTCATTCTCTGCTATGACATGCAGACTGATTCTCTGCTGACATGAAGACAGATTCTCTGTTACGGGACCTCCCTCCTCTGCCTGGGTGCTGGGCCTAAATATATGCCAATGGACTGTTGCAGTGGTGGCTGACGTGAAGCCTCATTCTCTGCTATGACATGCAGACTGATTCTCTGCTGACATGAAGCCAGATTCTCTGTTACGGGACCTCCCTCCTCTGCCTGGGTGCTGGGCCTAAATATATGCCAATGGACTGTTGCAGTGGTGGCTGACGTGAAGCCTCATTCTCTGCTATGACATGCAGACTAATTCTCTGCTGACATGAAGACAGATTCTCTGTTACGGGACCTCTCTCCTCTGCCTGTGTGTGTGCTGGGCCTAAATATATGCCAATGGACTGTTGCAGTGGTGGCTGACGTGAAGCCTCATTCTCTGCTATGACATGCAGACTGATTCTCTGCTGACATGAAGACAGATTCTCTGTTACGGGACCTCCCCCCTCTGCCTGGGTGCTGGGCCTAAATATATGCCAATGGACTGTTGCAGTGGTGGCTGACGTGAAGCCTCATTCTCTGCTATGACATGCAGACTAATTCTCTGCTGACATGAAGACAGATTCTCTGTTACGGGACCTCTCTCCTCTGCCTGTGTGTGTGCTGGGCCTAAATATATGCCAATGGACTGTTGCAGTGGTGGCTGACGTGAAGCCTCATTCTCTGCTATGACATGCAGACTAATTCTCTGCTGACATGAAGACAGATTCTCTGTTACGGGACCTCTCTCCTCTGCCTGTGTGTGTGCTGGGCCTAAATATATGCCAATGGACTGTTGCAGTGGTGGCTGACGTGAAGCCTCATTCTCTGCTATGACATGCAGACTGATTCTCTGCTGACATGAAGACAGATTCTCTGTTACGGGACCTCCCTCCTCTGCCTGGGTGCTGGGCCTAAATATATGCCAATGGACTGTTGCAGTGGTGGCTGACGTGAAGCCTCATTCTCTGCTATGACATGCAGACTAATTCTCCGCTGACATGAAGACAGATTCTCTGTTACGGGACCTCTCTCCTCTGCCAGTGTGTGTGCTGGGCCTAAATATATGCCAATGGACTGTTGCAGTGGTGGCTGACGTGAAGCCTCATTCTCTGCTATGACATGCAGACTAATTCTCTGCTGACATGAAGACAGATTCTCTGTTACGGGACCTCTCTCCTCTGCCTGTGTGTGTGCTGGGCCTAAATATATGCCAATGGACTGTTGCAGTGGTGGCTGACGTGAAGCCTCATTCTCTGCTATGACATGCAGACTAATTCTCTGCTGACATGAAGACAGATTCTCTGTTACGGGACCTCCCTCCTCTGCCTGGGTGCTGGGCCTAAATATATGCCAATGGACTGTTGCAGTGGTGGCTGACGTGAAGCCTCATTCTCTGCTATGACATGCAGACTGATTCTCTGCTGACATGAAGCCAGATTCTCTGTTACGGGACCTCCCTCCTCTGCCTGGGTGCTGGGCCTAAATATATGCCAATGGACTGTTGCAGTGGTGGCTGACGTGAAGCCTCATTCTCTGCTATGACATGCAGACTAATTCTCTGCTGACATGAAGACAGATTCTCTGTTACGGGACCTCTCTCCTCTGCCTGTGTGTGTGCTGGGCCTAAATATATGCCAATGGACTGTTGCAGTGGTGGCTGACGTGAAGCCTCATTCTCTGCTATGACATGCAGACTAATTCTCTGCTGACATGAAGACAGATTCTCTGTTACGGGACCTCTCTCCTCTGCCTGTGTGTGTGCTGGGCCTAAATATATGCCAATGGACTGTTGCAGTGGTGGCTGACGTGAAGCCTCATTCTCTGCTATGACATGCAGACTGATTCTCTGCTGACATGAAGACAGATTCTCTGTTACGGGACCTCCCTCCTCTGCCTGGGTGCTGGGCCTAAATATATGCCAATGGACTGTTGCAGTGGTGGCTGACGTGAAGCCTCATTCTCTGCTATGACATGCAGACTAATTCTCTGCTGACATGAAGACAGATTCTCTGTTACGGGACCTCTCTCCTCTGCCTGTGTGTGTGCTGGGCCTAAATATATGCCAATGGACTGTTGCAGTGGTGGCTGACGTGAAGCCTCATTCTCTGCTATGACATGCAGACTAATTCTCTGCTGACATGAAGACAGATTCTCTGTTACGGGACCTCTCTCCTCTGCCTGTGTGTGTGCTGGGCCTAAATATATGCCAATGGACTGTTGCAGTGGTGGCTGACGTGAAGCCTCATTCTCTGCTATGACATGCAGACTGATTCTCTGCTGACATGAAGACAGATTCTCTGTTACGGGACCTCCCTCCTCTGCCTGGGTGCTGGGCCTAAATATATGCCAATGGACTGTTGCAGTGGTGGCTGACGTGAAGCCTCATTCTCTGCTATGACATGCAGACTGATTCTCTGCTGACATGAAGACAGATTCTCTGTTACGGGACCTCTCTCCTCTGCCTGTGTGTGTGCTGGGCCTAAATATATGCCAATTGACTGTTGCAGTGGTGGCTGACGTGAAGCCTCATTCTCTGCTATGACATGCAGACTGATTCTCTGCTGACATGAAGACAGATTCTCTGTTACGGGACCTCCCTCCTCTGCCTGGGTGCTGGGCCTAAATATATGCCAATGGACTGTTGCAGTGGTGGCTGACGTGAAGCCTCATTCTCTGCTATGACATGCAGACTGATTCTCTGCTGACATGAAGACAGATTCTCTGTTACGGGACCTCCCTCCTCTGCCTGGGTGCTGGGCCTAAATATATGCCAATGGACTGTTGCAGTGGTGGCTGACGTGAAGCCTCATTCTCTGCTATGACATGCAGACTAATTCTCTGCTGACATGAAGCCAGATTCTCTGTTACGGGACCTCTCTCCTCTGCCTGGGTGCTGGGCCTAAATATATGCCAATGGACTGTTGCAGTGGTGGCTGACGTGAAGCCTCATTCTCTGCTATGACATGCAGACTAATTCTCTGCTGACATGAAGCCAGATTGTCTGTTACGGGACCTCTCTCCTCTGCCTGGGTGCTGGGCCTAAATTTATGAAAATGGACTCTTACAGTGGTGGGTGACGTGAAGCCAGATTCTCTGCTATGGGACCTCTCTCCAATTGATTTTGGTTAATTTTTATTTATTTAATTTTTATTTTAATTCATTTCCCTATCCACATTTGTTTGCAGGGGATTTACCTACATGTTGCTGCCTTTTGCAGCCCTCTAGCTGTTTCCTGGGCTGTTTTACAGCCTTTTTAGTGCCGAAAAGTTCGGGTCCCCATTGACTTCAATGGGGTTCGGGTTCGGGACGAAGTTCGGATCGGGTTCGGATCCCGAACCCGAACATTTCCGGGATGTTCGGCCGAACTTCTCGAACCCGAACATCCAGGTGTTCGCTCAACTCTACATAGGACCCCTTATTTGATAGCAGCTTCACAAGTCTTGCATCCATTGAGCTTGTGAGTTTTTAGACAGTTTCTGCTTGAATTTGTTTGCAAGATGTCAGAATAGCCTCCCAGAGCTGCGGTTTGTATGTAAACTGACTCTCACCCTCATAGATCTTTTGCTTGAGGATGCTCCAAAGGTTCTTAATTGGATTGAGGTCAGGGGAGGATGGAGGACACACCATGACTTTCTCTCCTTTTTCCCCATAGTAGCCATTGATGCAGAAGTATTCTTTGCAGTATGAGATGGTGCATTGTCATGCATGAAAGTGACTTTATTACAGAAAGCATATGTAACGGATCTCCTAGCATCCTGCTTTCCGAGGACTCCAAGCACTCCAATTGACACCGTAAGCACTGCAGACCCCACGAACCGCCGAAGCTTGGTTGAGGTCTCACCGTCTCCTACCCACCCTGGACCTACGACAAGGCTCCAGGCTCCAGTGGGTGAACCTCTCCTAAAACCAGAGAGCAGGAACAGCTCTTACAAGAGCTGGTAGTTATGCCAGGGGAGTATAGCAAATCTTCAGCGTATAGCAATCTCTCAGTGTCGATCAGTTACCTAAACACCAGCCTCAACTTGGTAAAGGGTAAAAAAAAGTCTTTAATGGGTTATTTTTCAGCCTTTTATGCAAGTCTCCTAGCAAGGGACACTCCCCCTGGGGCCCTTTTAAAAGACTGTGACAGTTTATATTTTTGCCAATCACATGCATTTACAGTATTGAAACCTTCCCAGCAATTGTACACAAAATCCCCTTCCCTCTGTCTGTAACGCAATCAACAAAATACAATGAGCATTGTCTGTGACGCAATGACCTAACACACTGGTATTATCTGAGACGCAATTAACTAACACACTGGCATTGTCTGAGACGCAGTCAACAAAATACAATTACCAAACGTAATGGGCTAACTTAATCACTCACAGACAGACAACACACATTTTTCCCCAAAACACCGAAAACACACTAAAATCCCACACATCCCCATGGATAGCTCTGATCTGGGTGAACAACATATCCAAAAATCACCCAGATCCGAGCAGGGGTTCCCGAATTCCATGGAAGTCACATTAGGCCGGCCGCAAGCATGGCTTTCCTGCCCAAAACAGTTCCACAGATTTAAGCTGTAAGGCCCGTCTGTCTTCGCCTTCAAAGTTAGTATGGGCCATAATCCTGGGGCAAGAGGCTAGCAACTAGGCCACTCCAAAACCCAGTGGCGGGGTTGGTTTCGCCACAGCATAGTTCTTCCTTCTGTACCAGGGAAGACAATGGTCACTCCACATACTTTGCAGAGGTCATCTTAACACCTTTGGGGACCCTAAAGGGGCCGACCAGCTCTCTTCCCATGATTCTGGCCCAAAACATGACTCCCCCACCGCCTTGCTGACTTCACTGCCTTGTTGGAACAGGGTGGCCGTTCACCAACCATCCACTACTCCATCCATATGGACCGTCGAGGGTTGCACGGCACTCATCAGTCAACAGGACTGTTTGAAAATTAGTCTTCATGTGTTTGTCTGCCTACTGCAGCCATTTCTGCTTGTGAGCATTGGTTAGTGGTGGCTGAATAGATGGTTTATACACAGTTGCAAGACTCTGGAGGACTCTACACCTTGATGTTCGTGGGACTCGAGAGGCACCAGCAGCTTCAAATATATGTTTGCTGCTATATAATGGTATTTTAGCAGCTGCTCTTTTGATCCGATGCATGGATCTGGCAGAAATCTTCCTCAATGTGCCTTTATCTGCATGAACCTGTCTGTGCTCTGAATCAGCCACAAATCTCTTAATAGTGCGATGATCACGCCTAAGTTTTTATGAAATATCTAATGCAGTGGCGTAGCGTGGGTTGCCAGCACCCGGGGCAAGCCAAAAATTGCGCCCCCCCCCCCGCGCCTACCCCAGGCACGCCACTTTTAACAGATACTGTAGTAGATCACTAGCAGTCCTATGTAACACCACAGATAACACAGTGATAACTCTGAGTACAGATAATGTAGTAGATGGGTGTGAGGCCCCAGAATTCTGAACACGTACAGTGTGACCTGAAGTCTGGGGCCAGAATGCGGCAGTATGGGCCAAATTCTCAATCTTCTCCCCCAACCCTACCATGAAACAGATATGTGGATGGACATTATTATTACAGTAGAATACCGCACCATACCTGTTACATCCAGTGACGTCTCCTGTGATGTAGGCTCTCCTCGACGTCTTCATTCAGAGATAAGACCGCCATGATAACTTCTTTCAGCCGCTTCTCGTCTCTGCAGAGTTTCACCGAAAAAAATTTAGGTTCCTCACTTTACTATCATGCTCTCCTTCCTTCAACACTGTCATCCTGCTGCCCCCCAATACTGAGCTAGAGCCAGACAGATAGCTTTCATTCCCCCTGTATATTATAATGGCCCCCTCTTTATTATTAATGTACTGGCCCCCTCTTTAATAACAAAGAGGGGGTCATTACATTCATAACAAAGAGGGGGTCATTACATTCATAACAAAGATGGGGTCATTATATTAATAATGAAGAGGGGCCATTATATTAATAATAAAGAGGGGCCATTACATTAATAATAAAGAGGGGGTCATTATATTAATAATGAAGAGGGGCCATTACATTAATAATAAAGAGGGGCCATTACATTAATAATAAAGAGGGGGTCATTACATTAATAATAAAGAGGGGGCAGTACATTAATAATAAAGAGGGGGCAGTATATTAATAATAAAGAGGGGGCAGTACATTAATAATAAAGAGGGGGCCAATACATTAATAATAAAGAGGGGGCATTACATTAATAATAAAGAGGGGGCCATTACATTAATAATAAAGAGGGGGCCATTACATTAATAATAAAGAGGGGGTCATTACATTAATAATAAAGAGGGGGCCATTACATTAATAATAAAGAGGGGGCCATTACATTAATAATAAAGAGGGGGCATTACATTAATAATAAAGAGGGGGCCATTACATTAATAATAAAGAGGGGGTCATTACATTAATAATAAAGAGGGGGTCATTACATTAATAATGAAGAGGGGGTCATTATATTAATAATAAAGAGGGGGCCAATACATTAATAATAAAGAGGGGGTCATTACATTAATAATAAAGAGGGGGTCATTACATTAATAATGAAGAGGGGGTCATTACATTAATAATAATAATGTACTGGCCCCCTCTTTATTATTAATATAATGGCCCCCTTTTTATTAATAATGTACTGGCCCCCTCTTTATTATTAATATAATGGCCCCCTTTTTATTATTAATGTACTGGCCCCCCTCTTTGCTAATATAATGTCCCCCTCTTTGTTATTAATGTACTGGCCCCCTCTTTGCTAATATAATGTCCCCCTCTTTGTTATTAATGTACTGGCCCCCTCTTTGCTAATGTAATGTCCCCCTCTTTGTTATTAATGTACTGGCCCCCCTCTTTGCTAATATAATGTCCCCCTCTTTGTTATTAATGTAATGGCCCCTCTGTTATTAATGTACTGGCCCCCCTCTTTGCTAATATAATCGCCCCTCTTATTGCTGTGCCAATGCCTGTGAAGCCTTTCTGCTCCAGTCCTCTCTTCTCCTCTCCTTTCCCACCCCCCATACTGCCGCCAGAGCCTCTGCAATTAGGTAAGTTAACATAAAAAAAAAATACTTACCTATCTCCATCCCCGCTTGTTCCCGCCGCAGGCGGTCACGAACGCCTCACTGTGCCTTCCTGCGCCGCGTCATCGCGTCATCTCGCGAGACCCGACGCAGGAGGTCACAGTGAGGTTATCGTGACCGAGTCCTGCGTCGCTCGCCTCTACTGCCTTATAGGCTTCAGGCCTAGTGGCCTGAAGCCTATGGGGCATAACGGAGGGGACGGGAGCCATAGGCTCCCGTAGCCCTCATTGAAATTTCGGATGCCTGGCGCCCCCTGCAATTTGGCGCCCGGGGCAACGGCCCCTCCGGCCCCCCCCACGCTACGCCCCTGATCTAATGTTTTCATACCTCGTCCAAGGCATTGAACTATTTCACTCTTTTCGGCAGCAGAGAGATCCTTTTTCTTCCCCATATTGCTTAAAAATAATAATAATGTGGAACACCCTCCTTTAGTAGTTTTTCCTTAAATTGGGCTCACCTGCAAATCTAATTATCACACGTGTCTGAGATTGTTTTCAGTGATCAAAAGAGCCCTGAGACACAATGCCATCCATGAGTTAAACTGAAAAACAAAATATTTAATCTTTGTGAAACTTAAAATGAATTTGCATAATAATTTAGAACAGGGTGTAGCGTTAAGGATTTTGTGTGGAGTGGTAGTAGATGTAGTGGAAGTAGATTGTAGTTCAGTTATACTATAGCACTGAAGTTGGTTACACGTAAAAACGCTTGACGTGTTGAGACTTTGTAACAGAAGAGGTAAAGGAAGTTGAAGATATTCTTGGATTTATATATCATTACCTTACTGACAAGGTACATTGTCCTGGTCACAGTAGCCATAAGACCCTGACCTAAACAAGTTACATAGTTACATAGTTAAAGGGGTTCTGCACTTTCATTTAACTGATGATCTATCCTCCACAGTAAAGAAGCTTTGATTCTTCTGGAGACTGAACTTTTCCTCTCCAATCGGAGGCTGTGCCCCTTTGTCTTTTGAGCGCATTTTACATGGAACAGTTTTTCACTGTATTTTTTGTATGGCCCATTTATATATTGTATAGGTTAATCACGTCCCCACTTAGACGTTTCTTCTCAAGCCTAAATAAATTAAATTTTTTTAATCTTTTTTCATAACTAAGACCCTCCATGCCCCTTATCATTTAAGTCGCTCTCCTTTGTATTTTTTTTCAGCTGTAGTGCGTCCTTTCTATGGACTGGTGCCCAGAACTGAACTGTATATTCCAGATGAGGCCGCACCAACGCTTTGTAAAGTGGTAGTATTATATCCCTGCCCCGCGAATCCATGCCTCGTTTAATGCATGACAATATCCTGGTGGCCTTAGAAGCAGCTGATTGACATTGTATACTTAAATTTTATCTACCATCCACAAGAACACCCAAATCTTTCTCTATAAGTGACTCTCCTAGTGCTACATCACCTAGGACATATGAAGCACAGAGATTATTACTACCAATATGCTGTTCACAGAATTTTGTCACACACTGTTAGACATCTGCTGTTTATAGGGTTCCCACCCCAGTTGTAATAATAATAGATCACAGCAATTCAACTTGAATCAAAGATGCTTTTTTATTGCTGAGTACATAGAAAACAAGCGGCAGTAGGTGTGTGAACGTTTTCGGCGCACAGGCCTTCATCAGACACTGTGACACAGTTAGGGATCTAGGAGAGGGATGGAAGTACACCGTAGGTAAAAGTGCAGAATCGCACCAGTGGAAGGAAGGACCATTCCTCTCCTAGATACCTAACTTCAGCACAGTGTCTGATGAAAGCCTGCACGCCGAAAACCTACCGCCGCTTGTTTTCTATGTACTCAGCAATAAAAAAATCTTTGATTCAAGTTGAATTGCTGTGATCTATTATTACTACCAAGATGCATAACTTTATATTTGTCCACATTGAACCTCATTTGCCAAGTTGATGCCCAATCACTCAGAGTGTTCAAGTCAGCTTGTAGTTTATGGACATCTTCCATAGACTGTACAGTTCTACATAGGTTAGTATCATCTGCAAAAATAGAAATGGTGCTATTAATCTCATTCTCGATATCATTAATAGAGTTGAGCGAACACCTGGATGTTCGGGTTCGAGAAGTTCGGCCGAACATCCCGGAAATGTTCGGGTTCGGGATCCGAACCCGATCCGAACTTCGTCCCGAACCCGAACCCCATTGAAGTCAATGGGGACCCGAACTTTTCGGCACTAAAAAGGCTGTAAAACAGCCCAGGAAAGAGCTAGAGGGCTGCAAAAGGCAGCAACATGTAGGTAAATCCCCTGCAAACAAATGTGGATAGGGAAATGAATTAAAATAAAAATTAAATAAATAAAAATTAACCAAAATCAATTGGAGAGAGGTTCCATAGCAGAGAATCTGGCTTCCCGTCACCCACCACTGGAACAGTCCATTCTCAGATATTTAGGCCCCGGCACCCAGGCAGAGGAGAGAGGTCCCGTAACAGAGAATCTGTCTTCATGTCAGCAGAGAATTAGTCTGCATGTCATAGCAGAGAACGAGGCTTCACGTCAGCCACCACTGCAACAGTCCATTGGCATATATTTAGGCCCAGCACACACACAGGCAGAGGAGAGAGGTCCCGTAACAGACAATCTGGCTTCATGTCAGCAGAGAATCAGTCTGCATGTCATAGCAGAGAATCAGGCTTCACGTCAGCCACCACTGCAACAGTCCATTGGCATATATTTAGGCCCAGCACACACACAGGCAGAGGAGAGAGGTCCCGTAACAGAGAATCTGGCTTCATGTCAGCAGAGAATCAGTCTGCATGTCATAGCAGAGAATGAGGCTTCACGTCACCCACCACTGCAACAGTCCATTGGCATATATTTAGGCCTAGCACACAGGCAGAGCAGAGAGGTCCCGTAACAGACAATCTGGCTTCATGTCAGCAGAGAATCAGTCTGCATGTCATAGCAGAGAATGAGGCTTCACGTCAGCCACCACTGCAACAGTCCATTGGCATATATTTAGGCCTAGCACACAGGCAGAGCAGAGAGGTCCCGTAACAGACAATCTGGCTTCATGTCAGCAGAGAATCAGTCTGCATGTCATAGCAGAGAATCAGGCTTCACGTCAGCCACCACTGCAACAGTCCATTGTCATAAATTTAGGCCCAGCACCCAGGCAGAGGAGAGAGGTCCCGTAACAGACAATCTGGCTTCATGTCAGCAGAGAATTAGTCTGCATGTCATAGCAGAGAATCAGGCTTCATGTCAGCCACCACTGCAACAGTCCATTGGCATATATTTAGGCCCAGCACCCAGGCAGAGGAGGGAGGTCCCGTAACAGAGAATCTGTCTTCATGTCAGCAGAGAATCAGTCTGCATGTCATAGCAGAGAATGAGGCTTCACGTCAGCCACCACTGCAACAGTCCATTGGCATATATTTAGGCCTAGCACACAGGCAGAGGAGAGGTTCATTCAACTTTGGGTAGCCTCGCAATATAATGGTAAAATGAAAATAAAAATAGGATTGAATGAGGAAGTGCCCTGGAGTCCAATAATATATGGTTATGGGGAGGTAGTTAATGTCTAATCTGGACAAGGGACGGACAGGTCCTGTGGGATCCATGCCTGGTTCATTTTTATGAACGTCAGCTTGTCCACATTGGCTGTAGACAGGCGGCTGCGTTTGTCTGTAATGACGCCCCCTGCCGTGCTGAATACACGTTCAGACAAAACGCTGGCTGCCGGGCAGGCCAGCACCTCCAAGGCATAAAAGGCTAGCTCTGGCCACGTGGACAATTTAGAGACCCAGAAGTTGAATGGGGCCGAACCATCAGTCAGTACGTGGAGGGGTGTGCACACGTACTGTTCCACCATGTTAGTGAAATGTTGCCTCCTGCTAACACGTTGCGTATCAGGTGGTGGTGCAGTTAGCTGTGGCGTGTTGACAAAAGTTTTCCACATCTCTGCCATGCTAACCCTGCCCTCAGAGGAGCTGGCCGTGACACAGCTGCCTTGGCGACCTCTTGCTCCTCCTCTGCCTTGGCCTTGGGCTTCCACTTGTTCCCCTGTGACATTTGGGAATGCTCTCAGTAGCGCGTCTACCAACGTGCGCTTGTACTCGCGCATCTTCCTATCACGCTCCAGTGCAGGAAGTAAGGTGGGCACATTGTCTTTGTAGCGTGGATCCAGCAGGGTGGCAACCCAGTAGTCCGCACAGGTTAAAATGTGGGCAACTCTGCTGTCGTTGCGCAGGCACTGCAGCATGTAGTCGCTCATGTGTGCCAGGCTGCCCAGGGGTAAGGACAAGCTGTCCTCTGTGGGAGGCATATCGTCATCGTCCTGCCTTTCCCCCCAGCCACGCACCAGTGATGGACCCGAGCTGCGTTGGGTGCCACCCCGCTGTGACCATGCTTCATCCTCATCCTCCTCCACCTCCTCCTCATCCTCGTCCTCCTCGTCCTCCAGTAGTGGGCCCTGGCTGGCCACATTTGTACCTGGCCTCTGCTGTTGCCAAAAACCTCCCTCTGAGTCACTTCGAAGAGACTGGCCTGAAAGTGCTAAAAATGACCCCTCTTCCTCCTCCTCCTCCTCCTCCTCCTGGGCCACCTCCTCTTCCATCATCGCCCTAAGTGTTTTCTCAAGGAGACATAGAAGTGGTATTGTAACGCTGATAACGGTGTCATCGCCACTGGCCATGTTGGTGGAGTACTCGAAACAGCGCAACAGGGCACACAGGTCTCGCATGGAGGCCCAGTCATTGGTGGTGAAGTGGTGCTGTTCTGTAGTGCGACTGACCCGTGCGTGCTGCAGCTGAAACTCCACTATGGCCTGCTGCTGCTCGCACAGTCTGTCCAGCATGTGCAAGGTGGAGTTCCACCTGGTGGGCACGTCGCATATGAGGCGGTGAGCGGGAAGGCCGAAGTTACGCTGTAGCGCAGACAGGCGAGCAGCAGCAGGATGTGAACGCCGGAAGCGCGAACAGACGGCCCGCACTTTATGCAGCAGCTCTGACATGTCGGGGTAGTTGTGAATGAACTTCTGCACCACCAAATTCAGCACATGCGCCAAGCAAGGGATGTGCGTCAAATTGGCTAGTCCCAGAGCTGCAACGAGATTTCGCCCATTATCACACACCACCAGGCCGGGCTTGAGGCTCACCGGCAGCAACCACTCGTCGGTCTGTTGTTCTATACCCCGCCACAACTCCTGTGCGGTGTGGGGCCTGTCCCCCAAACATATGAGTTTCAGAATGGCCTGCTGACGTTTACCCCGGGCTGTGCTGAAGTTGGTGGTGAAGGTGTGTGGCTGACTGGATGAGCAGGTGGAAGAAGAGGAGGAGGAAGCCGAGAAGGAGGAGGTGGCAACAGGAGGCAAAGAATGTTGCCCTGCGATCCTTGGCGGCGGAAGGACGTGCGCCAAACAGCTCTCCGCCTGGGGCCCAGCTGCCACTACATTTACCCAGTGTGCAGTTAGGGAGATATAGCGTCCCTGGCCGTGCTTACTGGTCCACGTATCTGTGGTTAGGTGGACCTTGCCACAGATGGCGTTGCGCAGTGCACACTTGATTTTATCGGATACTTGGTTGTGCAGGGAAGGCACGGCTCTCTTGGAGAAGTAGTGCCGGCTGGGAACAACATACTGTGGGACAGCAAGCGACATGAGCTGTTTGAAGCTGTCTGTGTCCACCAGCCTAAATGACAGCATTTCATAGGCCAGTAGTTTAGAAATGCTGGCATTCAGGGCCAGGGATCGAGGGTGGCTAGGTGGGAATTTACGCTTTCTATCAAATGTTTGTGAGATGGAGAGCTGAACGCTGGCGTGTGACATGGTTGAGACGCTTGGTGACGGAGGTGGTGGTGGTGGTGTTGGTGGTACATCCCCTGTTTGCTGGGCGGCAGGTGCCAACGTTCCTCCAGAGGCGGAGGAAGAGGCCGAGGCGGCAGCAGCAGAATAGGCCGAGGCGGCAGCAGCAGAAGAGGTAGCAGGGGGAGCCTGAGTGACTTCCTTGGTTTTAAGGTGTTTACTCCACTGCAGTTCATGCTTTGCATGCAGGTGCCTGGTCATGCAGGTTGTGCTCAGGTTCAGAACGTTAATGCCTCGCTTCAGGCTCTGATGGCACAGCGTGCAAACCACTCGGGTCTTGTCGTCAGCACATTGTTTGAAGAAGTGCCATGCCAGGGAACTCCTTGAAGCTGCCTTTGGGGTGCTCGGTCCCAGATGGCGGCGGTCAGTAGCAGGCGGAGTCTCTTGGCGGCGGGTGTTCTGCTTTTGCCCACTGCTCCCTCTTTTGCTACGCTGTTGGCTCGGTCTCACCACTGCCTCTTCCTCCGAACTGTGAAAGTCAGTGGCACGACCTTCATTCCATGTGGGGTCTAGGACCTCATCGTCCCCTGCATCGTCTTCCACCCAGTCTTGATCCCTGACCTCCTGTTCAGTCTGCACACTGCAGAAAGACGCAGCAGTTGGCACCTGTGTTTCGTCATCATCAGAGACATGCTGAGGTGGTATTCCCATGTCCTCATCATCAGGAAACATAAGTGGTTGTGCGTCAGTGCATTCTATGTCTTTCACCGCTGGGGAAGGGCTAGGTGGATGCCCTTGGGAAACCCTGCCAGCGGAGTCTTCAAACAGCATAAGAGACTGCTGCATAACTTGAGGCTGAGACAGTTTCCCTGGTATGCATGGGGGTGATGTGACAGACTGATGGGGTTGGTTTTCAGGCGCCATCTGTGCGCTTTCTGCAGAAGACTGGGTGGGAGATAATGTGAACGTGCTGGATCCACTGTCGGCCACCCAATTGACTAATGCCTGTACCTGCTCAGGCCTTACCATCCTTAGAACGGCATTGGGCCCCACCATATATCGCTGTAAATTCTGGCGGCTACTGGGACCTGAGGTAGTTGGTACACTAGGACGTGTGGATGTGGCAGAACGGCCACGTCCTCTCCCAGCACCAGAGGGTCCACTAACACCACCACGACCATGTCCACGTCCGCGTCCCTTACTAGATGTTTTTCTCATTGTTATGGTTCACCACAACAACAAATATATTATTTGGCCCAATGTATTGTATTCAAATTCAGTGGGATATAAATTTGAGGCCTAGTATTTAGGCGCTGGGTGACCGGTATGGATTTAGTGACAGAATTAGACTTGGAAATGCACAGAAGCGTGTGTGTGAAGTTATTCTGAATGACCCTATGTGCACCTTCAATATGATCTACCCTTTTAGGGATAGATTTCAAATAGCTCTGATATAGCAGAAACGACTAAATTATGAAATTGCTAAATTGGGAATTGTATTTCAACCCAGAACAAAAAATGTGCTTTGACGGACACTAAATAACTTTCCCAGCCACAACAGGACAGCGGTAACGAGAGATTTAGCGGGATATAAATTTGAGGCCTAGTATTTAGGCGCTGGGTGACAGGTATGGGTTTAGTGACAGAATTAGATTTGGAAATGCACAGTAGCGGGTGTGTGAAGTTATTCTGAATGACCCTATGTGCACCTTGAATATTATATACCCTTTTAGGGATAGATTTCAAATAGCTCTGATATAGCAGAAACCACTAAATTATGAAATTGCTAAATTGGGAATTGTATTTCAACCCAGAACAAGAAATGTGCTTGAACGGACACTAAATAACTCGCCCAGCTACAGCACTAAGGACAGATTTAGCGGGATATAAATTTGAGGCCTAGTATTTAGGCGCTGGGTGACAGGTATGGGTTTAGTGCCAGAATTAGACTTGGAAATACACATTAGCGGGTGTGTGTGAAGTTATTCTGAATGACCCAATGTGCACCTTGAATATTATATACCCTTTTAGGGATAGATTTCAAATAGCTCTGATATAGCAGAAACCACTAAATTATGAAATTGCTAAATTGGGAATTGTATTTCAACCCAGAACAAGAAATGTGCTTGAACGGACACTAAATAACTCGCCCAGCTACAGCACTAAGGACAGATTTAGCGGGATATAAATTTGAGGCCTAGTATTTAGGCGCTGGGTGACCGGTATGGATTTAGTGACAGAATTAGACTGGGATATGGCCAAAAAATAAACAGACTATTGCTGGTTAAATGCACTTGGTGTGACAGCTTCACCCTGATGTAGGCTTTAGCCAAAAAACAACCACACCATTGAGGGTTAAATGCACTTGGTGACAGGCGCAGCTTGCCCCTGATTTAGTATATGGCCAAAAAATGAACAGACTATTGCTGGTTAAATGCACTTGGTGTGACAGCTTCACCCTGATGTAGGCTTTAGCCAAAAAACAACCACACCATTGAGGGTTAAATGCACTTGGTGACAGGCGCAGCTTGCCCCTGATTTTGTATATGGCCAAAAAATGAACAGACTATTGCTGGTTAAATGCACTTGGTGTGACAGCTTCACCCTGATGTAGGCTTTAGCCAAAAAACAACCACACCATTGAGGGTTAAATGCACTTGGTCGCAGCTTGTGCTGGCGCACCACAAGACACAAAATGGCCGCCGATCACCCCAGAAAAATGTGACTGACAAACGGTCTGGGCAGCCTAAAAACAGTGAGCAATTGAGGATCAGCAGCTCAATGATCCACAGCTGCAGATCGATCAGTTAATCAAGTCCTTTGGAGGAGTTAATCTGCCTAATCTCGCCCTACTGTCGCAGCCGCAACCTCTCCCTACGCTAATCAGAGCAGAGTGACGGGCGGCGCTATGTGACTCCAGCTTAAATAGAGGCTGGGTCACATGGTGCTCTGGCCAATCACAGCCATGCCAATAGTAGGCATGGCTGTGATGGCCTCTTGGGGCAAGTAGTATGACGCTTGTTGATTGGCTGCTTTGCAGCCTTTCAAAAAGCGCCAAGAAAGCGTCACAAAAGCGCGAAGAAAGCGACGAACACCGAACCCGAACCCGGACTTTTACGAAAATGTCCGGGTTCGGGTCCGTGTCACGGACACCCCAAAATTCGGTACGAACCCGAACTATACAGTTCGAGTTCGCTCATCCCTAATCATTAATAAATAAATAAAATAATAAAGGGCCTAGCACTGAACCTTAGGGTACACCACCTATAACCCGGGATCATTCTGAATAGGAATCATTGACCACAACTCTCTGGATGCGGTCCTTTAGCCAGTTTTCAATCCAATTACAAACTATACTTTCCAAGCCTATAGACCTTACTTTACTTATTAAGCATCTATGATGGACAGTATACAAAAGCCTTTGAAAAATCCAGAAACACTACATCCACAGCCACCCTTCTATCCAGGCTACTACTCACCTCCTCATAAAAACATATCAGGTTAGTCTGACAACTTCTGTCCTTGGTAAACCTATGTTGGTTACCACTTATTATTTACAGTCACATACCCCTATATATAGTCCCTTAAGAGTCCTTCAAACATTTTTCCCCACAACAAAAGTTAAAATAACTGGTTTATAATTACCTGTGAAGGACCTTAATCCTTTTTTAAATATGGGCACCACATTTGCCTTGCGACAATCACTTGGCACTATACCAATACTTTTAAAAATTATAAACAGGGGTACAGCAATGACTGAACTGAGCTCTTTAAGCACTCTTGGGTGTAATCCATCTGGACCCGGAGCCTTGTTCACATTTACCCTATTTAACTTGTATTGGACCATATCTACAGTTAGCCAAGTGAGTATATCACTGGATGTACTAACAGCCCCAGCACCACAGATATCAGCTCCTTTCTCTTCTTTTGTATATACAGAGCTAAAAAAAAACATTTATTAACGCTGCATTTTCCTTATCTACAGTGACTTCCCCCCTGTTATCATTATTTAGTGGACCTACCTGATCAGATTTAGGTTTTTTAGCATTTATATATTTCTTTTTACAGATTTTAGTAAACCCTTTGTAAACGCTTCAGCTGACTCCTCAGAATTGTATTTCTTAAATGTCATTTTTTTGTCTTTCATTGCCTTTCTTACAGTAGCTGTAAGCCATGGGGGGTTTAATTTTAGCCATTTATACCTATTACCTAAAGGAATACATTTTTTAGTGCAGTTACTTAATGTGGATTTAAAGCTCTCCCATTTATCGTCAGTATTATTATGTGACAGTAGCTGCGCCTAGTCTATGCCCTGATATGCTGCCCTCAAACCAGGGAAATTAGCCTTTTTATAATTTAGTTTCTTTGCTCTGCCTGACAGAGTTTGCTTCTTATAGTTTAGGGGGGATATAATTATATTGTGGTCACTATTTCCAAAAAGCTCTGCATCATTAGAAACTACCAGATCCAACAGAGCATTGCTCCTAGTGGGAGCTTCTACAAACTGGCCCATAAAGTGGTCCTGCAGCAAGTTGAGGAATCTTCTCCCATTTGCAGTTGAGGCAGAATCATGACCCCAGTCAATGTCTGGGAAGTTAAAATCTCCCATTATGACCACTGTACCAGCTTGTGCAGCCCGCTCTATTTGGTTATACAGTTGCATTTCTATCTCCTCCTGTGATGTTAGGGGGTCTATAGATTACACCAAGTACTATCCCTTTGAAATTCCACCCATAAGGGTTCCACATCCTCATCATCCCACAATTGCCTGTTTCCCACTTGTCTTCAGATCACTCCTCACATACAGCCACACGCCACCTCCTTTTCTATTGACCCTATCTTTCCTAAATAGTGTAACACTCTTAATATTTACAGCCCAGTCATGTGTTCTTCTAGTACCATAGCCTCCAGCTCCCCCATTTTTCTACCAAGACTTCTGGCATTTGTGAAAATTTACTTTAAATTACTATTACCTATAAAGTTAATATCTGGGAGTTTTGGGTTACCTTGGTTGATGTTTGTATGTACCGTAACAGGTTCTTGTTACCAGCAGCTCTATTTTTCATAAGTGTATTGTTATGCCCAGTCTTCTCCCTACTCTCCTCGCTAACCACAACCCCCACTAAATCCCCACTGTCGCCTTCTATATCCCACTCAAAAAGTTAATATGGTCCGCAACAATTTTATATAGTTACATAGTTAATGCGATTGAAAAAAGGCATAAGTTCATCAAGTTCAAACAAAGGATTGGTGAGAATGTGAGTTTTTGAAAAGAGGGAGTGAGGCCTAGACTTCTACACATTTTGATAACCATTAATGTTATTTACTTTACAGTATTAATTGAAGCCCTTTTTAAAACTGCCCAATGTTCCTGTTATGTCCTGAGGTAGACTATTCCACAGATTCACCATTCTTACATTAAAGAAGCATTAATGCCTCTGGAGACTGAACTGTTAAAGTAACTTAAAATGTTTAGAGGGTCCAAAGAGTGCCAAAAAATATTTATTAGGCAATATGCTGATATAGATGTGCTTGCTGAATTACTTGATAACTGATTGCCAGGTATTTTTTTTTAAGTATAAGCTAAACTATATTCACTTTTTCTTGCCAGGAGCACAGAGGTAAATCACACTGTTTGCCCGGAAAAAGCATACAACCTTCAAGTTCTATGGAAGCCTAATGCCAGCAGGGATTCTGTGTGACATAGTATAGCCTAGTACACATGGTTCTGCCTCAAAATCATATTTATTTTGCCCCAGAGTAAAAATTGGCAAGATGTGTTTATTCTAATCCATTTTATTGAGAAAAGCAATTCATAGTAACATTTCCCATTTTACATGTGCGCACATGATAATGCAAACACTTTAATGTCTATCAAACACTACACAGAACTAAACAATAAAACAAAAAAAAATTACTTTTCCAAATACGGTTTTGAGATAATAGTCATGGACACAGGTGTCTCGCTAATCACATTATGCTGTTCCGTGCCAGATACGTGAATTAGTCATTTTTAAATGTTTATATTTAATTAGCAAACATTATATTATAAAAAGAAACAGGTAATTACTCTTCCCTTGAAATCAAAAATGACGCTTTAACAAGAGCAAAATTAAATAACAGAAGGCAAATAAAAATGATATCCTGTCATGAATTGATGTATGTGTTTGGATGTTCTGCTATTAGTTAACACATTTGATTTATCAGTATTAACAACAACTTGATTTTTCAGCTTTAAGATCACTTCATGTAAGCTCTTTTAATATTAATGGTTCTCACCCATATCTAATTTTAATTCTGTAAGCTCTAAAATGGTTGAGTAAATTATATACACAGTGTACACTTACAGGTAGTGGTTTTCAAACATCCAGGGTTAGTACCTCAATCATTGTTATCATTACAATTTTTTCGGGAAAAATTTGGTTTGATCTGAATATATTTGTGGCGAATTACGTTAAAAAACATCTATTTTCTGGCTGCAGAGAGCCTTTATAATGGTGTAGAACACTGTGCCTTGTAGTAACACGCATAGGGAGTCTGCTTTGGTAGTAAATTAATACTGTGAGTCCGTATGACATGCAGATGATAGGCGTCGCTCTTAGAATTACTGCACACTTCATTTATTTGATCAGTCACGGGTCCAAAACTGACCAAATAACTCAAGTATGAACTCAGTCTTACAGGTCGATGTTAGCGTCAAGAAGAAGCGTACTCCATTTACACCGTCGTCATCTGATTCCACATAGGTGTCTACAGAACCTGTTCTATTAAACACTTATACAAGTAGAGCTCCCCTGGACAGAGTGGAGAGAATGTTAGCAGTAAGTTTGTGTTGACTACACTCATTTATTTGCCCTTCCTCTGATCCGTCAGAACAATCACCCACAAAAAATGGATCCTGTCTGTGGAGCATATGCTATCACTCGGTCAGCATTTGCCCAATAATATATCAGTATTGCTAATGCAAAAAAAAAAAAGGAGAGGATGTCTTCTGTGTTTTGTACCCACTCCTGCTTTTGGCTACCAAATCATAAGCCAATTCTGATGGGGCCATATAGGCCCTACAGCTGCTATACAGACAGGATCCACTGTGTGTCTCATTTTCCCTTCCTTCTGACAGATCAAAAGAAATGTCAAATAAATCATGATGTCCGCCAGGCCGAAAGGCAAAATAGTGGCCTACTCCCAGTCATGAAGTGGGGAGGGTAGCAACAGCATAAGAAGTCCATATAGTGGTCCTATGACAAATTGAGGATGTGGAATCAGCATCAGAATATCACAGAGTGGCAAGGTGACATAGTGTTGATATGGCAGCAGCATCAGGAGACCACAGAGTGGCAAGGAGATGTAGTGTGAAGATGGCAGAAGCAACAGGAGAATACCACAGAGTGGCAAGGCGACATAGTGTGGAGATGGCAGCAGCAGCAGGAGGATTCTACAGAGTGGCAAGGTGACATAGTGTGGATATGTCAGCAGCATCAGGAGACCACAGAGTAGCAAGGTGACATAGTGTGCAGATGGCAGCAACAGCTGGAGGATACCACAGAGTGGCAAGGTGACATAGTGTGGATATGGCAGTAGCAGGAGGATACCACAGAGTGGCAAGGTGGCATAGTGTGGATAAGGCAGCAGCAGCAGGAGGATACCACCGAGTGGCAAGTTGACATTGTGTAGATATGGCAGCAGCATTAGGAGACCACAGTGGCAAGGTGACATAGTGTGGAGATGGCAGCAGCAGCATGAGGATACCACAGAGTGGAAAGGTGACATAGTGTGAAGATGGCAGCAGCAGCAGGAGTATACCACAGAGTGGCAAGGCGGCATAGTGTGGAAATGGCAGCAGCAGGCGCATACCACAGAGAGGCAAGGTGACATAGTATGAATATGGCAGCAGCAGGAGGATACCACAGAGTGGCACTGTGACATAGTGTAGATAAGGCAGCAGCAGCAAGAGCATACCACAGAGTGGCAAGTTTACATACTGTGAATATAGCAGGAGCAGCGGCCTACTGACTACATAAGATGTCTCTGTAGTAGTTCAGTTTGTCCTCCCTCTCAGTGGGTGTAAAACAGGCCCCCATTCTGGAAAGGTAGCGAGGTTCCAACAAGAAGGAGAGCCAGAAGTCCTCCCTCTGCCGAATGATGACAATTCGACTGTCACTACGCAAGCAAGTGAGCATGGATTGGGCCATTTGCGCAAGTGAATCGGAGGGACTTCCTGCCTCCATCTCTACTGGATACTGCTACAGTGTGTCTGGGTCCACTGTCTCATTTTCCTCATCGCCCTGTAGCCCCTCTGGCTGCTCCTGCTCCGCCTCTCCTATGACCCGAGTAGAAAAAACACCCATTTGGCTACACATTGCCTGTGCTCCAATGTCCTCTTCCCCCTCCTCTTCCTCTTCCAGTTCAGCCCCAACCATGTGGCCAGGAGATCTAGGCACCACGTCTCCAGTGCCCTGACCAGCCATTGTTACCAGCATCTCTTCCAGGACATGAAGCAGTGGAATGATGTTGTACAGCCTGTACTCCTGTTGACTGACAAATAACGTGGAGTCATCAAAGGGCCTGAGCAAACGTCAGGTGTCACACATGAGCTGCCACTGACTGACATCGAAGTTACACAGAAATCGTTGATGGCCATTCTCTGTTAGTATAGTCAGTCCAACATATAGAGGGTGGAATTCCAATGGGTGGAAACATCACATATCACCCTATGTTTGGGGATGCCGTTCTGCCACTGCAGCTCACGGAGGGTGTGCGGTGTATGAGTGGCTTTAGTGCATGTACATTTTCCTGGCCATTTTTAAGATGTCTTGCAGATGGGTGGAAGACTACAGGAACCGCTTGACAAGCAGATTGAACACGTGTTCCATGCAGGTCACATGGCTCAGCTTTCCTTGACGCAGAGCCAACACAATGTTCTTCTCGTTGTCAGTCACCATGGTTCTCATTTTCAGTTGTCGGGGAGAAAGCCAGGATTCGATTTCTTGACAAAGGACATGGAGCAGTTCCTCCCCTGTGTGACTCCGCTCCCCAAAGGGAACAGCATGAAACTGCCTTGCCCTGCACATGTGGTATGCTGGATGGGCACTGTGACTTGTCCCTGCAGTGGAGGCTGGGGACATGGTGGAGGATGAGGAGTCATAGGCAGACATTGTCGCAGGACCAATGGCGTGACAACGTGGAATCGGAAGCAGCTTGACCTGGCCAAGTTGCTGGTGTGGCTGTTCAGGAACCACATTCACCCAGTGGGCCGTAAAGGACATGTACTGTCCCTGACTGTAGTTACAGCTCCACACGTCGGCGCTGCCGCGCACTTTGGCTCAGGCTCAAGGACTGGCCCACCTTCTGTTCAACATATTTGTGCAGGGCTGGTACTTCCTTTTTCACAAAGAAATGACGGCTTTGGACTTTCCACCTCGGCTTGGCACAAGCCATCAGTTCTCTGAAAGGTGCAGAGTCCACCACTTGGAAAGGGAGGAACTGCAGCACCAGCAACTTGGACAAAAGCATGTTTAGCTTCTGCGCCATTGGATGCATGCACGCATACTGCTGTCTCTTGACAATCGCTTCAGTGATCGATTGCTGATGGAATGACTGATGAGGAGAAGGAGCATCTGGACCACCAGCAGATGGGAATGACAGACAGCCCCCTTCAGCTGAGGTGGTAGAGCCTTGACTGGCTGAAACGGGGTGTGTGCCACTGGGTGATGCAGTGGTAGCTGTGGCAGGCTAGCTGTTGCAGACTGGACAACCACATCGGAGCCACGGTTCTCCTAGGCCACTGCATGGCAATGCTGCATATTTTGACGCAGGGCAGTAGTGGAAAACCAAAGAATAATTAAAGCCACACATAGAAGTACCAAAATACCATCTTTATTAATCAATATAACAATAAATAAATAAAATGCAGGGAGTGTTGAAATGTAGAGTAACAAGCAAACTCCACTAGTCAATCAAACACAGGATATACTGGTCAGATAAAAACTACAGTAGCAGTCAAAAGGGGTGTACCAGGCATTAATCGTGGAGAGATGGCAAAATATGGATCATCTACCCCATAAATTATATCGTATCATCATCCAAGACTAATCCCCCATGCAAATGTATATCTGTGTATCCGATCAGAAAAAATTCCCGTGTGAAGGAAAGGGTATGAGTTGTGGTGTGGCAAACACCCAACACAACCAGCAACCCACCACACCCTAGACACAAATCCCAAAAGGCAAATTACCAACAATAGCAAATACCAACCAGTTTTGGGGAGAGCCAGAAGCCTGAAGTACGTTTCGCAAAATGCGCTTCTTCCGGGGGGGGGGGCGTGTCATGCCATGTCCTACATCTACCTATATATACATCTCTTAATTAATACATACAAAAGGATATCCAATAGGCTTGTTCTACCGGCTTGTTCTACCGCATCAAGCAGCACCAAACAAGGCACTGGTATCTCAAGGATAAAAAGCACCCGCCCTATGGCGCACTAAGTGCGGCGTCCCACTACGTGTGTGTGGGCACTGCTTAAAAGCACTTTTTGTCTTAACAATTGTATTGTGCGGTATTGTAGGACTTTGTACTAATGTATCTGCAAAATCCCTGTTACCAGGCAGATTAGGTGTAATTTGTACATCCCACCACTAGATGGGGATAAAACTTAGGTTCTATATATACCTAGGTGAGGCCTAGTGAGAAGGGTGGTTGTTGAAAATGTAGTTAGATTCTAGAGCAGATCTGAGTAGATCAGATTAGATTAGTGGGAGAGAATGTAGAGTGAAGACTCCATGAGTGGAACCAACTTCGCTATGAAGTGGTACTAAGATGTGAGGCGCAGAAGAGCGTTTTCCTTCTGTAGCTGGACTATACACTTGCGTCCCTGACCAGTAGGAGAGAGTTTGCCTCCCTGGAATAGAAACAAGCTTCCTAAGGAATCATTGGTGATAGCCATTATTCAGGGCTACAGACACCTTTGCGCATGGTGGAAGACTTATAACTTCTGGCAGCCACACCATACTTCTGAGAGACAGATGAGTTTGCCTGTCCCAATGTTCAGCTTGTAGGGAAAGGACAAGGAATAGGACTGAGCACATCAATAGGAACAAGGTACACTTTACCCGCAGATCCAAATCAAGCCTAGAAACAGTGGATTTTCAGAATCAACTCTGTCAACATCAAGAGACTGCATTTTTGTACTGCTGCAACCAAAGTCATCAACAGTAAAAGTTGTAAGTTGCATCTTACCACTGTCTACCTCATTATTACCACTATTGGTTGTACCACCATTGATGGTAATGGCGTCACGACAAAAACCATCAAGGGACACAGCCGCAACAAGCACCCTAAGCACCCCTAACATCAAGGGCACCTCAACCACCATCTTGGCTGATGCTTCCCTACACAGAGCATGCCCCGGAGGATTTCGTGCTGTCCACCACAACACTGTGCTGCCAGCCCAGGCAGGCTTTCTGCTAACCGTGAGTAAACTGATGAACTGTGTGTTATAATTTGGCCCCTCATCGGTCCATCGTGCACCTCACGTGTTGCCCCTGCGCTACTGGCTGGCTGCACAAGTTTATCAAGATCACAACGTTTGGTCTCACATGATCGCACACGTGATCGCCAAAGCATAAGAAGGAGCGGAATGTGGTATGGGACTCCTATTCGACCAGCCCCCACCTCCATCACATGACTGATACACATCAGAAACTGCATATCAAATAGCAAACCTAAAGAGTAAGGCAATTTAATATATATAAAATCTAAAATGTGTTATGAATATGCACACCCTCAGGCTGCACATTGATGTGGTCTATACCACCCCCACAATAGTTAATCATAAACAAACAATTGTCCATAATAGACTTATAATAAACATTAGATATATGTCATCCTTCCGAACGGCAGTGAAATGTAAAGTGCAATACAGACAGCCATATATATGATCAAATATGGCAATAAATAACAATATCATAAAAAGTTGCATATACCCCCACACAATTGAATAGAAGATACAGAACACAAAATAATATATGAATATGTGCAAAAAAAAGTGACACCACAAAAACAAATGGTGACCAAAAGTGCAAGTGCAGTGACCCCAGGTGACTAAGTACCAACCAGTGATGTGTGTAGAAGATTAATTAAAAATTATATATATAAATCCTAAAAAATGCATGTATATACATATGTCACAGTATCATTGATATATTCATTGATGGCATGATTGTCATATATCTGTGTGATTCCAAAGAGCACATATATTTCTGGAAAAAAAATATATAAAAAAAAAAAATACAAAATAAGAGATTCAATAAAATAGGACAATAAACAAGGCACCAAGACCACAAAAGCCAGTTAAAATAATGAATTCTTAATTAAATAAATCACAGTTAAAAAAGGAATCATACCTAGTGGTCTGATGATCCAATAAACAGAGACTGTCAGGTTACTTAAAGGAATGGAACATAACTGTTGCCATAATTTAAACCGAGTGGTACAATAGTGTTCAAAACAAAGATCCAGCGTGATTCTTTCTGGCTCAACAGTTTCTTCCAATTGCCCCCTCTTGATGATAAATTCACATGGTCAATTCCCCTGAACCAGAGAAGAGAACTGTTGCAATCATGCATTTTCTTAAAATATTTCGGAATGGTTGTCAAGTTGTCAGTATCATCAATTTCCTTAGCCGCTTCAATGCCTAATAAGTGTTCTCGGATGCGTCTCTTAAATTGACGTGATGTCATCCCCATTTTGTTGCAAGGGCACTTGGCCCAATATATAACTCCAATGGTAGTGCATGTGATTGGATAAGTAATCTCGTATTGCTTGTGTTGTACAGAATCCCAAAATATATCAGTCCTGTCCATATTGGTGCATGCTATGCACTTTCCACATTCTTTAATGCCCCATATTGGGCCATTTCTGCCAAACAGTCCAGGTTGTTTGGTCATATAGTGACAATGGACCAAGTGGTCTCTTAGGTTCTTCGCTCTTCTATATGTCACCTGTGGATGGGCAGAAATTAATGTACTTAGTTGGGGGTCAATTTTCAATATATCCCAATACTTTTCCAGCACTGCACGAACTTCCCTCCATTTGGTGTTGTATGTAGTAATAAAACGCAACTCACCAGTGTCCTTTTTCTTAATTTTTTTTGTAGAGTAGGTCAAAGCGGTCAGATAGTTGAGCTCTCCGATAACCCCCCTCTATAGAGGACTTGGAATAGCCTCTTCCTGAAATCTTTGACGTAAGTCTTCAGCCTGTCGTTCGAATGCCTGGTCAGTCGAGCATATCCTTCTTGCTCTCAGGAATTGTCCAATTTGTATGCTATTTATTTGTTTACTGGGATGTGCAGATCTGGCCAGCAACAAGGAGTTTACAGACGTCCAAATAGTCCACCCGTGACCAACTCGTCTTATAAGTAAGTTTGATGTTCTTGTTGTTTGTGTTGAGTAGTGTTACAAAAATCCCAAATTCTTCTTCAGAACCCTGCCAAATAATTAAAAGATCATCAATATAGCGTCCCCAATATTGCACTTGACTGGCCATGGGTAGGGGTTTGATTACAGAACTTCCCTCTCACAGTCCCAGGATTAAATTAACAGGGCAGGGCTGTAGTGCCAACCGTGACACCCTGGCTTTGCTTCACCTTCTGCCCACATATTCTACATGTGGCCACATTAACCTCCTCTGGCAGCATAATAAGAAAAACTGCCGAGTATGTGATTTTCCCCCAACAGTACTGACTGACTGCTACCGTCGCTGCCTCCTTGAACCCCTGCACCACTACTTCCTGAGCAGGTAGGCTGCTGCGAAGCAGGTGGTCTGTCCCGGGCACATTTGTTTCCTAACCTGCAACTGCTGCCACCCTGCTAACTCCCAGCCATGCTAACACCTTGCTGGCTCAGTGACTGCCTCACAGGCAAGCTGCCACCCTCTTCTCCTGATGATGATGAAGCTGCTTCTGCTCTCAACTGCGATCGACTTCCTCATTATCAAGTAGTGTCTGCACGTCACCGTTGTCGTCTTCAACGGTCTCTGGGTCAGGAGGCTGACTGCTCGCAACTCAAGCTCCTGGGCCACTCTCCTCATGACTAATTGCCCGCCTAGCAGAGATGACGTGGATGACCAAGTTAACCAATCAAGAACCGCTAGGTTGCTGGTTAAGACACAACCGCTAAATGACACTCTCGCTGCGACTTCTGCTGCCACGCCCCCTTACTCTGCTGTGACCTCTGCTTGCCTCAGAAACATTTAGGCCTCTGCCACTTCTCTGCCTGACATACTTCTAGCTGAACTAAACAAATTAAATAAAAATTAAAACACCCCTAAAAGTGACAAATATATTTTTCTTTTTGTACTGAAATACACCACTATACGCTTTCAGCAGAAATAACTGCAAAAGGGAACTGAGAATATATTTTTCTCGTTGGACTGATATAGGCTACTATACGCTTTGACCAGAAATAACTGCAACAGTGCAGTGCATATCTATTTTTAATTTTTTACTGAAATACACCACTATAAGCTTTCAACAGAAATAACTGCAACAGTGCAGTGCGTATATATTGTTATTTTTTACAGTAATACACACATATACACTTTAAACTGAAATAACCAAAGAAGTGAACTGAGAATATATTTTTCTTTTTGTACTGAAATAGGCCACTATACGAGTTCACCAGAATTAACTGCAGAAATGCACTGAGAATATATTTTTCTTGTTGTACTGAAACATGGCCCTATACGCTTTGACCATGAAAAACTTAAAGAGTGAAGTGCGTATATATTGTTCTTGTAGTACTGAAATACATCCCTATACGCTTTCACCAGAAATAACTGCAACAGTGCAGTGCATATATATTTTTCAATAACTGCAGAAGTGAACTGAGAATTAGAGATGGCCTTGCGGTTCGCCCAGTGGTAGTTTTGCGGCGAGATTTGCTTGTTCGCGATTCGGCGAAAATGAGAACATGGCGATATTCGCACGCAACATTTTTTTTGCATAACGCAGAACTTTGACCCATGACACATCCATCAGGTGGGACAGGACAGCCAATTGAGATGTTTCAGCAAATTGACACACACCCTACCCTATAAATAAACCCGATCTGGCCGCCATTTTACATTCAGTCTTTTGTCAGTGTAGGGATCTGTGTGGAGTAGGGACAGACTATTAGGGACACCAAAAGCTAGCTAATAGGGCTACAAAAGTCCTTTTAAGGACTGGTATAGGTGTGCTATCGATACAGAGGGGTGTAACATACTTATAATATACGTTATGACATAGAAAGTATATTATAGTGCATTTGTATTTTGCAGCAGTTGTGTGCAGTTCTGCAGCAATACCGCAACTATACAGAGGGACAAACGCTATTGAAACAACTAATTGTAACTAATGTGATATACCAGTTGCCCCCCAAAAAAATTATTGAGGCAGGGGTGTGATATACCTGTAATATACTTTCTATATAGTGCATTTGTATTGTGCAGCAGTTGTGTGCGGTTCTGCTGCGATACCGCAGCTATACAGAGGGACAAATGCTATTGGAACAACTAATTGCAACTGGTATGATATATCAGTTGCCCCCCAAAAAAACTGATTGAGGCAGGGGTGTGATATACCTATAATATACTTTCCATATAGTGCATTTGTATTGTGCAGCAGTTATGTGTGGTTCTTCTGAGATACTGCAGCTATGCAGAGGGACAAACGCTGTTGGAACAACTAATTGCAACTGGTGTGATATACCAGTTGCCCCCCAAAAAAACTGATTAAGGGGTTTGATATACCTGGTTCCAGCTAATAATCATTAAGGGGTTCTATATACATGATTCCACAAATACTGCTCTTCTATAGGGACTTTGTCACAGAGTCATTTTGAAAATGACAGGCAGAGGAAATGGCAGGCCATTATGCAGGTGTGGTAGGTGTTGGGCAGGTGCACCAGGCCAGAGCCTAAGTGGGAAGTTGGAGAAGGTGCGTGCTATTACGTCAAAGGATGGAAAAGAGCTGGTTGAGTGGCTCACTCAGCCTTCCACTTCTGCACACTCCTCATCCTCTCTATCTGAACCCTCTTCACTCTCTGCTGTGTTCACCCCTAAGACACCACCACCACCACCACCAAAGCCCCTCCACTCGAGTCAGAGGAATTATTTTCCCATCCATTCCCAGACCTTACTGATGCTCAGCCATTCTTGGGATTGGATGAGGAAGAGGAGGTAGCAACGGCTGCCACCCAGCGGTCTGATGACAGTACCCAGATCAGCCCAAGGAGGGTGGTCCCAGCTGTTGCTGCTTACTCTCTAATGTCAGTGGTGGTGAAGGTGACGATGATGACGTGTCGATGGACGTCACGTGGATGGCCACAAGAGAGGAAGAGGTGGGGAGTTCAGAGGGAGAGACGGAGCAGCAGATAGGGAGGAGAAGAAGGAGAAGCAGGCAGAACTTGCAGTGCACAGGAGGCAAAAAGCAGACTGCAAAAGTATCTGGAGCGAGCCATCCACCATGCACGGTCACATCTTGTGCTCCCAGGAAGGCAGCACATGGCTCCGCAGTGTGGGCTTTTTTTAACTTGTCAGCTGCTGACAATAGTGTTGCCATCGGCAGCCTGTGCTTTCAACGCATAAGTCGCGGTAAGGCCAACACTCACCTAGGGACGAACGCCTTAAGAAGGCACCTGGCCTCCCATCCCCGAGCCCAGTGGGAGTAACACCATCAGAACCAACAAAGCCACACTCCCGGCGCTCCATGTCCTGCCTCTTCTCCTTCTACTCTCTCCTTCCATTTGTCCTCCACACCACCTTCCACCGTGCCATCGTCGCATTCATCTGGCAAAATACAGGCTTCCGTGGCCAAAATGTTTGAAAATGAAAAGTTGATGCCGGACAACCCTCTTGACCAACGGCTGACCGCCGGCTTGTCGGAACTGCTAGCCCGCCAACTACTTACATATAAACTGGTGGACTCGGAGGCCTTTAGAAAATTTGTGGCCATTGGCACACCTCAATGGAAGGTCCCTGGAAGGAAATATTTCTCCCAGAAGGGCATCCCAGAGCTATATGGCCATGTTGAGCAGCAAGTGAATGTATCTCTGGCACACAGTGTCGGTTCCAAAATACATCTGACCACAGACACGTGGTCTAGCAAACACGGGCAGGGAAGGTTCATAACTTTTAATGTCCACTGGGCGAACCTTCTGACAGCTGTCAAGCATGCAACCCATGGCACCCTTGTGGATTTGGTGTTACCGCCATGCATTGCATGCAGGCCTGCCTCTTCCTTTCCTCCTCCTACTCCATCCTCCGTCTCCTCCTCGGCTGACTCCTCCTTTTTCACTGCTACCGCCTCTTCCGCTGCACCCCCCCAGCTCCCGAGAACCTATTTGACATGCCAGGTGAGATGTTGCCATGCTGTGCTGGGGCTGTTGTGCCTGGAAGCCAAGGGCCACACCGGTCCTGCAATCCTTTTAGCTCTGTGGTCACAGGCCAATCAGTGGCTAACCCCGCTAAATTTGACAGTTGGTAAAGAGGTGTGCAACAACGGTACCAATATTCTGAGCATGCTGAAACAGGGCAAAATGCCGTGCATGGCACACGTCCTGAACTTAGTCATGCAGCGATTCATTGCCAAATACCCCAGGGTCCAGGGCATCTTGCGACAGGCCAGAAAAATCTCTGTCCATTTTAGAAGATATTACACTGCCATTGCTCGCCTTGCTGACATTTAGCAGAGAAACCACTTGCCCATCAGACGTCTGATTTGTGACTGCCCGACGAGCTGGAACTACACCTTGTATTTGCTTGATAGGCTGCTCCAGCAGAAATGTGCTTTTAACAACTACCTGTACGAATTCTGCGGCAGGACAGGTTTTGGGGAGCTTGTTTTCTTTTTCACTGCGCCAGTGGCTGCTCATGCCAGTGGCTGCTTCTGCGGCCATTTGATGACATCATCAAACTTGTCAGTCGCAGCCAGGGCACCATTAGTGACATCATACCTTACGCCTTCGGGCACTGGCAGAGGAATTTCTAACTACAGAGAAACAGTTGCGGGTACCAATCCTACCACACATGCAAGAAGAGGGTGGTTTGAAGATGTGTTGGTCACTTCAGATATGAGATCATTCTTGCAGCCAACCCATCGAAAGCTGCCTTCCGGATCCAGCCTCAGGGAATGCCTAGACCAACAGGTGTCCAACTACATCGGGTTAACGGCCAATGTGGACGCTCTGAGAAGCGAGGAACCCCTGGACTACAGGGTGTGCAGGCATAACATGTGGCCAGACCTGGCACAATTTGCCATGGAACTCTTGGCTTGCCCCTCGTCAAATGTCCTGTCTGAAAGGACGTTCAGCGCAGCATAAGGGATCGTATCCGATAAGCGCACTTGCCTAGCTCCTGACAGTGTGGACTACCTCACATTTCTAAAAATGAATGAGGCATGGATATTGGAAGAATTCAACACTTGTGACAGACAGGTTTAATTGAATTTCACCTATTACAATTAGTTTTTTTTTCTCAAGAGGGGAGATTTTCTTAGCCATGTTTTTAATCCAAATTAATATTTTTAGTAATTTTAAACATATGTATTTGACATGGATTAGTACTGGCCTGCAGTAAAATTGATACAATGACCATCTAATATACCTCCAGCCACATTATCACTTGATGTTTTCAGTCATGTGAATAACTAATGTTTGGGGGCTGTATTCCACTGGCTTGCAGTAAAATTGATATACAATGACCGTCTAATATACCTGCAGCCGCATAATGACTTAATCTTTTCTGTACGGTGAAGGCATAATTTTTGGGGCCTGTAATTTAACTGGCCAACAGTAAAATTGGTATAGAGTTAAAGCCTAATGTACCTCCAGCCACATAATGACATGATCATTTCGGTACAGTTAATGTTTAATTTTTGGGGGCTGTAATGTAACTGGCCAACAGTAAAATTGTTATGCGGTGACCTCCTAATGTAACTCCAGCCACATAATGACATGATCTTTTCTTTACGTTGAATGCATAATTTTTGGGGCTTTTAATGTAACTGGGCAACAGTAAAATTGTTATACGGTGACCGTCTAATGTACCTCCAGCCACATAATCACTTGATCTTTTCTGTACGGTGAATGCCTAATGTTTGGGGCCTGTACTTCACTGGCCTACAGTAAAATTGATATCCAATGAACATCTAATATACCTCCAGCCACATAATTACTTGATCCTTCCTGTACATTGAATGCATAACTTTTGGGGCCTTTAATGTAACTGGCCAACAGTACAATTGTTATACGGTCACAGCCTAATTTACATCCAGCCACATAATCACTTGGCCTTTTCTATACGGTGAATGCCTAATTTTTGGGGCCTGTACTCCACCGGCCTACAGTAAAATTGATATCCAATGAACGTCTAATGTACCTCCAGTCACATAATCACTTAATATTTTCTGTACGGTGAATGCCTAATGTTTGGGGCCTGTACTTCACTGGCCTACAGTAAAATTGATATCCAATGAACGTCTAATATACCTACAGCCACATAATGACTTGATCTTTTCTGTACACTGAATGCATAACTTTTGTTATACAGTCACAGCCTAATTTACCTCCAGCCACATAATCACTTGTTATTTTCTGTATGGTGAATGCATAATTTTTGGGGCCTGCAATTTAATGGGCCAACAGTAAAGTTGTTATACGGTGACCGCCTAATGTACCTCCAGCCATATAATCACTTGTTCTTTTCTGTACGGAGAATGCATAATTTTTGGAGCCTGTAATCTATCTGGCCAACAGCAAAATTGTTATAGGGTGACCGCCTACTGTACTTCCAGCCACATTATCAATTGTTCTTTTCAGTATGGTGAATTAATCATTTTCGTGGCCTGTAGTCCACTGGCCTACAGTAAAATTGATATCCATTGACCGTCTAATATACCTCCAGCCACATAATCACTTAATGTTTTCTGTCCGGTGAATGTCTAATATTTGGGGCCTGTACTCCATTGACGTGCAGTAAAATTGATATCCAATGACCGTCTAACGTACCTCCAGCCACATATTGGCTTGCTCTTTTCTGTACATTAAATGCATAACTTTTGGGGCCTGTAATGTTACTGGCCAACAGTAAAATTGTTATATGGTGACCGCCTAATGTACCTCCAGCCAGATAATCACTTGTTCTTTTCTTTACGGTGAATGCATCATTATTTGGGTGTGTAATCTAACTGGCCAACAGTAGAATTGTTATACGGTGAACACCTAATTGTCACGGAAGGTGTACAGGAAACTAGAAGACACAAAATGAATATCCGACTCACTGGATCCAAAACTAAGGAACAAAAGGGAGAGCCCTGCATCAGACCTGGCTCTCTCCCTGACTGCTCAGCCTATGCGAAAATCCCAATGGTAGATGATCGCATCTCCTCGTACCTCGACTGTATAACACCTGAACACCCTATAATAGTGAGAGGACACGGCCACCGGCTCCCTACACTTGATACGGAGGGAGTCAGGGTCACCTGGGATCCAGCAAACAGAAAAACGCAAATGAATGAACAAAACGTATCTGTAGAAGACTCAGAAGTTGGATCAGCATCACACACTCCAGGAAGGAATATAAACCGCAAAGTGAAGCAGTCTGGGAAGGAATTTAAAGGGATGCAATCAGTGCAACTACATGACAGCTGAGAGAGGCTAACGAGATGAGAAAATGAAAGCAAAACAAAAGGAAGCTCAAGGAGGAGGTTCTGAAAGACATCTGTCAGAGCTTCTCAGTGACAGTACCCCTCCTTCTACGAGTGGACTCTGGATACTCAGAGCCCACCTTCTCAGGATGGGACCTATGGAAAGCCCTGATGAGACGAGTGGCCTTAAAGAGGACCTTTCATCAATATAATTTTATTTAAATGACCCCCCTACCTAATAGTCCGGCATCCACTGATGTTCCCCCTTTTTTTTTTTTTTCAAATCGACCCCCGAATCTTGAAATAACAGCCTTTTTCTTCTGCTGCAGCGTCTGTCAATCAGACGCTTTTTTGTAGGGGGCGTTGCTCAAGTCTTTTCTTTGCTATTCTCCTTGGCTGAGAGCGCAGCCAATCGCAGCGCTCTCTCTCAGCCAGGGAGAAGGAGCTCAAGTTCTCGCGAGAATCGCGAGAACTTGAGCTTCCTAACATCCGGGTTCCAGCGCCATCTTGGATTCCCCTGACGAGGATCGCGGCGGGTGAGGAAGCAGCGCAACGAGCGGCAGGGTAAGTATTAGAATATACCCCTAGACATAAGGGGTATATTCTAATACTTACCCTGCCGCTCGTTGCGCTGCTTCCTCACCCGCCGCGATCCTCGTCAGGGGAATCCAAGATGGCGCTGGAACCCGGATGTTAGGAAGCTCAAGTTCTCGCGATTCTCGCGAGAACTTGAGCTCCTTCTCCCTGGCTGAGAGAGAGCGCTGCGATTGGCTGCGCTCTCAGCCAAGGAGAATAGCAAAGAAAAGACTTGAGCAACGCCCCCTACAAAAAAGCGTCTGATTGACAGACGCTGCAGCAGAAGAAAAAGGCTGTTATTTCAAGATTCGGGGGTCGATTTGAAAAAAAAAAAAGGGGGAACATCAGTGGATGCCGGACTATTAGGTAGGGGGGTCATTTAAATAAAATTATATTGATGAAAGGTCCTCTTTAATGTCCGTCACTGGGACCCACATCCTCTCCTCAGGACCATAACCCTCCCAATGAACGAGGTACTGGAGAGAACCGCGGACAACACGAGAATCCACAATCCTAGAGACCTGAAATTCAAGATTACCATCAACCACAATCGGAGGAGGAGGCAAAGACGAGGGTACAATGGGTTGGACATAAGGTTTTAATAAGGAGTTATGAAAAACATTATGGATCTTCCAAGTCTGAGGAAGATCAAGACGGTAGGCAACAGGATTGATGACGGACAAGATTTTGTAAGGCCCAATAAACTTAGGACCCAACTTCCAGGAGGGAACTTCAATTTGATATTCTTAGTAGATAACCACACCAGATCACCAACATTCAGGTCCGGACCAGGCACACGTCTCTTATCCGCCACACGCTCATATCTCTCACTCATGCTAGATTATCCTGAATCTTTTGCCAAATAGATGACAACGACGAGGAGAATCTGTCCTCATCAGGTAAACCAGAAGACCCCTCTCCAGAGAATGTCCCAAACTGCAGATGAAACCCATATGCACCAAAAAATGGTGACTTATTAGAGGACTCCTGGCGACGGTTATTTAAAGCAAACTCAGCAAGGGACAAAAAAGAACACCAATCCTCCTGATTCTCCGCCACAAAACAGCGCGGATATGTCTCCAGATTCTGATTGATGCGCTCTGTCTGGCCATTCGACTGAGGGTGGAAATCAGAAGAGAATGACAACCGAACCCCCAAGCGAGAACAGAAAGCCTTCCAGAATCTGGAAACAAACTGCGTGCCCCTATCAGAGACTATGTCTGAAGGAATACCATGCAATTTGACAATGTGATCAATAAATGCCTGCGCTAGCGTCTTAGCATTAGGCAAGCCAGGAAAAGGGATGAAATGCACCATTTTGCTAAAACGGTCCACCATCACCAGAACCACAGTCTTACCCGAGGAACGAGGCAGGTCCGTAATGAAGTCCATGGACAGATGTGTCCAAGGACGGGAAGGAATGGGTAAGGGAAGGAGAGGACATGATGGCCGTGAATGAGGTACTTTGGCACGAGCGCAGGTCTCGCAGGCTGCCACAAAACCCTCAACCGACTTACGAAGCGCCAGCCACCAGAATCTCAGAGCGATGAGATCCACTGTGGCTCTTACCCCCAGGTGCCCAGCAAGGACAAAGGACAGTATCGTGGTGTTCCTTAAAAATCTTGTGTCTTAAAGCGAGAGGCACAAACAACCTCCCAGGAGGACAAAAATCAGGAGCCTCTGACTGAGCTACCTGAACCTCTGCCTCCAATTCAGGATAAAGAGCAGAGACCACCACACCTTCAGCCAAAATGGGACCCGGGTCTTCAAAATTCCCACCTCCCGGAAAACAGCGTGACAGGGCATCCGCCTTCACATTCTTAACCCCAGGGCGGAACGTGACAACAAAATTAAACCTGGAAAAGAACAAAGACCATCGGGCCTGTCTCGGGTTCAGACGCTTGGCTGACTCCAAGTAGGCCAGATTCTTATGGTCAGTAAACACGGTAATAGGGTGTCTGGCTCCCTCTAGCCAATGGCGCCATTCTTCAAAAGCCAACTTGATGGCCAACAACTCCCTATCTCCCACATTGTAATTTCTCTCTGCGGAGGAGAGTTTCCTCGAGAAAAAGGCACACGGTCGCCATTTGGCAGGAGAGGGACCCTGAGACAAGACGACACCCACCTCAGAAGTATCAACCTCAACTATGAAGGGTAGAGAAATATCAGGTTGTACCAAGATAGGAGCGGAAGCAAAACTCTCCTTGATATTAGAAAAGGCCTTACGCGCCTCTACCGACCAGGAGGAAAAGTCTACCCCCTTTCTAGTCATATCAGTGTGTGGTTTAACAGCAGAGGAATAATTCAAAATAAACTTCCTGTAATAATTGGCAAAGCCCAAAAAACGCATCAGCGCCTTCTGATTCTCAGGAAGCTCCCACTCAAGCACAGCGCGGACCTTCTCGGGGTCCATGCGAAAACCAGAAGCGGAGAGAAGAAACCCCAGAAATTGAATTTCTGGAACCGCAAACACACATTTTTCCAGTTTAGCGTACAATTTATTCTCCCGCAGGATGAGCAAGACCTGACGTAAGTGTTCCTTATGAGTTTTGATATCAGGAGAAAAAATCAAAATGTCATCTAGATACACTAATACAAATTTCCCCATTAAGTGATAAAAAATGCTGTTCACAAAATGCTGAATGACGGCTGGAGCATTCATCAAACCAAAAGTCATAACCAAATTCTCAAAATGGCCCTCAGGGGTATTGAAGGCCGTCTTCCATTCGTCTCCTTCTCTGACCCTGACCAGGTTGTATGCCCCTCTTAGATCCAACTTGGAAAAAACTTTAGCCCCAACAATCTGGTTAAACAGGTCCGGGATCAGAGGAAGCGGATAAGGGTCACGAATTGTGATACTGTTCAGCTCCCTGAAATCCAGACATGGTCTTAAAGAACCATCTTTTTTCTTAACAAAGAAAAAACCAGCGGCAACAGGTGACTTCAGGGGTCGTATGTGTCCTATTCTCAGACTCTCAGAGAAATAAGCACACATAGCGACCCTTTCAGGTTGGGAGAGAATGTATAAATGAGATTTAGGCAGCTTGGCGCCTGGGATGAGATTAATAGGGCAATCATACTCCCTGTGCGGGGGCAAGTCCTGAACACCACTCTCAGAGAAGACATCCGAAAATTCAGAGAGAAAAGATGGTACAGTCTTAGTAGAAACCTCAGAAACAGATGTTGTGAGGCAATTCTCTCTGTAAAAGTCACTCCAACCATTTATTTGCCTCGCTTGCCAATCAATGGTGGGGTTATGTTTGGTGAGCCAGGGTAACTCCAACACTAGATGAGTAGGCAACCCGCTAAGGACGAAACATGACACATCCTCAACATGAGCATCACTCACAATCAAACGGATATTGTGAACTATGCCCTTTAACGATTTCTGAGAAAGTGGAACGGAATCAATAGCAAAAACAGGTATAACCTTTCCCAAAGTGCATACCTGGAAACCATGAGTTATAGCAAATTGACTATCAATGAGATTGACAGCTGCTCCACTATCTACAAAAATCTCACAAAAAATGTTCTTGCTCTCTAGCGCCACCCTGGCAGGTAGGACAAAACGGGAACTACAAGCAAACGGAAAACCTTCAATTTCCGCATCAACCTTGCCAATAGTAACAGATGGAACATTTTTTAAGGATTTTTTTCTTTTAGTTTCTTTATTACTCTCCAAAGACTGTCTGAATCTCCTAGAGGGACAAACATTTGCCAAATGATTTATACCCCCACAACAGAAACAAACCTTCCTATGAGGACTGAATCTTCCACTGTCAGAGGCAATCAAACCGAGCTGCATGGGCTCCTGCTCAGAAGGGATTAAGAGCGACTGAGACCCCTGTGCAGTGAATGAGACCGCCGCACTGTCCTGGGACTGAGTATGACAGGAAGGAGTGATTTCTCCTCTCTCTCTAAGACGCCTGTCAATACGAACGGCCTGAGACATGGCAGAGTCCAAGGAGGTAGGTCTCTCATGAAAGGCAAATGCATCTTTCAATCCCTCTGAAAGACCATGGCAAAATTGACTTTGGAGTGCAGCATCATTCCAACCAGTATCAGCTGCCCATCTCCGAAATTCTGAGCAGTATATCTCTGCGGATTGTTTACCCTAACATAAAAGACGTAGTCTAGACTCAGCCAGAGCAATACGATCCGGATCATCATATATCTGACCCAGGGCTAAAAAGAATTCATCCACTGAACAGAGGGGCCGTGCCCCCACCGGCAGCAAAAAGGCCCAGAACTATGCGTTATCCCTGAGCAGCGAGATGATGATCCCCACCCTCCGTTCCTCATCACCAGAGGAATGGGGAAGTAGGCAAAAATAGAGTTTGCAAGCCTCTCTAAAACAAACAAAATTCTCACTACCCCCGGAGAACGTATCCAGGAGCGAGATCTTAGGCTCAGAACAAACTCCATGAACGCAATCTGAACCGGTCACCTGAAACTGAGAAAGAGTCTTACGGAGATCTGCTACCTCCAATGAAAGACCCTGCATGCATTCAGTCAAAAGTGAAACCGGATCCATGCTTGAGACGGTTTGGGCGGTTTATACAGGGAGTGCAGAATTATTAGGCAAGTTGTATTTTTGAGGATTAGTTTTATTATTGAACAACAACCATGTTCTCAATAAACCCAAAAAACTCATTAATATCAAAGCTGAATATTTTTGGAAGTAGTTTTTAGTTTGTTTTTAGTTTTAGCTATTTTAGGGGGATATCTGTGTGTGCAGGTGACTATTACTGTGCATAATTATTAGGCAACTTAACAAAAAACTAATATATACCCATTTCAATTATTTATTTTTACCAGTGAAACCAATATAACATCTCAACATTCACAAATATACATTTCTGACATTCAAAAACAAAACCAAAACAAATCAGTGACCAATATAGCCACCTTTCTTTGCAAGGACACTCAAAAGCCTGCCATCCATGGATTCTGTCAGTGTTTTGATCTGTTCACCATCAACATTGCGTGCAGCAGCAACCACAGCCTCCCAGACACTGTTCAGGTGTACTGTTTTCCCTCCTTGTAAATCTCACATTTGATGATGGACCACAGGTTCTTAATGGGGTTCAGATCAGGTGAACAAGGAGGCCATGTCATTAGATTTTCTTCTTTTATACCCTTTCTTGCCAGCCACACTGTGGAGTACTTGGACGCGTGTGATGGAGCATTGTCCTGCATGAAAATCATGTTTTTCTTGAAGGATGCAGACTTCTTCCTGTACCACTGCTTGAAGAAGGTGTCTTCCAGAAACTGGCAATAGGACTGGGAGTTGAGCTTGACTCCATCCTCAACCCGAAAAGGCCCCACAAGCTCATCTTTGATGATACCAGCCCAAACCAGTACTCCACCTCCACCTTGCTGGCGTCTGAGTCGGACTGGAGCTCTCTGCCCTTTACCAATCCAGCCACGGGCCCATCCATCTGGCCCATCAAGACTCACTCTCATTTCATCAGTCCATAAAACCTTAGAAAAATCAGTCTTGAGATATTCTTGGCCCAGTCTTGACGTTTCAGCTTGTGTGCCTTGTTCAGTGGTGGTCGTCTTTCAGCCTTTCTTACCTTGGCCATGTCTCTGAGTATTGCACACCTTGTGCTTTTGGGCACTCCAGTGATGTTGCAGCTCTGAAATATGGCCAAACTGGTGGCAAGTGGCATCTTGGCAGCTGCACGCTTGACTTTTCTCAGTTCATGGGCAGTTATTTTGCGCCTTGGTTTTTCCACACGCTTCTTGCGACCCTGTTGACTATTTTGAATGAAACGCTTGATTGTTCGATGATCACGCTTCAGAAGCTTTGCAATTTTAAGAGTGCTGCATCCCTCTGCAAGATATCTCACTATTTTTGACTTTTCTGAGCCTGTCAAGTCCTTCTTTTGACCCATTTTGCCAAAGGAAAGGAAGTTGCCTAATATTTATGCACACCTGATATAGGGTGTTGATGTCATTAGACCACACCTCTTCTCATTAAAGAGATGCACATCACCTAATATGCTTAATTGGTAGTAGGCTTTCGAGCCTATACAGCTTGGAGTAAGACAACATGCATAAAGAGGATGATGTGGTCAAAATACTCATTTGCCTAATAATTCTGCACTCCCTGTAGTGTCACGGAAGGTGTACAGGAAACTAGAAGACACAAAATGAATATCCGACTCACTGGATCCAAAACTACCGGTTCCCTACACTTGATACGGAGGGAGTCAGGGTCACCTGGGATCCAGTAAACAGAAAAGCACAAATGAATGAACAAAACGTATCTGTAGAAGACTCAGAAGTAGGATCAGCATGCACACACTCCAGGAAGGAATATAAACCGCAAAGTGAAGCATTCTGGGAAGGAATTTAAAGGGATGCAATCAGTGCAACTTCATGACAGCTGAGAGAGGCTAACGAGATGAGAAAATGAAAGCAAAACAAAAGGAAGCTCAAGGAGGAGGTTCTGAAAGACATCTGTCAGAGCTTCTCAGATGTCTGGTGGTGACACTCCAGCCACATAATCACTTGTTCTTTTCTGTACGTTGAATGCATATTTTTTGGAGCCTGTAATCTAACTGGCCAGCAGTAAAACTTATACAGTGACAGACTACTGTACCTCCAGCCACATTTTCAATTGTTCTTTTCTGTACGGTGAATGAATCATTTTTGGGGCCTGTACTCCACTGGCCTAAAGTAAAATTGATATCCATTGACCGTCTAATATACCTCCAGCCACATAATCACTTGATCTTTTCTGCATGGTGAATGTCAGGAATTCAACACCTGTGATGACCACGTGTAAATTGCTCTCCTATCAATGTCCCTAGCGCCTTCGGACATCTCTCCCTGCACTAAGATGCTATGAAATAATTCCTCCCTATCCTTTCCCCGCACTTATAAATAGTTTTTTCTCTCTTTTTTTTCCACAATTAGGTTTTTCAAATTGCTGTGCCTAGTGCCTTCACACGTCTGTCCCTGCACTCTGAATGCTGGAAAATGTCTGATTGTAAGATGGGCGCCGTATTTATAGGACTGTGACATCACAGGGCAGGCTGGCTGCTGATTCAGGCATGTCAGTCTAGGTGATCCCGCCTTCCCAGAGTTCCTTGCCCGATGTCCTTAGTCCTCACACCTGTAGCCGCCATTTTAGGAAGAATGCGATTCGTTACCCTGAAGTGCGAATCAATTTTTTCCAGAAATTCGGATCGAATTCCACTTTGTCAGCTTCGCTCATCTCTAATTACTTTTATACTTTGTGCTTATATAGCATAAGTCTGGCCTTTAAAGTTGTTCCTGCTCATTAAATAAATAGGGATTATGGCTGATGGGTACATGCTGTTTTACCTTGCAAACACGCGGCAGCAAAGTCAACGATCGACGAAAACCGTGATCTCAGACTTTTAACCCTTCAGATGCTGTGGTCTATGGCAACCAATTCATCAGGCAAGTGCTCATTTACTGCCCCCCCCCCCCCCCATGAAACGGTAAACTATTCCAGTTTGTGATAGAACTAACCTTGCGATTACATGTTGAAGTCTCCTAGGGGACCAAATAAAGTAGAAAAAGAACTAGAAATGCAAATTCCCTAAGCATCCCCATTACCCCAGACATAATTGACATAGTATAAAAAATAAAAATAAATATTCAGTATTGTAAATGGTGAACCTGAAAAAATAATGCTGTTTTTAGTAACTTCTCCTCCCAAATATTTTTTTTTTTTAAGTGATCAAAATGTCATACATTCCCCAAAATGAATAACAACAAAAAATTACAGATCATCCTGTGACCAAAATAAGACATAGGCTGGTTTCACATCGGCGTTGCGGCTGCGTTGCGGGAAAAGATGCGGGTGCGTTGCGGGAACAAGTGCGATTTTTCCCCGCAAGTGCAAAGCGTTTTAATGGATTTTGCACGCGCATGAGAAAAATTGGCATGTTTGGTACCCAGACCTGAACCCAGACTTCTTCACAGAAGGCAGGTTTGGGTTAGGTGTTGTGTAGATTTTATTATTTTCCCTTGGTTATAAGGTAAAATAATAGCATTCTTTAATACAGAATGCTTAGTAGAAGGTCAATTGAGGGTTAAAAAATAAAATGAAAATTAACTCACCTCCTTCAATTGATCGCGTAGCTGCCGGTCTCTTGTTAGTTCTTCAGGACCTGTCAAAGGACCTGTGGTGACATCACTGTACTCATCACATGATAGATCACATGATCCATAACCAAGGTGATGGACCATATGATGAGCTCAGTGAGGTCACCACAGGTCCTTTGACAGGTCCTGAAGAAAGAACAGGAGACCGGCAGCTATGTGATTAATTGGAGGAGGTGAGTTAATTTTTATTTAATTGTTTTTCTAACCCTCAATTGATCTTCTACTAAGCATTCTGTATTAAAGAATGCTGTTATTTTCCTTTATAACCATGTTATAAGGGAAAATAATACAGTGAATAGACTTTCATCCTAGCAACCATGTGTGACAATCGCACCGCATTTGCACTTGCCTGCGGATGCTTGTGATTTTCATGCAGCCCCATTCACTTCTATGGGGCCTGCGTTGCGTGAAAACGCACAATATAGAGCTTGCTGCGATTTTCATGCAACGCACAAGTGATGCGTGAAAATCACCACTTATCTGCACAGCCCCATAGAAGTGAATGGTTCCGGATTCAGTGCGGGTGCAATGCGTTCACCTCACGCATTGCACCCGTGCGGAAAACTCGCCCGTGTGAAAGGGGCCTTACAGAAAACAAACCAATCAACCATAACATTAAACCAACTTGCCTAATATTTTGTAGTTTCCCCTTGTGCTCCCAAAACATCTATATCACACCAAAGAGCCTCTGAAGTAGTCATTTCGTATCTGGCACCAGGATATTAGCAGCAGATCATTTAAGTCCTATATGTTGTGAGATTGGCCTCCTTGACATAGACTTGTCAGCACATCCCATAGGTTGTCAATTGAATTGAGATCTGGGGAATTTGGAGGCCAAGTTACCCCCTGAACTCCTTTTTATGTACCTGAAATGATTTCTGACAATTTTTATAGTGTGGCAGTAGCCATTATCCTACTGAAAGAGACCACTGGTATTAGAGAATACAATTGCCTTGAGTAGTGTACTTGGTCTGTAACAATATTTAGAAGGGCCAAAAATATCAAAATAACATACCCTACACTAACAATAACTACCTCACGTGGGTTTTTTGCCTTCCTCTGGATCAATTTGCAGGATAACAGGCTGAACTGGACAGACAGATGTCTTTTTTCAGCCTTATAAACTATGTTACTATGTTGCATTAGGATCCAGGACCCCAGCAAAAAATTGTGTAGATCATCACACTGCCTCCTATGGTTTGCTTTCTTTCTATAGGTAATCCTTGTGCCATTTTTTCCCCAGGTAAATAACACAAACACACAGCTGCCCACATGATGTAAAAAAAAATGTAATTCATCAACTGACAGATTCTATTCAGTCCAAATAAATTCCATACAAATTTACAGTGCCCCAATTGCATGTATGACACTGTGAAGTCTCCTAGGACTGTATCCAACCACTTTCAAACTCCATAACGCCAAGACAGCATTAGTAACAAAGTGACAATTACATATATAGTTACAGATTTATGAAGGGTAAATGGTAGTAACAAACAGCCAGTAAGATTAAAAAATGATCCCTTTTTGGTGGCAGATACCTTCTTCTCTGCCTTCTAATCTGTAAAATGTGTGGGACAAATCCTAAAAAAAAATTTTGTTTTGTTGGAGAACAATGTTTTTGAGAAACTTGAAAGAATTTGATCTGTTTAGAATTGATTTATTCATCTCTAATAATAATAAAAACAAAACAAAACTGAATAGCAGTGGAAAACAGAGTATCTCTTCTGTTTTTATGGCTAAGCAGTGCACTCAGTCAGGGCTGGCCTTAGGGCTGTGTGACATTTTCAATTGCACAGGGAGCATCTCCCAGCTCTTCTGGAAGGGCCGCATTGGCCATTATAGCTTATGGACCTCTGGTTTATACCTCTAATCCCACAATTTTCCATGGAAACCCTGCTGTAAACTTAGTTTATTGATTGGGATTATTTAGGGCTCAAGCCTCTGTGATTTAGCTACCATTGGTGCAGTTATTTGACAATGCATGTTATCATTACACTGTGTGAAATTACCATTTGGTCACTTAAAGGAAATCTGCCACCAGGATAATGGCTATTGAAGTAAAGCCATAGCCTAATAGCTAAAGAGAAGGAAAGAGAAGAAGTGTGTCACTTACGTCACTGGGCTTGGTGCATGCCTAGTTGTAGAGTTGAGGCTGATGCCCTCACTGGGACAGGCAGTGCGCAGGTGCAGGCTGTGCTCGGCACTGCCATGCACAAGATTTAAACGCGATACAGCAGGGAAAGGGGGGCGGAGTTATGGCTTGAATGTGACGCAGGAGGGGGTGAGTGGACACATTATAGAGGGTGGCGTCATGTCAGAGTGGAGAGGAGGGCTTGGGCACTAGCAGGAGGCGTGTCTGGGCTCCTTCCTGCAAGAATAATGCCCCTGTGGGCACTTTACTGGCTCAATTGCATATCAAAGAAACTGGATTTTCAGAAGATAGAAAACATCTCATCTCCTATAAGGATGTATTCACAAAATGCAGATTTTTTGCAAACATTTTTTGTGACTGTCCTGTTCATTAGAATAATTGCAGAAATACATGCCCATGCTGCAGGAATAACCCTATTCATATGTAAAAGCAAACCAACAAAATATATAAGATGTATGCAAACATAATATTGTTATTTTATATTCTATTACTGCTATACTCACTATGCTTCAGGGAACCTGTCACCATAAAGATGCAGTGCAATCAGCTGGCAGCATTTTATAGAGCAGGAGGAGCTGAGCAGACTGGGAAAAGATACAATAAGATTTGTATTTTTGTTATTTAAACCTCTGCTCTTTCTATGCTAAGGAATCATGTTGTGTTATTACTTCCTGATTGACAGCTAAGTCTCCATGGTCGTGCTGTGTTATGCTGTGTTAAGACTCCCAATTCTTCCTCTAGGGCATGCACTCCCCAGCTTTTAAAGGGCCATCATGCGCACTCTAGTCACCTCCAGCCAATGGCTGGTCACCTCAGTGTATTTAAGGCACTTGCTTCTAGGGGAGGGTACCTGAGCTTTAAGTTGTCTAGTTTCCTGCAAAGGTGTGCTATTCTGTTTGTCTTCCCATGTACCAACCTCTGGTAAACAATTCTGACCCTCCACTGACCGACCTGACCATTGCCTGTTTACCATATTGACTTTTTGCTGCCCGCCCTGGCCTAGGACTAGATTCAGGATTCGCATGTAGACTTCCTGCCCTGAACGCTGCCTGTTTACTGAATATGTATATTGCCTCACCCCTCTGTGCTTTCCACCAGTGTCTCTGACCACAGTGGGTCAGCAGCCAACCACACTGTGATTATTCCAAGAGGTAGCGACCTGATGGCTCCCCTGCAGTGAATTCCAGATCCCTGTATAGAGTTTAACTCCTTCCTGTATTTTCACGTACATGTATATGAGGGATTGTGGTCTCTTGCCGCATCCCCACATACATGTACATGTTCTGATAGTTAGTGTTACTAACAGCTGGGCCCCTGCTGTATCCACTGGCATCACTATATCCGCCAATGCCGGCTGATCAACCCTTCACATGCCGCAGTCAGACCTGACCATGACACGTGCAGGGTTTACAAAAGGAGGGGGCTCCCTCTGACTCCATTGGTCCTCCGCTCTGTGGTGACTGGGGGCATATGATTGCTATGGCAGCCCTGATGCCTTACACAGGCATCAGAACCTGCCAGCTACAGAAGCCCAGCAACTGGCAGCGTCCCACACTGTAAGACACTGACAACATGTATTGTACTGCATTGATACATGGATCAAACCCTGAAAAGTACGTGGGACAAAAATAAAAAAGTAGCACAAAAAGTGTCTTTCAATAATAAAAAATGAAAGTTTCATATAAAAAAGCCTCCTTTCATCATAAGATCATGTATAATGGGAAAAAAAATAAAAAAATAAAAACAGACATATTAGGTATCGCCCCATCAGTAATGACTGGCTCTATAAAAATGCATTTTTTGTCACCTCACATCACAAAAAATGTAATACCAAGCGATCAAAAAGACATATGTACCCCAGAATAGTACAAATCAAACCACCACCTCATCCTGTAAAAAATATGGCTTTTAGAAAATGGTTTCCATTTTTTAAAACATTTATTTTTTTCAAAAATTATTTTATTGTGTAAAAAAATATTAGATATATTAGGTATCGCCACATTAGTAACAACCTGCTTTATAAAAATATAATATGATCTACCACCTCAGTGAACACTGCGAAATAAATAAAAATAAAAACTGTGCCAAAAATTCTATTTTTTGTCACCTTACATCACAAAAAGTGTAATACTAAGTGATCAAAAAGACATATGTATCATAAAATAGTACCAATCAAACCGTCACCTCATCCCACAAAAAATTTGCCTCTACATAAGTCAATTCCCTAAGAAATAAAAAATACGACTTTCAGAAAATGGAGACACTAAAACATCATCTTTTTTTCAAAAATGTTTTTATTGTGTAAAACTGAAATTAATTTTAAAAAGGTAGACATATTAGGTATTGCCGCATCCTTAACAACCTGCTCTAAAAAATATCACATGGTCTGCCTTCTAAGGTGAATGCTGTTAAAAAATAAAAATAAAAACTGTGGCGATATAGCCATTTTTTGGTCACCTTGCCCCAAAAAAGTGTAATATTGAATGATCCAAAAAATCATATGTACCCAAAAATGGATAAATAAAAACATCAGCTCTTCCTGCAAAAACTGAGCTCCTATATAAGATGATCAGCAGAAAAAAAAAATATGTAGCTTTTAGAAAATGAAGACACAAAAACATGATTTTTGTTTTAAAAAATGCTTTATTATGTAAAACTGAAACGAAAAAAAAAAATCCACATATTAGGTATTGTTGTGTCTGTATCAACCTGCTTTATAAAAATAACACATTATCTATCCTGTCAGAACTCTGTAAAAAGAAAAACGGTGCCACAGCAGCAATTTTGTAGGTACCTTGCCTCACAAAAAGCATAATATCAAGCGATCAAAAATCACCCCAAAATAGTACTGATAAAAATGTCACCTTAACCTGTAGGTTTCAGAATTGGGTCACTTTTTGGGAGTTTCTACTGTAGGGGTGCATTAGGGGGTCTTCAAATGCGACATGGCAAATTATATTGGTGAAATCTGCTGCCCAAAATCCATATGGTGCTCCTTCCTTCTGCACCCTGCCGTGTGCCCATCCAGAAATTTATGACCACATATGGAGTGTTTCTGTAAACTGCAGAATTAGGGTAATAAATATTTAGTTTTGTTTGGCTGTGAACCCTTCCTGTGTTACAAGAAAAAAAGGATAAAAATTTGAAATCTGCAAAAAAAGGGAACATTTGAAATTCCACCTACATTTTCCTTTAATTCTTATGGAACACCTAAAGGATTCAGAAAGATTGTAAAATCAGTTTTCAATAATTTGAGGGGAGTAGCTTCTAAGATAGAGTAATTTGTGGATGATTTCTACTATGTAAGCCCCACTAAGTGACTTAAAAAAGTGGGTTTGGAAATTTTCTTCAAAGCCTTCTATCATCATAACAAATAAAATGACATTTACAAAATTATACCAACATAAAATAGACATATGGGGTATGTTAAATAATAACTACTTTATAAGGTATCACTATATATCTCAAAAGCAGAGAAATTCAAATGTAGAAAATAGTGCATTTTTGAAAATGTTCTGTAAATTTGGAATTGTTTTGATAAGAAAAGGTAAAGCATTTTGACTCAAGTTTACCACAAACATGAAGTACAATATGTCACGAGAAAACAGTCACATAATCACTTGGATAAGTAAAAGAGTTCCAGAGTAATTATCACATAAAATGAAACATGTCTGATTAGCAAAATGTGGCTTGGTCCTTATGGTTAAATTTGCTCTGTTTTGAAGAGGTTAAAGGATGAATACCAGGGAATTCTCAGGATAATGCCCTTAGGTTTAATCCAAAGTCAAACTAGTTACTTGGTGCAGTGGTTACTCACCCAGTGCTTGTAGCAAATAAATTACATATTTCACTAAATCTTTTCCAATGGTATTCCCAAAACTTTGTACCCATCTGCTGATATACTCATATTCTACAACATGCTGCCTGAAAATTGCACTGCAATTTCATGGGGACCTGTTCCCTTTATACTGTAAATTTGAGGATCTTAGCATATATTTTGATCAAATTGTCTAAGCCCACACAGTATGCCTGTAAAATACTGTAGAAGACCTACCCCTATGCAGTTCCACTATACTTTATTGTCATGAACAATTTGAGTGAGATGTAACAAGATCCCTTAACCACTTAAGAACGCTGTGCATGTACGGTGGCAGATGCATTGCCAGAATGCATTCCGCCGTACATGCATGGCGGGATGGTCGGGGGGGACACCGGAGTGGTGTGCGCCCGATCACTGCAGGGGTCCGGCAGTCCCTGGTAGCCGGGCCCCTGATGTATGCGCAGACATCGCTGTTTACAGCGATGCTGGCGGATTAACCCCTTCTATGCCGCAGTCCGCGCTGACCACGACATAGAAGTGGTTTGTGGCGGGTGAAGCAGCGCATTAAATCCCCGCGCTGCTGTGGTGGGGACCAGATGCGTGACAAGGCAGCCAGATGCCTGGCAGAGGCTGCCCAATGCCATGCACGGCATTGGGACCTGCCTCTACGGGTGCCGAGGAGATCCAGCCTCAGGCTGGGTCTCCTAGGCAACCTGCTTGTGTTCTACTCACTGTAGTACACGTACAGGCAATGGATTACAATACAGATGTATTGTAATGCATTGCAGAGGGGATCAGAAACCCAAAAGTTGAAGTCCCAGAGTGGGACAGAAATAAAGTTTAAAAATAAAAGTGTTTTGAATTAAAAAAAATACAGTTTCAAGTAAAAAAAAAATGCCCCTTTCCCAGCTCTAACGACCAGCTCTATAAATATATCACATGATCCACTCCGTCCGATAGACACCATAAAAAATTAAAAATAAAAACTGTGTAAAAAAAGGTAATTTTTATCCCCTTACATCACTAAAAGTGCAACACCAAGCAATCAAAAAAGCGTATGCCCCCAGAAATACTACCAATCTAACCATCACCTCATCCCGCAAAACATGAGCCCCTACATAGGACAATTTTCCAAAAAATAAACTATGCCTGTCAGACTATTGAGAGACTAAAACAAGATTTTTCAAAAATGCTTTTATTGTGTTAAATGCAAAAATAAAAAATAAAAATGAATACATATTAGATATCGCTACGTCCGTAAAAACCTGCTCTATAAAAGTTTCAAAAATGCTTTTATTGTGTTAAATGCAAAAATAAAAAATAAAAATGAATACATATTAGATATCGCTACGTCCGTAAAAACCTGCTCTATAAAAAAATACCACATGACCTAACTCCTCAGGTGAACACCGTAAAAAAATAAAACTGTGTCAAAAAAGCTATTTTGTGGTCACCTTACATCACAAAAAGTGTAATAGCAAGCGATTAAAAAGTTATAAGCACCCCAAAATTATACCAATCAAGCCATCATCTCATCCCGCAAAAAATTATACCCTACCTAAGAGAATAGCCCTAAACAATAGAAAAACTATAGCTCTCAGACTATGGTGATAGTAAAACATGATATATATATATATTTTTAATGATATTAGTGTATAAAACCTAAATAAAAAAGTATACATATTAGGTATCGCGCATTCGTATCAACCTTCAATATAAAAATATCACATGATTTAACTCTTCAGGTGAACACCGTAAATAAATAAAAATAAAAACAGTTTAAAAAAGCCATTTTGTCACCTTACATCACAAAAAGTGTAATAGCAAATGATAAAAAAGTCATATGCACCCCAAAATTGTACCAATCAAATCTTCATCTCATACTGAAAAGAAAATGAGCCCCTACATAAGACATTCACCCCCCCCCCCCCCCCCCACAAAAAAAAAAAAATAAATAAATATGGCTTTCAGTATATGGAGACACAAAAAAAATCATTTTTTTCAAAAATGCTCTATTTATTTGTCATATTTGGTATTGTCGCATGCATAACAACCTGCTCTATAAAAACAGCTCATGATCTACCCTGTCAAATGAACGTTGTAAATTACAAAAAATAAAAACAGTGGCAAAACAGCAACTTTTTTGTTACCTTGCCTCACAAAAAGTGTAATAAAGAGCAACCAAAAATCATCTGTCACCCTAAAATAGTACCAACAAAACTGCCAGCTTATCCCGTAGTTTCCAAGATGGTTTCACTTTTTTGTAGTTTCTACTCTAGGGGTGCATCAGCAACTATGACATGGCAAGTTAAAATTATCCCAGTGAAATCTGCCCTCCAAAATCCATATGGCATTCCTTTCCTTCTGCGCCCTGCTGTGTGGCCATAAAGCAGTTCTTGACCACATACTGTATGGGGTGTTTCTGTAAACTACAGAATCAGGGCAATAAATATTGAGTTTAGTTTGGCTGTTAATCCTTGCTTTGTTAGCGGGAAAAAAAAAAGATTAAAATGTAAAATCTGCCCAAAAACAAAAATTCTAAAACTTCCTTTCCATTTCCCATTAATTCTTGTGGAACACTTAAAGGGTTAACAAAGTTTGTAAAATCAGTTTTGAATACCTTGAGGCTGTAGTTTCTAAAATGGGGTCACTTTTTTGGAGTTTCTACTCTAGGTGTTCATCAGGGTGGCTTCAAATGGGACATGGTGTTAAAAAAAAAAAACAGTCCATCAAAATCTGCCTTCTAAAAACCATATGCCATTCCTTTCCTTCTGCGCCCTGCCGTATGGTCATACAGCAGTTTTTGACCACATATGGGGTGTTTCTGTAAACGAAAGAATCAGGACAATAAATATTGAGTTTTGTTTGGTTGTTAACTTTTGCTTTGTTAGCAGAAAAAATTATTAAAATGGAAAATCTGCCCAAAAAGTGAAATTCTGAAATTTCATCTCGTGGAACACCTAAAGGGTTAACAAAGTTTGTAAAATCACTTTTGAATACCTTGAGAGGTGTTGTTTCGAAAATGGGGTCATTTTTGGGTGGTTTCTATTATGCCTCACAAAGTGACTTCAGACCTGAACTGGTCCTTAAAAAAAGGGTTTTGGAAATTTTCTTCTAAACTTATAAGCCTTCTGACGTCCCCCAAAAATAAAATGGCATTCACAAAATGATCCAAACATGAAGTAGACATATGGACAATGTAAAGTAATAACAATTTTAGGAGGTATCATTATCTGTTTTAAAAGCAGAGAAATAAAAATGTTGAAAGTTGCAAATTTTTCAAAATTTTGGGTAAATTTGGTATTTTTTTATCTGGTCCTTAAGGTGAAAAATGGCCTGGTCCTTAAGCGGTTAAAGAGGTGGTTATTGCCTCCATCCTCCCAGCTTTCGAAGACTGTGATTAATTATTTTGCCCCTAGCTATCCTGAATTCCCTTTGTAGGCCTAGTTTGAAGAGAGAGAGGCAGAGGTATGTCTTCTCTTGTGCATGGCAAGTAGGCTCACACAATTTAAACAAAATGTGTGCTAAGAGTCTCAAATTTATAAGTATGGGAAATAGTGGAATAAAGCAATAAAAAAAAAAATATTACGTTCACATATCTATGGCCATTTGAAGTCAGTGAAAATAAGGTTCGTTTTTATCTATGAAAGGTCTGTTTGTATTCTGTGTACCCTATTTTGTACTTTGTCATGTGTTTTCCACATGAACTGAAATGCTGTAAAGTAGATTTTCCTAGTGTCTCTGGAGCTTCCGTGTCTGTCCATGGTTTACACAACTCAAGGTTAAGGAACAAGAAAAAAACTATGTAGATAAATAGAACTGTAAAGAAAGCAATACATGACAAAAAGAAAGCATTTAAATCACTAAAACAGAAGGGTTGCGAGGAAGCACTTAAAACTACACTGCCTGTCCCAAAAAAAAGTCGGCACCAAAAAATAAAAGGTCACACACATTAATATTTTGTTGGACCCCCTTTAGCTTCGATTACGGCACATATTCGCTGTGGCATTGTTTCGATAAGCTTCTGCAATATCACAAGATTGATTTCCATGCAGTGTTGTATACATTTTTCACCAAGATCTTGCATTGATGATGGTAGAGTCTGACTGCTGCGCAAAGCCTTCTCCAGCACATCCCAAATATTATCGATGGGATTAAGGTCTGGACTCTGTGGTGGCCATCCATGTGTGAAAACTATGGCTCATGCTCCCTAAACCACTCTTTCACAATTTGAGCCAGATGAATCCTGGCATTGTCATCTTGGCACATCAGGTAAGAAAAAAATCCATTGATGGTATAACCTGGTTATTCAGTATGTTCAGGTAGTCAGCTGACCTCATTCTTGGAGCACATACTGTTGCTGAACCTAGACCTGAACAATTGCAACAACTCCAGATCATAGCACTGCCCCACAGGCTTGTACAGTAGGCACTAGGCATGGTTGGTGCATCACTTTATCTGCCTCTTTTCTTACCCTGATGCGCCAATCACTCTGGAACAGGGTAAATCTGGACTCATCAGACCACATGACCTTCTTCCATTCCTCCACACAGTCCAATCTTTATGCTCCCTAGCAAATTGAAGCCTTTTTTTCTGGTTTGCCTCACTGATTAGTGGTTTTATTACGGCTAGGCAGCTGTTCAGTCCAAATCCCTTGAGTTCCCTTCGCATTGTGCGTGTGGAAATGCTATTACTTTCACTATTAAACATAGCCCTGAGTTCTTCTGTTGTTTTTCTTCGATTTGATTTCACCAAATAATTAAGTGATCGCCGATTAAGATCATTCAGGATTTTTTTCCCGCCACATTAATTCCCCGAAGACGATGGGTCCCCACTATTCTTCCAGTTTTTAATAATGCGTTGGACAGTTCTTAACTAGAGTTGAGCAAACACCTGGATGTTCGGGTTCGAGAAGTTCGGCCGAACTTCCCGATAATGTTCGGGTTCGGGATCCGAACCCGATCCGAACTTCGTCCCGAACCCGAACCCCATTGAAGTCAATGGGGACCCGAACTTTTCGGCACTAAAAAGGCTGTAAAACAGCCCAGGAAAGGGCTAGAGGGCTGCAAAAGGCAGCAACATGTAGGTAAATCCCCTGCAAACAAATGTGGATAGGGAAATGAATTAAAATAAAAATTAAATAAATAAAAATTAACCAAAATCAATTGGAGAGAGGTCCCATAGCAGAGAATCTGGCTTCCCATCACCCACCACTGGAACAGTCCATTCTCAGATATTTAGGCCCCGGAACCCAGGCAGAGGAGAGAGGTCCCGTAACAGAGAATCTGGCTTCATGTCAGCAGAGAATTAGTCTGCATGTCATAGCAGAGAATGAGGCTTCACGTCAGCCACCACTGCAACAGTCCATTGGCATATATTTAGGCCCAGCACCCAGGCAGAGGAGAGAGGTCCCGTAACAGACAATCTGGCTTCATGTCAGCAGAGAATCAGTCTTCATGTCATAGCAGAGAATCAGGCTTCACGTCACCCACCACTGTAAGAGTCCATTTTCATAAATTTAGGCCCAGCACCCAGGCAGAGGAGAGAGGTCCCGTAACAGAGGATCTGGCTTCATGTCAGCAGAGAATCAGTCTGCATGTCATAGCAGAGAATGAGGCTTCACGTCAGCCACCACTGCAACAGTCCATTGGCATATATTTAGGCCCAGCACCCAGGCAGAGGAGAGAGGTCCCGTAACAGACAATCTGGCTTCATGTCAGCAGAGAATCAGTCTTCATGTCATAGCAGAGAATCAGGCTTCACGTCACCCACCACTGTAAGAGTCCATTTTCATAAATTTAGGCCCAGCACCCAGGCAGAGGAGAGAGGTCCAGTAACAGAGGATCTGGCTTCATGTTAGCAGAGAATTAGTCTGCATGTCATAGCAGAGAATGAGGCTTCACGTCAGCCACCACTGCAACAGTCCATTGGCATATATTTAGGCCCAGCACACAGGCAGAGGAGAGAGGTCCCGTAACAGACAATCTGGCTTCATGTCAGCAGAGAATCAGTCTTCATATCATAGCAGAGAATCAGGCTTCACGTCACCCACCACTGTAAGAGTCCATTTTCATAAATTTAGGCCCAGCACCCAGGCAGAGGAGAGAGGTCCCGTAACAGAGGATCTGGCTTCATGTCAGCAGAGAATCAGTCTGCATGTCATAGCAGAGAATCAGGCTTCACGTCACCCAACATTGGAACAGTCCATTGGCATATATTTAGGCCCCGGCACCCAGACAGAGGAGAGGTTCATTCAACTTTGGGTAGCCTCGCAATATAATGGTAAAATGAAAATAAAAATAGGATTGAATGAGGAAGTGCCCTGGAGTCCAATAATATATGGTTAAGGGGAGGTAGTTAATGTCTAATCTGGACAAGGGACGGACAGATCCTGTGGGATTCATGCCTGGTTCATTTTTATGAACGTCAGCTTGTCCACATTGGCTGTAGACAGGCGGCTGCGTTTGTCTGTAATGACGCCCCCTGCCGTGCTGAATACACGTTCAGACAAAACGCTGGCCGCCGGGCAGGCCAGCACCTCCAAGGCATAAAAGGCTAGCTCTGGCCACGTGGACAATTTAGAGACCCAGAAGTTGAATGGGGCCGAACCATCAGTCAGTACGTGGAGGGGTGTGCACATGTACTGTTCCACCATGTTAGTGAAATGTTGCCTCCTGCTAACACGTTGCGTATCAGGTGGCGGTGCAGTTAGCTGTGGCGTGTTGACAAAAGTTTTCCACATCTCTGCCATGCTAACCCTGCCCTCAGTGGAGCTGGCATTGACACAGCTGCCTTGGCGACCTCTTGCTCCTCCTCTGCCTTGGCCTTGGGCTTCCACTTGTTCCCCTGTGACATTTGGGAATGCTCTCAGTAGCGCGTCTACCAACGTGTGCTTGTACTCGCGCATCTTCCTATCACGCTCCAGTGCAGGAAGTAAGGTGGGCACATTGTCTTTGTAGCGTGGATCCAGCAGGGTGGCAACCCAGTAGTCCGCACAGGTTAAAATGTGGGCAAATCTGCTGTCGTTGCGCAGGCACTGCAGCATGTAGTCGCTCATGTGTGCCAGGCTGCCCAGGGGTAAGGACAAGCTGTCCTCTGTGGGAGGCGTATCGTCATCGCCCTGCCTTTCCCCCCAGCCACGCACCAGTGATGGACCCGAGCTGCGTTGGGTGCCACACCGCTGTGACCATGCTTCATCCTCATCCTCCTCCACCTCCTCCTCATCCTCGTCCTCCTCGTCCTCCAGTAGTGGGCCCTGGCTGGCCACATTTGTACCTGGCCTCTGCTGTTGCCAAAAACCTCCCTCTGAGTCACTTCGAAGAGACTGGCCTGAAAGTGCTAAAAATGACCCCTCTTCCTCCTCCTCCTCCTCCTCCTGGGCCACCTCCTCTTCCATCATCGCCCTAAGTGTTTTCTCAAGGAGACATAGAAGTGGTATTGTAATGCTGATAACGGCGTCATCGCCACTGGCCATGTTGGTGGAGTACTCGAAACAGTGCAACAGGGCACACAGGTCTCGCATGGAGGCCCAGTCATTGGTGGTGAAGTGGTGCTGTTCTGTAGTGCGACTGACCCATGCGTGCTGCAGCTGAAACTCCACTATGGCCTGCTGCTGCTCGCACAGTCTGTCCAGCATGTGCAAGGTGGAATTCCACCTGGTGGGCACGTCGCATATGAGGCGGTGAGCGGAAAGGCCGAAGTTACGCTGTAGCGCAGACAGGCGAGCAGCAGCAGGATGTGAACGCCGGAAGCGCGAACAGACGGCCCGCACTTTATGCAGCAGCTCTGACATGTCGGGGTAGTTGTGTATGAACTTCTGCACCACCAAATTCAGCACATGCGCCAAGCAAGGGATGTGCGTCAAATTGGCTAGTCCCAGAGCTGCAACGAGATTTCACCCATTATCACACACCACCAGGCCGGGCTTGAGGCTCACCGGCAGAAACCACTCGTCGGTCTGTTGTTCTATACCCCGCCACAACTCCTGTGCGGTGTGGGGCCTGTCCCCCAAACATATGAGTTTCAGAATGGCCTGCTGACGTTTACCCCGGGCTGTGCTGAAGTTGGTGGTGAAGGTGTGTGGCTGACTGGATGAGCAGGTGGAAGAAGAGGAGGAGGAAGCCGAGAAGGAGGAGGTGGCAACAGGAGGTAAAGAATGTTGCCCTGCGATCCTTGGCGGCGGAAGGACGTGCGCCAAACAGCTCTCCGCCTGGGGCCCAGCTGCCACTACATTTACCCAGTGTGCAGTTAGGGAGATATAGCGTCCCTGGCCGTGCTTACTGGTCCACGTATCTGTGGTTAGGTGGACCTTGCTACAGATGGCGTTGCGCAGTGCACACTTGATTTTATTGGATACTTGGTTGTGCAGGGAAGGCACGGCTCTCTTGGAGAAGTAGTGGCGGCTGGGAACAACATACTGTGGGACAGCAAGCGACATGAGCTGTTTGAAGCTGTCTGTGTCCACCAGCCTAAATGACAGCATTTCATAGGCCAGTAGTTTAGAAATGCTGGCATTCAGGGCCAGGGATCGAGGGTGGCTAGGTGGGAATTTACGCTTTCTCTCAAATGTTTGTGAGATGGAGAGCTGAACGCTGGCGTGTGACATGGTTGAGACGCTTGGTGACGGAGGTGGTGGTGGTGGTGTTGGTGGTACATCCCCTGTTTGCTGGGCGGCAGCTGCCAACGTTCCTCCAGAGGCGGAGGAAGAGGCCGAGGCGGCAGCAGCAGAAGAGGCCGAGGCGGCAGCAGCAGAAGAGGTAGCAGGGGGAGCCTGAGTGACTTCCTTGGTTTTAAGGTGTTTACTCCACTGTAGTTCATGCTTTGCATGCAGGTGCCTGGTCATGCAGGTTGTGCTCAGGTTCAGAACGTTAATGCCTCGCTTCAGGCTCTGATGGCACAGCGTGCAAACCACGGGTCTTGTTGTCAGCACATTGTTTGAAGAAGTGCCATGCCAGGGAACTCCTTGAAGCTGCCTTTGGGGTGCTCGGTCCCAGATGGCGGCGGTCAGTAGCAGGCGGAGTCTCTTGGCGGCGGGTGTTCTGCTTTTGCCCACTGCTCCCTCTTTTGCTACGCTGTTGGCTCGGTCTCACCACTGCCTCTTCCTCCGAACTGTGAAAGTCAGTGGCACGACCTTCATTCCATGTGGGGTCTAGGACCTCATCGTCCCCTGCATCGTCTTCCACCCAGTCTTGATCCCTGACCTCCTGTTCAGTCTGCACACTGCAGAAAGACACAGCAGTTGGCACCTGTGTTTCGTCATCATCAGAGACATGCTGAGGTGGTATTCCCATGTCCTCATCATCAGGAAACATAAGTGGTTGTGCGTCAGTGCATTCTATGTCTTTCACCGCTGGGGAAGGGCTAGGTGGATGCCCTTGGGAAACCCTGCCAGCGGAGTCTTCAAACAGCATAAGAGACTGCTGCATAACTTGAGGCTGAGACAGTTTCCCTGGTATGCATGGGGGTGATGTGACAGACTGATGGGGTTGGTTTTCAGGCGCCATCTGTGCGCTTTCTGCAGAAGACTGGGTGGGAGATAATGTGAACGTGCTGGATCCACTGTCGGCCACCCAATTGACTAATGCCTGTACCTGCTCAGGCCTTACCATCCTTAGAACGGCATTGGGCCCCACCATATATCGCTGTAAATTCTGGCGGCTACTGGGACCTGAGGTAGTTGGTACACTAGGACGTGTGGATGTGGCAGAACGGCCACGTTCTCTCCCAGCACCAGAGGGTCCACTAACACCACCACGACCATGTCCACGTCCGCGTCCCTTACTAGATGTTTTCCTCATTGTTATGGTTCACCACAACAACAAAAATATTATTTGACCCAATGTATTGTATTCAAATTCAGCGGGATATAAATTTGAGGCCTAGTATTTAGGCGCTGGGTGACCGGTATGGATTTACTAACAGAATTAGACTTGGAAATGCACAGTAGCGTGTGTGTGAAGTTATTCTGAATGACCCTATGTGCACCTTGAATATTATATACCCTTTTAGGGATAGATTTCAAATAGCTCTGATATAGCAGAAACCACTAAATTATGAAATTGCTAAATTGGGAATTGTATTTCAACCCAGAACAAAAAATGTGCTTTGACGGACACTAAATAACTTTCCCAGCCACAACAGGACAGCGGTAACGAGAGATTTAGCGGGATATAAATTTGAGGCCTAGTATTTAGGCGCTGGGTGACCGGTATGGATTTACTAACAGAATTGGACTTGGAAATGCACAGTAGCGTGTGTGTGAAGTTATTCTGAATGACCCTATGTGCACCTTGAATATTATATACCCTTTTAGGGATAGATTTCAAATAGCTCTGATATAGCAGAAACCACTAAATTATGAAATTGCTAAATTGGGAATTGTATTTCAACCCAGAACAAAAAATGTGCTTTGACAGACACTAAATAACTTTCCCAGCCACAACAGGACAGCGGTAACGAGAGATTTAGCGGGATATAAATTTGAGGCCTAGTATTTAGGCGCTGGGTGACCGGTATGGATTTACTAACAGAACTGGACTTGGAAATGCACAGTAGCGTGTGTGTGAAGTTATTCTGAATGACCCTATGTGCACCTTGAATATTATATACGCTTTTAGGGATAGATTTCAAATAGCTCTGATATAGCAGGAACCACTAAATTATGAAATTGCTAAATTGGGAATTGTATTTCAACCCAGAACAAAAAATGTGCTTTGACGGACACTAAATAACTTTCCCAACCACAACAGGACAGCGGTAACGAGAGATTTAGCGGGATATAAATTTGAGGCCTAGTATTTAGGCGCTGGGTGACCGGTATGGATTTACTAACAGAATTAGACTTGGAAATGCACAGTAGCGTGTGTGTGAAGTTATTCTGAATGACCCTATGTGCACCTTGAATATTATATACCCTTTTAGGGATAGATTTCAAATAGCTCTGATATAGCAGAAACCACTAAATTATGAAATTGCTAAATTGGGAATTGTATTTCAACCCAGAACAAAAAATGTGCTTTGACGGACACTAAATAACTTTCCCAGCCACAACAGGACAGCGGAAACGAGAGATTTAGCGGGATATAAATTTGAGGCCTAGCATTTAGGCGCTGGGTGACCGGTATGGATTTACTAACAGAATTGGACTTGGAAATGCACAGTAGCGTGTGTGTGAAGTTATTCTGAATGACCCTATGTGCACCTTGAATATTATATACCCTTTTAGGGATAGATTTCAAATAGCTCTGATATAGCAGGAACCACTAAATTATGAAATTGCTAAATTGGGAATTGTATTTCAACCCAGAACAAAAAATGTGCTTTGACGGACACTAAATAACTTTCCCAGCCACAACAGGACAGCGGTAACGAGAGATTTAGCGGGATATAAATTTGAGGCCTAGTATTTAGGCGCTGGGTGACCGGTATGGATTTACTAACAGAATTAGACTTGGAAATGCACAGTAGCGTGTGTGTGAAGTTATTCTGAATGACCCTATGTGCACCTTGAATATTATATACCCTTTTAGGGATAGATTTCAAATAGCTCTGATATAGCAGAAACCACTAAATTATGAAATTGCTAAATTGGGAATTGTATTTCAACCCAGAACAAAAAATGTGCTTTGACGGACACTAAATAACTTTCCCAGCCACAACAGGACAGCGGTAACGAGAGATTTAGCGGGATATAAATTTGAGGCCTAGTATTTAGGCGCTGGGTGACCGGTATGGATTTACTAACAGAATTGGACTTGGAAATGCACAGTAGCGTGTGTGTGAAGTTATTCTGAATGACCCTATGTGCACCTTGAATATTATATACCCTTTTAGGGATAGATTTCAAATAGCTCTGATATAGCAGAAACCACTAAATTATGAAATTTCTAAATTGGGAATTGTATTTCAACCCAGAACAAAAAATGTGCTTTGACGGACACTAAATAACTTTCCCAGCCACAACAGGACAGCGGTAACGAGAGATTTAGCGGGATATAAATTTGAGGCCTAGTATTTAGGCGCTGGGTGACCGGTATGGATTTACTAACAGAATTGGACTTGGAAATGCACAGTAGCGTGTGTGTGAAGTTATTCTGAATGACCCTATGTGCACCTTGAATATTATATACCCTTTTAGGGATAGATTTCAAATAGCTCTGATATAGCAGAAACCACTAAATTATGAAATTGCTAAATTGGGAATTGTATTTCAACCCTGAACAAAAAATGTGCTTTGACGGACACTAAATAACTTGCCCAGCCACAACAGTACAGCGGTAACGACAGATTTAGCGGGATATAAATTTGAGGCCTAGTATTTAGGCGCTGGGTGACCGGTATGGATTTACTGACAGAATTAGACTGGGATATGGCCAAAAAATAACCACACTATTGCTGGTTAAATGCACTTGGTGACGGGCGCAGCTTGCCCCTGATGTAGTATATGGCCAAAAAATGAACAGACTATTTCTGGTTAAATGCACTTGGTGTCACAGCTTGACGAACCACACTACTGAGGGTTAAATGCACTTGGTGACGGGCGCAGCTTGCCCCTGATGTAGTATATGGCCAAAAAATGAACAGACTACTGCTGGTTAAATGCACTTGGTGACGGGCGCAGCTTGCCCCTGATTTAGTGTATGGCCAAAAAATGAACAGACTATTGCTGGTTAAATGCACTTGGTGTGATAGCTTGACCAACCACACTACTGAGGGTTAAATGCACTTGGTGACGGGCGCAGCTTGCCCCTGATGTAGTATATGGCCAAAAAATGAACAGACTATTGCTGGTTAAATGCACTTGGTGACGGGCGCAGCTTGCCCCTGATTTAGTATATGGCCAAAAAATGAACAGACTATTGCTGGTTAAATGCACTTGGTGTGATAGCTTGACCAACCACACTACTGAGGGTTAAATGCACTTGGTGACGGGCGCAGCTTGCCCCTGATGTAGTATATGGACAAAAAATGAACAGACTATTGCTGGTTAAATGCACTTGGTGTCACAGCTTGACTAACCACACTACTGAGGGTTAAATGCACTTGGTGACGGGCGCAGCTTGCCCCTGATGTAGTATATGGCCAAAAAATGAACAGACTATTGCTGGTTAAATGCACTTGGTGACAGGCGCAGCTTGCCCCTGATTTAGTATATGGCCAAAAAATGAACAGACTATTGCTGGTTAAATGCACTTGGTGTGATAGCTTGACCAACCACACTACTGAGGGTTGAATGCACTTGGTGACGGGCGCAGCTTAACAGACTATTGCTGGTTAAATGCACTTGGTGACGGGCGCAGCTTGCCCCTGATTTAGTATATGGCCAAAAAATGATCAGACTATTGCTGGTTAAATGCACTTGGTGTGATAGCTTGACCAACTACACTACTGAGGGTTAAATGCACTTGGTGACGGGCGCAGCTTGCCCCTGATGTAGTATATGGCCAAAAAATGAACAGACTATTGCTGGTTAAATGCACTTGGTGACAGGCGCAGCTTGCTCCTGATTTAGTATATGGCCAAAAAATGAACAGACTATTGCTGGTTAAATGCACTTGGTGTGATAGCTTGACCAACCACACTACTGAGGGTTAAATGCACTTGGTGACGGGCGCAGCTTGCCCCTGATGTAGTATATGGCCAAAAAATGAACAGACTATTGCTGGTTAAATGCACTTGGTGACGGGCGCAGCTTGCCCCTGATTTAGTATATGGCCAAAAAATGAACAGACTATTGCTGGTTAAATGCACTTGGTGTGATAGCTTGACCAACCACACTACTGAGGGTTAAATGCAGTTGGTGACGGGCGCAGCTTGCCCCTGATGTAGTATATGGCCAAAAAATAAACAGACTATTGCTGGTTAAATGCACTTGGTGTGACAGCTTCACCCTGATGTAGGCTTTAGCCAAAAAACAACCACACCATTGAGGGTTAAATGCACTTGGTGACAGGCGCAGCTTGCCCCTGAGGTAGTATATGGCCAAAAAATGAACAGACTATTGCTGGTTAAATGCACTTGGTGTCACAGCTTGACTAACCACACTACTGAGGGTTAAATGCACTTGGTGACGGGCGCAGCTTGCCCCTGATGTAGTATATGGCCAAAAAATGAACAGACTATTGCTGGTTAAATGCACTTGGTGACAGGCGCAGCTTGCCCCTGATTTAGTATATGGCCAAAAAATGAACAGACTATTGCTGGTTAAATGCACTTGGTGTGATAGCTTGACCAACCACACTACTGAGGGTTGAATGCACTTGGTGACGGGCGCAGCTTAACAGACTATTGCTGGTTAAATGCACTTGGTGACGGGCGCAGCTTGCCCCTGATTTAGTATATGGCCAAAAAATGATCAGACTATTGCTGGTTAAATGCACTTGGTGTGATAGCTTGACCAACTACACTACTGAGGGTTAAATGCACTTGGTGACGGGCGCAGCTTGCCCCTGATGTAGTATATGGCCAAAAAATGAACAGACTATTGCTGGTTAAATGCACTTGGTGACAGGCGCAGCTTGCTCCTGATTTAGTATATGGCCAAAAAATGAACAGACTATTGCTGGTTAAATGCACTTGGTGTGATAGCTTGACCAACCACACTACTGAGGGTTAAATGCACTTGGTGACGGGCGCAGCTTGCCCCTGATGTAGTATATGGCCAAAAAATGAACAGACTATTGCTGGTTAAATGCACTTGGTGACGGGCCCAGCTTGCCCCTGATTTAGTATATGGCCAAAAAATGAACAGACTATTGCTGGTTAAATGCACTTGGTGTGATAGCTTGACCAACCACACTACTGAGGGTTAAATGCAGTTGGTGACGGGCGCAGCTTGCCCCTGATGTAGTATATGGCCAAAAAATAAACAGACTATTGCTGGTTAAATGCACTTGGTGTGACAGCTTCACCCTGATGTAGGCTTTAGCCAAAAAACAACCACACCATTGAGGGTTAAATGCACTTGGTGACAGGCGCAGCTTGCCCCTGATGTAGTATATGGCCAAAAAATAAACAGACTATTGCTGGTTAAATGCACTTGGTGTGACACCTTCACCCTGATGTAGGCTTTAGCCAAAAAACAACCACACCATTGAGGGTTAAATGCACTTGGTGACAGGCGCAGCTTGCCCCTGATGTAGTATATGGCCAAAAAATAAACAGACTATTGCTGGTTAAATGCACTTGGTGTGACACCTTCACCCTGATGTAGGCTTTAGCCAAAAAACAACCACACCATTGAGGGTTAAATGCACTTGGTCGCAGCTTATGCTGGCGCACCACAAGACACAAAATGGCCGCCGATCACCCCAGAAAAATGTGACTGACAAACGGTCTGGGCAGCCTAAAAACAGTGAGCAATTGAGTATCAGCAGCTCAATGACCCACAGCTGCAGATCGATCAATAATCAAGTCCTTTGGAGGAGTTAATCTGCCTAATCTCGCCCTACTGTCGCAGCCGCAACCTCTCCCTACGCTAATCAGAGCAGAGTGACGGGCGGCGCTATGTGACTCCAGCTTAAATAGAGGCTGGGTCACATGGTGCTCTGGCCAATCACAGCCATGCCAATAGTAGGCATGGCTGTGATGGCCTCTTGGGGCAAGTAGTATGACGCTTGTTGATTGGCTGCTTTGCAGCCTTTCAAAAAGCGCCAAGAAAGCGTCACAAAAGCGCCAAGAAAGCGACGAACACCGAACCCGAACCCGGACTTTTACGAAAATGTCCGGGTTCGGGTCCGTGTCATGGACACCCCAAAATTCGGTACGAACCCGAACTATACAGTTCGAGTTCGCTCATCCCTATTCTTAACCCAATTTTAGCCGTTTCTGCAATCTCCTTAGATGCTTTCTCTGCTTGATGCATGCCAATGATCTGATCCTTCTAAAACAGACTTTTCCACGACTACAAGATGTGTCTTTCAACATGGTTGTTTAAGAAATGAGAAGCAACTCATTGCACCAGTTGGGGTTAAATAACTTATTGCCAGCTGACTGATAATCGCCCATGCAGAAATTATTAAATAAGAGGATCATAACTATTAGCTTAGTTAAATCCAGGAAAAAAATTGAATATGTAAAAAAAATAAAAGCAGCCAAACTGGAGACCGAGAGATTAATTGCCAAAGCGAGCAAAACTAACCCTAAAATGTTCTTCAATTATATAAATGGTAAAAAGTATAAATCTGAAGGTGTCGTCCCTCTACAGAGTAATAAGGGGGGAGCTGCAGAGAGTGGTGAGGAGAAAGCAAAGCAATTAAATGTTTTTTTTTCTCCACTGCATTCACTGAGGAAAATAAACTGTCAAATGAAATGCAGAATGTAAAAGTAAATTCCCCATTAAAAGTGCCCTGTCTGACCCAAGAAGAAGTACAGCAGTGTCTTAAAAATATTAAAATAGGCAAATTGCCAGGACCAGATGGCATACATCACCGTATCCTAAGACAATAAGGTAATGTCATAGCCAGACCCGTATTTCTGATATTTACGGACTCTATACTGACAGGGAGTGTTTCACAAGATTGACGCATAGCAAATGTGGTGCCAATATTAAAAAAGGGTACAAAAACAGAGCCCGGAAACTATAGGCCAGTAAGTTTAACATCTGTCATGGGTAAACCTTTTGAAGGTTTTCCAAGAGATGCTATCTTGAAGTACCTCAATAAAAATAAGCAAATAACGCCATATCAGCATGGCTTCATGAGGGATCGGTCATGTCTAGGGTTGAGCGAACCCGAACTGTAAAGTTTGACTTTGTACCGAATTTTGGATTTTTGGACCCCGGACCCTAACCCAATCAACAAGTGTTTAACTTGTGTGCCCTTAGAAGCCTACTAATGGCACAGCTGTGATTGGCCAGTGCAGCATGTGACCCAGCCTCTATAGAAGATGGAGTCACGTAGCGCTGCACATCACTCTGCTCTTATTAGTGTAGGGATAGGATGCTGCTGCAGTGAGGGAAAGAATAGGAAAGAATCAGTTATCAGAAGTGCTTGTTAACTCAGCGATCTATAGCGATTTTGTTTTGTGGGTGCAGTGCACAGAAAAATAACTTTTACCCGTCTGTTAGTTAGGTGGGCATCGGTGGCCATTTTAAGCAAGTTCAATGCACCAGCAAATCATATTTGCATTTCTGACAGTGAAATACAAGCTTGAAATACTGCAATTATATTCTGGGTTTTAAAAAAAACACCAATTTTTTGAAAGACCCTACATCTGGGGCCGTTGCTGCATTTGTCACAGTGAAATACAAGCTTGAAAAACTGCAATTATATTCTTGGTTTAAAAAAACACCAATTTTTTTGCAATACCCTACATCTGGGGTCATTGCTGCATTTGTCACAGTGAAATACAAGCTTGAAATACTGCAATTATATTCTGGGTTTAAAAAAAAACACAAAAAAAAACATTTTTTAAATACTTTACATCTGTGGCCTTTGTTGGATTTATGATATTCCAATACAAGCGTGATATACCGCTGTTATATTCTGGTATTAAAAAAAAAACACCCATTATAGGCAAGATAATACATTTGTGGCCTTTGTTGCATTCGTCACAGTGAAATACAAGCTTGAAATACTGCAATTATATTCTGGTTTAAAAAAATAAATAAAAATGTTTGCAATAGCCTACATCTGGTCCCTTTGCTGCATTTGTCACAGTGAAATACAAGTGTTAGAGAGTGCTGTTATATTCCGGTATTAAAAAACACCCATTTTGGGCAAGATAATACATTTGCGACCTTTGCTGCATTTGTCACAGTCCAATACAAGTGTGATATACCGCTGTTATATTCTGGTATTAAAAAAAAAAACACCCATTTTGGGCAAGATAATACATTTGTGGCTTTTGTTGCATTCGTCACAGTGAAATACAGGCTTGAAATACTGTAATTATATTCTGGTATTAAAAAAATAAAAATAAAATATTTGCAATAGCCTACATCTGGTGCCTTTGCTGCATTTGTCACAGTGAAATACAAGTGTTTGATAGTGCTATTATATTCTGGTATTAAAAAACACCCATTTTGGGCAAAATAATACATTTGCGACCTTTGCTGCATTCGTCACATTCCAATACAAGTGTTAGATAATGATGTTATATTCTTGTTTTAAAAAAACACCCATTTTTGGCAAGATAATAAATTTGTGGTCTATGCTACATTTCTGACAGTCCAATACAAGTGTTAGATACTGCTGTTACAGTCTTGTTTTTTTTAAAAACACCAATTTTAGGCAAGATAATACATTTGTGGCCTTTGTTGCATTTGTTACAGTCAAATACAAACTTTAAATACTGCTGTTATATTCTGGGTTTAAAAAAAAAAACACCAATTATTTATAAGACCCTACATCTGGGGCTTTTGCTGCATTTGTCACAGTCAAATACAACTAGTCAATACTGCAGTTACATTGTTGGTTGACAAATTAAAATTTTTGGGGACTGGGAAGTAATTGTATAAAACTATTGTGTGACCTCAAGAATTTTTTCCTCTTTATGACACCAAACTAACAGATGTTTTTTGTCATGCGACAATGTAACCGCCAATAGTCAACAATTTAGTTCACTGAAAGTAAGGCAGTGCGCCTTACTTTCAGTGAACTAAATTGTTGACTATTGGCGGTTACATTGTCGCATGACAAAAAACATCTGTTAGTTTGGAGGGTGAACACAAACAATGAGGAGAGCATCAAATAAGGGACGTGGCCCCGGCCATGGTGCTGCTGGTAGAGCTCCTGTTGCAGATAGAGAACGTGGTCGATCTGTGCCAGCTACACGCACAAGTGAAATACCTTTTTAAGGTGCGAGTAGCATTATTTGGTATTGCCGAATGCAGCTCTACGAATAATGAGGCCAGAACTAATAGAGGAGATAGTAGATTGTGTGGCTGACAGTGCCTCCAGTTCCTTCACATTGTCTCCCACCCAGTCTCCTTCTGAAAGATCAGAGTTGGCACCTGCAGCTCATGTCCATTAGTCCTTTACCTCACTCCCTTGCAAGTCAGCCAAGCAGTCTGAGCCCTAAATCATGCAGCAGTCTCTTCTGCTTTTTGATGACTCTGCTAGCATGGTTTCCCAGGGCCATCCACATAATCCTGCCCCAGAAGTGGAAGAGATTGAGTGCACCGATGCCCAACCACTTATGTTTCAGGATAAGTACATGGGAGGATCACCGCAGCACGTCTCTCGGATGATGACGAAACACAGGTGACAACTGCTGTGGCTTTCTACAGTGTGCATACCGACAAGGTGGGCAGGGGTGAAGACTGGGTGAAAGATTTTGTAGAGGACGATGAGGTACTCGACCCCACATGGATTCAAGGTCATGCGAGTGACCTGTGTAGTTCGGAGGAAGAGGCGGTGGTCGCACATAGCCACCAGCACAGCAGAAGTGGGAGCAGGGTGCAAAAGCGGAGCAGCCGTCACCTAGACAGTACGCCTGCTACGTCCCACCGCAACATGGGACCGAGCACACCAAAGTCAGCTCCAAGGAGTTCCCTGGCGTGGCAGTTCTTCAGACAATGTGCTGACGACAAGACACGAGTGGTTTGCACGCTGTGCAATCAGAGCCTGAAGCGAGGCATAAACGTTCTCAACCTGAGCAAAACCTGCATGACCAGGCATCTAAGTGCAAAGCACGCGATGCAGTGGAGTAGACACCTCAAAAACAAAGAAAGGTCTCTGGCTCCTCCTGCTTCCTATTCTGCTGCAGCCTGGGCCTTTTCATCCACCTCTGGAGTGACAGTGGCACCTGCCACCCCGCAAACAGAGGATCTGCGATCAATGCCACCACCTGGGTCACCAAGCATCTCCACAATGTCCCTTGGAAGCGTTCAACTCTCTATCTCCCAAACACTGGAGCGAAAGAGGAAGTACCCCACCTGCGATCCCTAGCCCTGAATGCCAGAATTTCAAAATTGCTGGCCTTTAAAATGCTGTGATTCCATCTGGTGGAGACAGAGAGTTTTAAAAGCCTTATGGCAGTGGCTGTTCCACAGTACGTCGTGCCCAGCCGCCACTACTTTTAAAGATGAGCCATCCCTTCCCTGCACAACCAAGTGGGGGACAAAATCAGGTGTGCACTGAGCAACACCATCTGTGGCAAGGTCCACCTAACTACTCATATGTGGACCAGTAAGCATGGTTAGGGACGTTATATCTCCCTAACAGCACACTGGGTAAATGCAGTGGCACTGGGCCTGAGGCAGATAGCAGTTTGGTGCATGTCCTTCCACCACCGAGGATTGTAGGGCGCTTCAGTTTGCCTCCTGTTGCTTCCTCCTCTTACTCCGCTTCCTCATCCTCTACCGCCTCCTCATCCCATCAGCGTAACACCTTTACCACCAACTTCAGCACAGCCAGGGCTAAACGACAGCAGGCAGTTTTAAAACGTATCTGTTTGGGGGACAAACCCCACACCGCGCAGGAGCTATGGACGGACATGGAACAACAGACCGATGAGTGGTTGGTGCCAGTGAGCCTCAAGCACGGCCTGGTGGTGTGTGATAATGGGCAAAATCTCGTAGCAGCTCTGGGATTAGCTGGCTCGACGCACAGCCCTTGCCTGGCGCATGTACTGAATTTGATGGTGCAGAGTTTCCTTAAAAATTACCCTGATATGTTAGAGCTGCTGCAGAAAGTGTGGGCCGTCTCTGTGCTCTTTTGGCGTTCTCACCCTGCTGCTGCTCGCCTATCAGCGCTGCAGCGTAACTTTGGCCATCCCGCTCACCACCTCATATGCGACGTGCCCACAAGGTAGAACTCCACCTTGAACATGCTGGTCAGACTGTGCGAGCAGCAGCATGCGATAGTGGAGTTTCAGCTGCAGCACGCACGGGTGAGTCGCTCTGCTTAACAGCACCACTTCACCACCAATGATTGGGCCTCCATGCGAAACCTGTGTGCCTTGTTGCGCTGTTTAGAATACTCCACCAACATGGCCAATGCCGATGATGCCGTTCTCAGCATTACTATCCCACTTTTATGCCTCCTTGAAAAAACATTTGGGGCGATGATGGAAGAGTATGTGGCACAGGAGGAGGAAGAAGGATCATTTCATAGGTCTGTGAAGGTTCTCATTTATCCAGGTCATGGTATATATCTGTAAAGAATAAATCAAGGCAACTGGACGTACTGTAGATTTCTTGAAAACGTTTCACTAGTTCTTCCAACGAGCTTTCTCAATTCTGAGTGACTGTACAAAAATTCTGGGAATAAATATGTAACTGAATCCACATCCGGTAATTATACCCAGCATTGGGTCAAAGGTGTTGATTCCATTATCCTAATTGGAGTCAGTAGGTGATAAAGACTTCCCAGAAAAAGGTGTCAAGACAGCATTGTATGTGGCAGACAATAGATGTCTAACCCCCCACCTCTATTTAAGCTTGTAAGGGCGAGAAGCATGACAGACGCAAGAATATGTTTTTTTTAATAAACATCACATTCCTGTTTGCTTTAAACCCAGCAACACACTGAGGCAACAACTGGTTCACCCCAAAGACCCAACGCCTAAACACAAGATGGACAATATTGTGTACGCAGTCCAGTGCAATGAGGAATGCTCAGAACTGTATATCGGCGAAACAAAACTACATCAGCGTATGGCTCAGCATAGAAGAGCCAAAACCTCTGGTCAAGATTCAGCCGTGTACTTACATCTAAAAGGAACAGGTCACACCTTTGAAGACATGTTTTGGATAAGGAGGCCGATTGGTACAAACAAGGCGTGAAGGAGGCCATCTATGTAAAAATGGAGAAGCCAAGCTTGAAAAGAGGTGGGGGGTTAGACTCTATTGTCTGCCACATACAATGCTGTCTTGACACCTTTTTTCTGGGAAGTCTTTATCACCGGCTGACTCCAATTAGGATAATGTAATCAACACCTTTGACCAAATGCTGGGTATAATTACCGGATGTGGATTGAGTTACATATTTATTCCCAGAATTTTTGTACAGTCACTCAGAATTGAGAAAGCTCATTGGAAGAACGAGTGAAACGTTTTCAAGAAATCTACAGTACGTCCAGTTGCCTTGATTTATTCTTTACAGATATAATTTCATAGGGTTTCAGGCCAGTCATTCACAAGTGGCTCCGAGGGTGGGTTCCTGCACCCACAAACGCCAGAAACAACATTGTCCAGCCAGGGAACAGTTCTGGAGGATGATGAGGTGGAGGATAAAAAGGAGGAGATGGAGAAGGGTGGCACCCAGACCAGATCATGGCCATCACTGGTGCATGGCTGGGGGGATACAGAGGACACAGACGATACACCTCCCAGAGTTGCCTCTGGGCAGCCTGGCACACATGAGCGATTACATGCTACAATGTCTCCGCAATGACCGCCAAGTTGCCCACAGTCTAACTTGTGCTGATTACTGGGTGGCCATGCTGCTGGATCCCCGTTACAAAGACAACGTACCGTCCTTAATTCCATCACTGGAGCATGTACGCAGGATGTGCAAGTACAAGTGCACACTGGTAGACGAGCTGCTGGTGGCATTCCTACCTGAGAGCGGGGGCACAGTGGAATCACAAGGCGAAGGCAGAGGAGGAGGAAGAGGGCGCCAACACAGCTGGCAAACCACCAGCACTACAGAAGGCAGGGTTAGCATGGTCGAAATGTGGAAAAGCTTTGTCAGCATGCCACAACAACCAGCACCACTAGCTCATATGGAACATCTTAGCAGGAGGCAGCATTTCAGCAACATGGTGGAGCAGCATGTGTGCACACGCCTACACTTACTGGATGATGGGTCTGCCCCGTTCAACTTCTGGGTCTCCAAATTGGGCACATTGCCTGAGCTTGCCCTTTTCGACTTGAAGGTGCTGGCCTGCCCTGCAGCCAGTGTATTGTCTGAACGTGTGTTTAGCACGGCAGGTGGCCTTATCACAGACAAGCGCAGCCGCCTGTCCACAGTCAATGTGGACAAGCTCACGTTCATTAAAATGAACCAGGCATGGATACCACAGGACTTGTCCGTACCTTGTGCAGAATAAACATGTATACCGGCCTTACGCAGCTATTGATATACTTCAGTGCAATTGCTCATTGTTGTATTGTTTATATTTCCCACTCTTTTGGGGTGTACCCTAATTTAAACAAAGAAAAAAAATATATAAAAAAATAATAATTCCAAAAAACAGTGTTGGCTACCTTGTCCTCCTCCACCGCCACCCACACCGCTATGTCCACCTCCTCCTTAACCTCCACCTCATAGATCAAGATTATCTTTTTTTATTTTATATGTATTTTATTTTAAGTCATTTCACTGATTTGTCTGATACATTGTTGGGTTACATATCCCACATTTTTGGCTGTGATATACCCCTGCGCTACCTAGTGGACAGGTTAATAAATTTCACTAATTTGTCTGTTACATTGTTGGGTGAAATTCACCAATTCTTGGCTGTGATATACCCCTGCTCTACATAGTGGACAAGGAAATACATTTCACTAATTCATCTGTTACATTCTTGGGTGACATTTTAAAATTTTTGCCGTGAATAAACCTCTGCTCTGCATAGGTGACAGGGACCTAAATTTAAAAAAATTGTCTGTTACATTGTCAGGTGACATTTTACCAATTTTGCCGTATACAAACCCCTGCTCTGCATAGGTGACAGGGAACTAATTTTTGTAAAATCGTCTGTTTAATTGTTGGGTGACATGAACACAGTTTTGCTGTGAATAAACCCCTGCTCTACCTAGTTGACAGGGCCCAAATTTTTTTTTTTAATTGTCTGTTCCATTGGTGGGTGATATTAACCCATTTTTGCAGATGAAAATTCCCTGCTCTGCATAGGTGACATGGTCTTAAATTTCTAAAATGTGTCTTTAATTGCCCCTTTCATTTGATCCTTCCGCTTTTATAACTTGTCCCACAATTCAGCTCGATCACATTGCAGCCATTAACCTCCCTTGTATCCCTTTTTCACGCTCCCTCTCCGGCATGGAACCTTGATTTGCCGCTAACCATGATAAACATGGTAGGTGCAGAAGAGAACATCAAAAGTTGATAGAGCAGATATCCAATTGGTTTGTGCACATCACGGGGACGTGTGACATGGTGGAGCAGTATGTGTGCACAAGCCTGCACGTACTGAATGATGGGTCTGCCCCCTTCAACTTCTGGATCTCCAAAATGGGCACATGGCCTGAGCTTGCCCTTTACGCCTTGGAGGTGCTGGCCTGGGTATTGTCTGAAAGTTTGTTTAGCACGGCTGGAGGGGGTTATCACAGGTTATATTTCTCAATGTTTTGGGGTGTACCCTAATTTAAACAAAAAATATATTAAAAATTAAAACAAAAAAAAAACTGTGTTGGCTACCTCCTCCACCTCCGCTTCCACCTACACTGCCACATCCACCGTCTCCTCAACCTCCTACTCCATATGGACCTCGTCCTCCTAGATCAAGTATGTATTTTATGTTATTTTAAGTTATTGGAGGCTTGGGCAGAAAAGTGGCAGATGAGGTTTAACACTGACAAATGTAAGGTTATGCACATGGGAAGGAATAAGTCACCTAAACATACTAAATGGTAAAACACTAGGCAACACTGACATGGAAAAAGACCTAAAGCATTTTGTGAACAGCAAACTAAGCTGCAGAAACCAGTGTCAAGCAGCTTCTGCCAAGGCCAATAAGTTAATGGGTTGCATCAAAAGGGCTATAGAAGCCTGTGATGAGAACATAGTCCTGCCAGACCACACATGGAGAACTGTGTACAGTTCTGGGCTCCTGTGAACAAGGCAGACATAGCAGAGCTGGAGAGGGTTCAGAGTAGAGCAAATAAAGTAATAACTGGAAAGGGGGTAACTACAGTACCCTGAAAGATTATGAAAATTAGAGTTATTCACTTTAGAAAAAAGATGACTGAGGGGAGATTTAATAACTTTGTATAAATATATCAGTGGTCAGTACAGAGATCTCTCCCATCATCTATTTATCCCCAGGACTGTGACGAGGGGAAAGAAGCATCTGGAGGAAAGAAGGAATCTTTATGGTAAGAGCAGTGAGACTATGGAGCCCTCTGCCTGAAGAGGTGGTGATGGTGAGTACAATAAAAGAGTTCAAGAGGGGCCTGGATGTAGTTCTGGAGTGTAATAATTTTATAGGCTATAGCTACTAGAGATGGGTCATTGATCCAGGGAGTTATTCTGATCACCTGATTAGAGTCGGGAAGGAATTTTTTTCCCCTAAATTGGGTAAAATTTCCTTCTACCTCACAGTTGTTGTTTTTTTACTTTCTCTGGATCAACTTGCAGGATTTTAGGCCGAACTGGATGTACAGGTTTCTTTTTCGGCCTTATAAACTATGTTACTATGTTACTTCTATGGGAATAGTTCAGTCTGCAAAATAGACCAAAATAGTGAATATAGTTTTTTCCACTGACTCTTAAATTAATATCAATGGAATACATGTACTGTACATGGAGAACACGAATAGTGCAGGTACGTTATTCAGTGATGTGTGCATAAGCCTTAAATAAACATCCCCAGCCACAGGCTTGTCTAATGTCTCTTTTGTTTTTTGCTCCTGGACAACTTATCTAAAAACCACAGACAGAATAGAAAACTACCTAACAGTAAAATCGGAGTTGCTGCCCATAGCCACCAATCACAGTGCAGCTTTGACTGCTGCTCTGAAATTAACTAACTTCTTTGTCTATAGGGACACTGGCCAAAATTTCCCAATTTTTACAGCAAGTCCCTAAATTTGTAGATGGTTACAAGTCCTATACCTGCCATTGTAAATACACTTATTGTAGCTAACCAAGCAAAGCACAATCCATTGGATAGTGGCTGTGTTTGGTATTGCAACTATGCCCCATTCACCTGAATGAGACTGTACTGTCGATAGACCATGTGATTGATGAACCTGACGTCACTGGAATGCTGGAGAGACTCCCCAGCAATCAGGTACTGATGACTTATCCTGTGGATATGTAAACACTATTAAACACTCGAAAAAAAAGGAAACTCTTGGACAAGCCCTGTAAATAAGAGCATGATATGTACACTTAAATGGATGATGTGTGTATTTAAATATACACAGAGATTATAGCTAGTAATAAGTGGAAATGTTTCAATGTCAAAATGGTTTAATCTTTATATTTCTGGTCCTACATCTCTTTAAATAGGCTTCTCCCTGGAGCAGTTTTCAATAAGAGACCTAAGAACAGGATAGCTAGTAATAGGACATAGTGCTCAGGGGCAAATACCCAGACGTGATTAGAAGGACTGTACTCTCCCATCCCATTATGCTGTCATGTTTTTCTAGAGTTCCAAATATAAAAGAGATTAAACATAATTGTAAAATAATAAAAAAATATTAACAGCAGCTGATTTCTGGTTAACATTACTGCTTCTAGGATATCTCATATCATTATAGGGCAAGGCTGAGAATAAATTAAGCCCAGGAACATCATTATTAATATCATCTTTTTGCTGGGGTCATATTCTTAGGTGAAGCAACATTGAGACGCTGTTAAGCCATGCATTCAATACTATCAGAGTGTCACAACAAACTTAACATGTTGATTTCTTTTCACATCAGGCAGATAAATATCTAATGCACTTAACTGCGGATCAGTCAAAGCCGTATTAACAAAGTAAAATATTTGTACATTAATCTGCAACATTGGCACAATTTATGCAGTGGATTAAGGATGCTCTCATTGCTTTACCCTCTTCACTTAAACAACAGATCTCTGCCCCAAAAAAGTCTGTGTTCCTGAGGAAGATGTCTACATGTGCTTGCTATTACTCTTGTTCTATCCAGATTCCATGTCCCAATAGTCATTATTACAGTTAATTAAGCAGCTTGGACCAGAACTGTATCCATTTCTGAAATATGTAATTAGGCTTTGGGGGGATTCATACTGAAAGGTGGATTATGATTCATTTATTTTTGAAGTTGTAATTCAAAGCACATTTCTAGACTATTTGATGAACAAAGCATTGAAACATGATAAAGTTTGGATTTATGGAGTATTAGTGAGTGTATAGGTGTAAGTTACAGGCTAACAAAAAGGCTAAAAGTCCAGCTCATTTGACTTAATTGAAAAGCCCTTTAGAAGGTTCTACACAACCTCATTGGCCTGCTGAAAAATGTAATCATGGTTAAGTAGGATGCCCTGTTTCAAACAATTGTTATGTTGCTTCAGTATGAAGTTAAGCCAATCATACATGCCCTCACATCTGGGACACAGTGACTTCTTTAGCAATATGATTATGTGATTTGATTGACATGATTTGAAAATATATGGTAAAATAATGAAGCTTTTTATTTAAGATTAAAAGTCATTCTTAAATGAGCACAGAGTCCTTCACTGGTTTCTATACTTCTACCTTTCAACACTGGAGTCATTGGTTTTAACCAGGGTAACGTCTACATGGAGTAAGTATATTCCACCAATGCTTCTGTGGATTCATCTCAGGTTTCATCTCAAGTTACACTCTAGAAATATTCTTTCAATAAGCTAATCCCTCCTCCTAGCTGCTGAAAGTATCTGATTCTTAATTGGCATACATAATATCCATCCAATGATGTCATCATCATAACCATAATAAATCCTTAGCCCTTTAACCCCTCCAGGACAGAGACAGTTTTCATATTTAAGGACTGAACCTAATTTTGCAAATCTAACAGGTGTCATTTTATGTGGCAATACATTTAGAATGCTTTTACTTATCTAAGAAATTCTGAGACTGGATAAGAGATTCTGAAAACATTGTATTTCATGTTGCTGGTAAATTTTGATCGAAACATTTTATATTTATTTATAAACATCCAAACTACAGAGAATTTGGAAAAATTTTCAATTTTCAAAATTTAAATTTCTCTGCTTTTAAAACAGATGACACCTCAAAAATAGTAATTAATATTCATTATATGTCTATTTAATGTTTGCGTCATTTCGTAAATGTCATTTTTAGGACATCAGAAGACTTAAAATTTTTAAACAAACAATTCAGTTATGAAGTGCCTACATAATAATTCAGTTCTGAAGGTCTTAACACAATAGAAACCACCCATAAATTACTACATTATAGAAACTGCACACCTCAAATTATTCAAAACTGAATTTAAAAACTTTGTTAACCGTTTATGTGTTCCACTGGAATTAAAGGGAGCCTGTCACATAAATTTCACTAATATAACTATCAGCAATGGCCATCAGAATGTTGTAAAGACATTATAACCCATACCTTTATGTCATCTAGGTGTTTATTCACTGTCCAGGAAAAGCACTTTTATTCCTATGAAAAATGGCTCCCAAGTGCTCAGCTGGATGGGCTTTTCTTTTCAACGTGCCCGAGCCCGCTGCCCTTCCTCCTGTCTGCTCCTCCCCTAACCTCCCAAGGCTTCCGCATTGGCATGACATTTAACAATTTCCCTTTTTTCTTTTTTGCAGAGTTTCAGTTTTAATTCTTTTTTTTCTATAACGCAGCAAGGGTTAACAGCAAAGCAAATCTTAATATTTATTTCCCTGATTATGCAGTTTACAGAAACACCCATGTGTGGTCGTAAACTGCTGAATAGGCACACTACAGGGCTATGAAGGGAAAGAGCACTTTATGAATTTTGTAGGGCAGATTTTGTGGAAATGGCTTTCAGGTGCAATGTCGCATTTAAAGAGAGCTTGGGATACCCCTACAGTGGAAACACCCTAGAAGTGAGCCCATTTTGGAAGTTACTATCCTTAATGAATTTTTCAGGGTAAGCAGTGAGCATTTTGACCCTGCAGAATGCTCATTTAGAATGTTTATTCAGAAATGGATGTATAGTGTATGGTGAGAAGTGAATATATATGGTAAGCTGTGCAGAGTTTATCATCATATAATATTGTGGTAAAAATGCAGGATATAAAAAGGATAAAATTAAGACTCCATGTACTGTATGTGTGGTACACTTTGAAGCAATCCTTTATAAACAGGCCAGGTTTTCTATGGCAAAAAAGTGAGAAATTGTTTCCTTTTGCACTCCAATATGGAACACACTCTGCATCTTTGTGGGGTCGTTCCCTTCCTTGCTTTTTGGAAAACTCCACCTGGGCTATATTGGCCTTGTACTGTCTGGGCACCATCACTTCCAGAAGTACTGAGACCCTGCCTTTCCTGCTTTTGATAAATTAGTGAAAATAAAAGAATGTTTTTGTCTTGTCTGCTAATCAAAATAACACATAAGCATTATACAGTGCCATATGTACAATGTGCATTGCCAGATTATTGTACCCCACCTTCGTTTTCCGCATGGCGCTGTACGGGTTCAGAACTTGATCTGAAAGTTCAAACCCTGTTTGGATTGCAGTCCAAGATGCAGTCTGGCTTCAGGGAAGCGATAGTGGTACCTCATACATGGCAGGGGACCTACTGTTCCCATGAACTGTGGTCAGTGCCAACCAAAATGAGTAGTTGCCTGAGCAGGAAACTAGGAGGCCTCTCTGATTTTTGTCTGCACCATGCCCCAAGCTTTAGTTCTGTACCTCTGGAACAGGCTTCCTCAAACTGCGGCCCTCCAGCTGTTGCAAAACTACAACTCCCAGCATGCCCTAACAGCCTACAGGTATCTGCCTACAGCAGGGCATTATGGGAGTTGTAGTTTTACAACAGCTGGAGGGCCGCAGTTTGAGGATGCCTGCTCTGGAACTTAGGGACTTAAGTAGTGGAAAGCTGGTGTAATAGTTATCCACATAGAGGTGGTAACCCTGGTCCAGCAGTGGGTACACTGAGTCCGACACTATTTTCCTGAAGATGGGACATTCTGAGGGGGTTCAATAAGGGGGCCTTATGCACTTTAATGCCATACTTTGCCCTTTTTCTGGGCAGGATTGTCCTCTTTCTGCCAGAATTTTCCCCCCTTTAAAATGTATAAGGGAATCATCTGCTTAGATTATTTGTCAACAAATTAGCAGAATGTTTAGGTTGCCAAGGTAATGGACATACCTGCTGGTTAGTTAGTGGGTCTACTCTGAACAGAGCAAGGTAGACCTGTCTGTGAAACCTCCTGTTATCTAGGCCCAAGCTCAGAGAACCATGTGAAAAGGAGATAAGAAGATCCAGAACAGGCCACACAAGCTTCAACAGCAAGGTATTCATTTATTTATGGTATAAGTCCTTACTACCGTAGAAAAGATTGTTGCATTCAGCACCTATCACACTTTGAGATGGACTCGCCATTCATATCTAAAATCTGCACTCCTCAGCCCTGGAAATGCAGAAGGTGTTAATTAGAACCTAATTGAATGCCGTGGTTCTGTTGAGAAACTGCAAAATGTCCTTAGAAAGAAAGACAGGAGTACTACAATTGCCATCATTGTTGCTGCCTATACACTGCTCTAGGGAGAAGCCTACACTGTGATACTCTTTGGAGCTGTGCGTTTTACCGTTGCATCTATACTACTCCCATCTTCAAGTCAGTAAAGGAAGTTTTATTAATTACAACCTCTAGCTTGGTTATTGACTCCATCATACATAAGTAGGCAGCAGCCACAATACCAGGGTATGCCCAGAGGGAAGAAAGGGTGCACCCTCCATTTACTGCATGGCCCTAGGAAGTGTAGATTGCCACCATGAACTCTGAGTATTACTACCACTCTCAGAGGCACAACTACCACACCCATCCTCCAAGCATTCCACTGCTGCTCATCACACATACACTGGAAAATTGGTGCAGAGCTGGAAAAAAAAAAAGACAAAAACCTGTGACATTCACAGACAGCTCAGCATCTGCCAAAAGTGCACAGGGGAGAGGGGGGATGTGGAGAGAGGGAAAGGGATAGAGATTGGGACTTAGGGAGCATGGATCAGGGATCTGGAACTGCTGTAAATGAGATTACTGATCACTGCAGCAGTTCCATGAGTACTCTGTCTTTAGAGCGACACAATAGATCAGTAGAGGTGCACTAAAAGTCCCAGCAGGCTGACACACAGCCTAGAGGGGCACTGATCCTCTCTGTACACCGTTACCAACTAAAACGGCTTTGTGCGGTAAGGCTCTGACCAATCTATAAGCTCCTCTAGTGCTGTAATTAGTTTGTACAGCATACCAGCCAATGTACTTTATAATAGTAGAAATACTTTATACTATGAATCCATGAAGAAGACCTGTCTTATGGTTGAAGCGCATTGATTTTATGCAGGGATGTCTAAAGCTAATACTATCAAGAATGAAGGGAAAAAAATATGTACCCATCAAACAGACTGGAGCAGAAAGTACATGTTAACCATTACGGGAAAGTTAAAATGCACATCAATAGATAAAGAAATTACCAACCAGTACTCGACATGATGACAACAACCATGTCGAATCTTCCACTTTAGACCCTGATAAATGACCTGTCTGAGGTTTGCAATGCCTTACCTGTTGCTAGGAATACAATATCTCATATCTACATTCTACAGTTTAAACAGTGTTGTTGGGCAGCTTGCAATTAGTTGGTTGACACTGAACTGATGGCAATGCTTCAATATACAAATAATATATGCAGATATGTAAGTGTTATAAACAATATCTTATGAAATCTTTGCCTGTCTGCCATGGTATAAAATAATGTGTCAAGTCTGTAAAGTGCATCTAGCCTCCCTTTAGTGATAATGTTAAAGGGAATGTCTAATTAACACCTTTTCTTTCTATATCGCAGGGGCAGATTGGCCCTAGACCTTACAGGGAAATTTCCCAGTGGGCCAATGCTCATGGGTAGAGATGAGTAAATCAAAACTGACGAAGTGGAATTCGATCCGAATTTCAGGAAAAATTTAATTTGCGACAAATGTGAATTTCCTCACGCTTCCTGGTAACGAATCACATTTTTCCTAAAATGGCAGCTACACGTGTGAGGACTGAGGACATGAGGCAAGGAACTCTGGGAAGGCAGGATCACCCAGCCCTGTGATGTCACAGCTTTATAAATACACAGTAATCCAAATCAACAGCTCACGTTCCTGTTTTGGCTGCACGGGAAAAGGGGAGTGATCCTCACACAAAATAAAAATAAAAAAATTCCCAGCTGCCTTGCTTGCTTTAATCTTATGTCTTTATTTATAAAAAAGTAGTCCTCTAACGGGACTACTTTTTTCCAGCGTTCAGAGTGCAGGAAAAGACGAGTGAAGGCACTAGGGACAGCAATTGGAAAAACCTGATTGTGGAAAGAAAAAAGACAGAAAAAAGCGATTTACAAGTGCAGGGAAAGGATAGGCAGGAATCATTTCACAGCATCTTAGTGCAGGATGAGACGTTAGAAGGCGCTAGGGACAGTGCTAGGAAAGCAATTTACAAGTCCAGGGAAATATTATAGGGATCCAAATAGCCATTAAACAGTCATTCCAGCTATTTGGGCCGCAAGTGCTATGTTTAAAAGCCTTTAGTGGCTTATATCTTATGTGAGGATTTGCTCTGGTAGGCAGGGTAAGCGGACGCAGGACAGAGGCAAAACAAGTTTGTAAATCAAAATATCAGTGTTTATTCACACAAAAGGCAAAAGAAAAACAACTTATTACAGTCTTGGTGTTAATTCACACAATGAAAAGTCCATAGAACAGACACATCACCTTTCTAGCCGTTTTATCCCCGGCAGTTCACAGCAGGCTTTAGGGGGCCTGTTTCCCAGCGTGCAGCCCTCATGCAGCGCTCAGCCTTCCAGCACAGCACCATGATTTAGATCCCAAAACAGAGACTCAGCTACTGAGGCCAGCTGCCTATTTAAAGGACAGCCAGGTGCTGCCAAAACCCAGAACGGCACTTAAACTCCAGTCCGGTATTTGACCTCACATGGCTGGAAATCAGCCCAGCCACCCATGTTGGGAGGAAAATACCTGCCTTCCCAAACAAAACCCCTTTCTATGTCACATACCCCTCTCCCCTTTTGTTCAACCCTGAGGGGACGAACACACGCCAGACAGTGTACCCGGGGCAGGGCATCCGCGTTTCCCTGTAACCGGCCTACCCTGTGTTCTACTTTAAACTTAAAGTTTTGCAAGGAAATTAACCATCTGGTGACCCAAGCATTCCTCTCTTTGGCCTGGCTCATCCCCTTGAGAGGGGAGTGGTCGGTCACCAGACAGAACTTTCTCCCCAACAGATAATAGCGGAGAGACTCAAGTGCCCACTTGATGGCCAGGGACTCTCTCTCCACTATGCTGTACTGTGTCTCGGCTGGAGTGAGCTTACGGCTGAGGAAGACAATGGGATGCTCCTCCCCAATGACTTCCTGAGACAGTACAGCACCAAGGCCTACTTCGGAGGCATCAGTCTGTACTATAAACTCCCTTTTGAAGTCGGGCGTCACCAAAGCCGGGAACCCACACAGGGCCGACTTCAAAGCGGAGAAAGCCTCTTCCGCCAGGTTATTCCAGCGAACCATCACGGACTTTCGTCCCTTCAAGAGCCCTGTCAATGGAGCTGCTAAAGTGGCAAAATGGGGAACAAATCTCATATAATAGCCCACCATTCCCAGTAATGACTTTACTTGCCTAGAGGTGACAGGTCGGAGACAATTCTTTATCGGCTCTATTTTGTTTACTTGGGGTTTGATGACTCAGCACCCAGGTGACTTTCCCAGTCGGTACTGTGAATGACAATATCATCCAGGTAAGCCAAAATGTACCGCCGATGTGGACAAAGCACAATGTCCATTAGACGTTGAAAAGTGGCAGGGGCGCCATTCAGACCGAAGGGTTACACCGTATATTGGTACAGCCCCTCTGGTGTAATGAAGGCACTTTTCTCTTTGGCAGCCTCCATCAAGGGTACCTGCCAGTAGCCTTTGGTGAGGTCCAAAACAGAAAAATACCAGGCTTGGCCTAACCTTTCAATAAGCTCATCCACCCAATGCATCGAATTTAGATATTTTGTTCAGCTTATGAAAATTGTTACAAAACCGTAATGTCCCGTCTGGCTTGGGTATTAGGACTATAGGACTGGCCCACTCACTTTTAGACTCCTTGATGACGTCTAGCTGCAGCATGAGCTGCACTTCCGCTGAGATGGCTTGTCGCCAAGCCTTGGGTACCCGGTATGGCTTTAACCGGACTTTTGCCTGAGGCTCAGTGACAATGTCATGCTGGATTGAGGAAGTGCATCCAGGGAGATCTGAGAACACATCTGTGTTCCGACTAATGAACACCCTGGTCTCCTGAACCTGTTTAGAGGAGAAACTGTCATAAATTTTTACTGTGGCAATCGCTTCCCTTGCATCAGCCATACAGTAGGAGCCGGAACCTCTTCTCCTAGAAAACACGGCCGTGGGCTATCTTTAGTACAGGTCTCCCTATCTTTCCAAGGTTTAAGTAAATTAACATGGTAAACCTGCTCTGGCTTCCGCCGCCCTGGCTGGTATACCTTATAATTTACCTCTCCAACTTTCTCAAGTACCTCGTAGGGCCCCTGCCATCTAGCCAGGAACTTACTGTCCACGGTCGGTACCAGAACCAAAACCCAATCATTCGTGTTAAAGATCTGGACCCGAGCCTGCTGATTATAGACACGACTCTAGGCTCACTGAGCAGCCTCCATATGCTCCCTGACAAGAGGCAAAACGTTCTCTATCCGCTGTTGCATCTTGACTACATACTCCAGGACACTTTTATGCGGAGTGGGTTGCTGTTCCCACGTCTCATTGGTCATGTCCAACAGACCACGAGGATGTCTGCCATAAAGTAATTTGAAGGGAGAGAACCCAGTAGAGGCCTGGGGTACCTCTCGCACAGCAAACATGAGATAGGGCAGAAGAAGATACCAATCCTTTTCCATTTTTAGACACCACCCTTTCTAAAATAGTTTTAGAGTTTTGTTAAACCTTTCAACCAGACCGTCCGTTTGCAGATGGTACACAGACGTCCATAACTGTCTGATTTGCAGCAACTTACAGAGTTCCCTCATGACCTTGAACATAAAAGGGGTACCCTGGTCAGTCAGAACCTCTTTAGGTAGCCCAACTCGGGAGAACATCTCCATTAGCTCCTTTTGCCGATGCATGTCGCAGTGGCACCGCCTCTGGGTACCGAGTGGCATAGTCCAGGATGATCAAGATGTGCCGAGTGGCATAGTCCAGGATGATCAAGATGTGTTGATGTCCTCTAGCGGACTTCGGTACTGGGCCTACGAGGTCCATAGCGATTCACTCAAACGGCACCTCGATGATCCGAAGAGGTACCAAGGGACTGCGGTAAAGGTGCTGGGGGCTAGTTGCCTGGCAGGTCGGGCAAGACTTACAGAATTCTTCCACCTCTCTAAACACACTGAGCCAGTAAAACCATTGTAGTATCCGGTCCTGGGTCTTCTGCCAAGAACATGCTGGTGGGCTAACTTTAACACGAGTTTGCGATAAGCCTGGGGCACCACCAACTGTTCAATGGATTCACCTCGCAGCTGGTTTACCCGGTACAACATACCCTGATGAACCACAAAACGGGGGAACACCGACTCTGCCCCTGGTTGTTGTGGTTCAACATCTACTATTAATACATTTTCCCAGGCTCAGGATAGGGTTGGGTCCCGGTGTTGGGCAGTACCAAAATTAACACCGGTGACATTGAGGTCTGCCAGCTCAGGACCCTGCGGCAAGTCCTCCATGTCTCCCACCATTACACTTAGCATTGTTGTCTCCCCCTCTTCCACCGAAGTAGCGGTCACCCCTACCGCTGGCCCTTCAGACTCAGGTTCCCAGAGTTCTGGTCGCCCCCCTGAGCCGGGCCACTCTGCTAGGGTTACCCCTGTCTCATGGGTATCAGTTACTCTTGTAGCAGGCCACAGTGCCGGGAAGCCCGGGAAGTCTCTCCCTATTATAAGTTCATAGTGTAGATTGGTGGTGACACCCACCTCGTGGGTCCACCTTCCAGCAACCATGGACAGAGACACCATAGAAGTGGTGTAGTCTTTTAAGTCTCTATGAATACACATGACCCCTACTTTCCAGCCAGTATACCCAGTGGACCATACTAGGGGAGCCCTTACCAGGGTCACCAGACTCCCTGAGTCCAACAGAGTCCACTGAAGTGTCTCCCACCTCCACCTGGCACAGGTGATTCAGAGTCTCCGGGGTACCTACTGCACACAGATTCCTAGCATATAACGACTGATGGAAGCAATAGTTCCTGTCCATGGGTTCCACCTGATGTGGACAGTCAACTTGTACATGACCAGGCTTCCGACACCGCCAACAGACTATCGGAGCTGGGTCCACAGGGGGTACATCCCGGGTGGGTTTGGTGGGCACAAACTGCCGGGTCTGGGGTGGAGAGTTACGGGATTTGACTACCCCCTTCCCATTAGAACCCCCCTGCAGATTCCGGATAGTCTCATAGCACTCCACCAAGTATACCATCTCGAGAGCATTACATAGAAAGGCCAATCCATTGCTGGAGAGGGGGTGGCAAAGCCTTCCAGAACATATCAGCCAACAGACGGTCCAGCATAACAGTGGAACTCAGCACAGCAGGCTGTAGCCACTTTTGGAAGAGGTTCACTAAGTTATAATACAGGGGTCTCATGGGCTCAGCCAGCTTAAACACCCACTGATGCACCCGCTGGTCCCAGACCAATACATTCACCCCCAGTCTTGCCAGAAACTCACCCTTGACTTTCTGGTAGTCGGCTGCTTGATCGTCTGTCAAGTCGAAATGCAACCCCTGGGAATCTAATGTCAGGAACGGAGCGATGACCTCAGCCCACTGATCTCGGGGTAGATTCTCCCTTGTAGGTTGGTAGCTTTCAACGTCATCCGATGGTGTCATCTTGAGGATCGCCACACGGACTGCTTTTCACATCCAGTCGTGAAAGCGTATAGGGGCGTATTTCAGTACTACAAGAAAAATATATACGCACTTCACTCTTTAAGTTTTTCCTGGTCAAAGAGTGTAGGGTTGTATTAGTACAGCATAAAAAATATATCCTCAATGCATTTCTGCTGCTAATTTTGGTGAAAGCGTATAGTGGCCTATTTCAGTCCAACAAGAAAAATATATTCTCAGTTCACTTCTGCAGTTATTTCTGTTGAAAGTTCTGTTGCAGTTATTTGTGGTCAAAGCATATAGGGGTGTATTTCAATACTACAAGAACATTATTATATACGCACTTCACTCTTTAATTTTTTTCTGGTCAAAGCAGAGGTCGCAGCAGAGTAAGGAAGCGTGGCAGCAGGAGTCGCAGCGAGAGGCTTGAGCTCCCGGTGTCATCAAGCGGTCGTGTCTTGACCAGCAACCCAGTGGTTTTTGATTGGTTAACTCGATCATGCACGTCATCCCATTAGTTGGCATGGCCCGGGAGCAGGCCCTGTGTCCTCACCTGTCCTCAACCTGCCTCTGTCCTTTTCTGTTCCCTCACTGCGAGAAGTACTATATGCTGTGGGCTCAGCTCCACTTTTCAGTGAGGAAATGCTACTAGAGGACAGTCAGAAGCTAGTGCCCAGCCAAGATCTAAAGGAGACATCTGCCACTTTCTCCACTAGTTGGGCAATTAGTGAAGAGGAGAGTGGCGCAGGAGCTTGTGTTGTGAGTGGTCAGGCTCCTGACTTAGAGACCATTGAGGAGGACATCAGTGACGTGCAACCTTATTGATGATGATGAAGCAGTTCACACTTGGGAGCCGGGGGCAGAAAGGGCAACAGTAGCAGCTTGTCTGTAAGGTAATGGCTGAGCCAGCAAGGTGATAGCATGGCTGGAAGTCAGCAGGGTGGCAGCAGTTGCAGGTCGGGAGCCAAACGTGCCCGGGTTAGACCACCTGCTTCGCAGCAGCCTACCTGCCCAGGAAGTAGTGGTGCAGGGGTTCACGGAGGCAGCGGCAGTAGCAGTCAGTCAGTGTGGACTGTTGGGGGGAAAATCACCTACTCTGTGGTGTTGCAGTTTTTTATTAAAGTGGCCACACGTAGAATATGTGGGCAGAAGGTGAAGCATGGCAAGGGTGCTAATGTTGGAACTACGGCCCTGCATCAACATATTCAGCGTCACCATGCAGTGGCCTGGGAGAACCGTGGCTCCGATGTTGTGGTCCAGCCTGACACAGCTACTGCAGCATCACCCAGTGGCACTCACCTGGTTTCAGCCAGTTAAGGCTCCACTACCTCAGCTGAAGGGAGCTGTCTGTAATTCCCATCTTCAGCAGGTCCAAATGCTCCTGCTCCTACTCCTCGTCAGTCATTCTGTCAGCAATTGATCACCGAAGCAACTGCTAAGAGACAGCAGTATGCGTGCACTAGTGCTACCGAGCACCCAAGCACAATGGAAGTCAATGGGAGAACCAGAGTGTTATACCATGCACCCCCTGCCTGGAAGAGGAGAAGGTGTCTGGTTCACATGAAAAGGTCACATGAAAAGGTCAGAAATTGATGGAAACACCACTGAACTGATTTGGGAACAGCATGGGGAGGATGTCTAGATGCATCTTGGATTCCCAGGTCGCTGCTGGGAACGATGTTGTCCGAGTAGTACGCCACTTTTACAGACTGACAATAATACACACAAAATTGAAGATAAAATCTATTTTATAGGAAAAATTGTTAGGACCAATTCTTTCCTGTATATTTACTATATTATAAAGTGCTAGTGCTGCCAAAAATTACAAAGAAGATGCACTCCGATACAACCTGTATATCACATAATGGAGATCCTCATTCACATTGTGGCACAATTGTTCAGGTAGTGGGACTCCTACACTCATAAAGCCTATGCACTAAGTAAAAGGGCTTCCAAAAATTACAAGGAACCAGCACTCCAATACACCCTTTATTACACATAAAGGAGGGCATCATAGACCCTTAAAAAATTATGATTGATGGCCTGCTGGTGACCCTCAAAAACATTAGGAGCAAGGGCCTGCTGCTGACCCTCTAAAACATTATGGGCTAGGGGTTGCTGCTGAGCCGACCATCTAAAACATTAGGGGAGAGTGCCTGCTGCTGAACTGACCATTGAAAAAATTATGGGAGAGTGCCTGCTGCTTAGCTAACCATTGAAAAAATTATGGGCGAGGGCCTGCTGGTGAGCTGACCCTGTAAAACATTATGGTTGAGGGCCTGCTGGTGAGCTGACCCTCAAAAACATTATGTGTGAGGGCCTGCTGCTGATATGTTGAATGATAGAAGAGGAGGAGGATGGGAAAAGGAACCTTATACCCTTTTTTGTGGTGGAAGGGGTGCATGGGAATGCAGTGTTTTCAGTACATTATAAAAAAAACACATTTAAAGTGCCTTTATGTTCAGCCGCTTTCCTCTGGTGGAGTGGAGAAGTCAGGGGCAATCCAGGCCTCGTTCATTATAAGAGTCAACGTGTCAGCATTTTCAGTTGACAGGTGGATGCGCTTATTAGTTATTATGCCCCCAGCAGCACTAAATACCCTCTCTGACAAAATGCTGCCGGCAGGGAAGGCCAGCACCTCCAAGGCGTAGAGCGCCAGTTCTTGCCACGTGTCCAGCTTGGACATGCAGTAGTTGTAAGGCACAGAGGGATTATTGAGGACGCTGACACTGTCTGCTACATACTCCTTCACCATCTTCCAAAATGTTTCCCTCCTTGTGACACTAGGCCGCACATCAAGGTGAGGGTGCTGTTGGGGTGTCATGAAACTATCCGAGGCTTTGGATACAGTTTCCCTGCCTCTGTTGGAACTGCTGTGTGTTCCCCTCATCGCCCCTCCTCAGTTGCACAAGGAACTACGTACTCTGCCGCCAGCATTGTCAGCTGGAAATTTTTGGAGCTATTTTTACACAAGGACCTTCTAGTATTGCACCATTTTGCTCATCCTCTCCACCACAGGAATGAGAGATGAGTAGTTCTCTTTATAGCGGGGGTCGAGACTTGTGAACAACCAATAACCGATGTTGTCCAAAATGCATAAAACGCGTGGGTCACAGGAAAGGCAGCCTAACATAAGATCAGTCATGTGTGCCAGAGTCCCAACAGGCAAGACTTTGCTGTCACCATCAGGAGGATGACTCTCAATCTCCTCATCCCCTTCCTCCTCTTCGGCCCATCCATGCAGAATAGATAAAATTAAGCTTCAATGGGTACTACCCTCTGTAGCGGAGGCAACCATCTCCTGCTCCTCCTCCTGGTCTGGCTAACACCCTGTGTAATGTCTTCCCCGATTTCCACCTCTTCCAAAAGCATAGCTTCGGCCTTAATTGTGAGCAGTGAGCATTAAATTAGACACAGAAGTGGGATGGTGATGCTGATAATAGCGCTATCGCAGCTCACCATTTGTGTTGATTCCTCAAAGTTTCTTAAAACGTCACAGAGGTCAGACATCCATGCCCACTCCTTGCATGTGAAGAGTGGAAGCTGACTGGAAAGGCGACAACCATGTTGCAGCTGCCCTCTGCTGCTCACAAAGCCTGGCAACATGTGGAACGTGGAGTTCCAGCGCGTGCTCACGTCGCACAACAGTCGGTGAGCTGGCAATTGTAAGCGCTGCTGCAGAGTTGACAGACCGGCGGAAGCTGTCAGTGACTTAAGGAAATGGACACACACGCTGCACACCTTCACCAGTAGCTCAGGAAAATTGGGGTAGCTTTTGAGAAACTGCTAAACCACTAAGCTGAAGACGTGGGCTAGGCATGAGATGTGTGTGAGCTTGCCGAGCTCCAAAGCCGCCACCAAGTTACGGCCATTATCAGACACAACCATGCCTGGTTCTAGGTTGACTGGCGAGAGCCACAGCTCAGTCTGGTCTCTTATCCCCTGCCACAGCTCTGTGGCAGTGTGCTGTTTGTCACCTAAGCAGATCAGCTTAACCCTCCTCTTATGTTAGCTTTCTGTTACTATCCATGATGTAAACGGGTCGGTTTTGACCCGTGTCTTAAATCAGCCATAAAATACCCTCTGAACAATTATTTATCATCCAATTTGTTTCTTACTTCTTGGTTACCTTGTTAGGCTTCTTTATTCTTGAAAAGATTGGTTTTAATATTTTTGGTGTGACCCCTTAGACCTTTCTTTTGATAGCATACCTCCCATGCTGCATATTGGAGATGATTACTCTGCTAGTCAGCAACTCTGAAATGTATTGGTCCTATGTTTCTTTACTTTATTTAGAGAAGCAGACAAGCAGGCAAAGAGATGGGCCCCTCCCTAACTACAGCTCACAGGGTTGAGAGGTGATTGGCTGTCAGTGTTACTAAGCAGAGAGAGTGTTTATGATTTCAGTTTTGGCACTTATTAGTGTCCTATAATCCTATATTATAACTGGGTCAGAATTGACCCTAACACCATAAACGTCTTCATTTCCACCACAGTATATTATAATTTAGTGAAAAGTATTCTTTTTCTATTACATTGTTTAAATAGAGGTTCCCGACAAAGTAAAAAAATCTTGATGCAATAAACAAATTTATGTGATACTTATAGACATTCAAAACCTGAAAACCGGTCGGTTCTGACCCTAACACAAGAGGAGGGTTAAGCACGGCCTGTTGACGCTTCTGCACTGCAGTGCTACACTGCTTCCAGCTAACAACTGATGGCTGACTGGTGCTACAAGAGGATAATTCTGAGGTGGAAGTGGAGGATTAGGCGGAGGAGGAGGAGAAGTGGGGGTTGGAGCCACTAACGTAAGTGGTGGCAGAAACCCTGATGGAATTAGGGCCCGCAATCTTTGGCGTCGGTAGCACCTTTGCCATCCCAGGGGTACGACTCGCTCCCAGCCTCCACAACGTTCACCCAGTGTGCCGTCAGGGAAATGTAGCGTCCCTGGCCTAAAGGACTTGTCCATATGTCAGTGGATAAGTGGACCTTCCCAGTAACTGCGTTGATCAGGGCATGGGTGATGTTATGGGACACATGCTGGTGTAAGGCGGGCACGGCACACCATGAAAAATAGTGGCAGCTGGGGACTGCGTATTGAGGGACTGCTGCCGATATTAGGCTGCGGAAGGCCTCAGTGTCAACAAGCCTAAATGGCAACATTTCCAGCGCCAGTAATTTGGAAAGTTTAGCATTTAGTGCTATGGTCTATGGGTGGGTGGGTGGCTGGATATTTGTGCTTGAGTTTAAATGCCTGGGGTAAGGACATATTTATGCTGTGCTGGGACATGGTGCAGGGCGGGAGGCATCCAGGCCTGCGCCTTTGACAGGGGATTGGCCAGCACGTAACACGGGGGAAAAGGAGGAAGTGGTGTGACCCACAGACACAGATTGTGGACCCAGGCATTTGGCCCACCTATTAGGGTGCTTGGGTGCCATGTCGCGCATCATGCTGGTGGTGGTGAGGTTGCTAGTGTTCAAGCCGCTAGTCATTTTTGTACGGCACAGTTTGCAAATTACAATTCTTTTGTTGTCAGCGCTTTCCTCAAAAAAGTGCCAGACTGCGGAACCCCTACCCCTTGGCAAGGGAGATGTCCGCAAGGGTGTGCTCCGGAGAACCATTTGAGTGCCTTTTTGGTGTGGCCCGCCTTCTCCCTTTTGCCAACCCACTGCCTCTTCCAGCCTGTTGCGATGCTGCTGATCCCTCCCCCTCTGTACTGCTGTCCTCTCTCGGATTGCCACCTTCCCAGGTTGGGTCAGTGACTTAATTGTCCACCACCTCCTCTTCCTTTCTTCACTCTGCTCAGCCTCCTGACTTGTTGAACTAACAACAACCTCAGTTATTGACAACTGTGTCTCATCCTTCTCATCAACCTCTTGAGACACTAATTGCATTTAACTTAATGGTAACTGTGTCTCATCATCATCATCCACCTCGTGAAACACCAATTGCCCTTCCCCACCATCATCTTCTTCTGACTGTGGATGCTCAAGAGTTTTGGAATTAGGGCACAAGATCTCATGTCCCTCTTCAAGCAGGCTTGTCGAGAGACCCAAACGAAGGAATGGTGCTGAAATGAGCTCAGCATCACGGCCACTTCCCTGTCCCTTACTGCTCGCCTTCTTCATATTAAATGTTATATATGCTTGAAAGTATGTCACACGTACAGTAGCATAGGATTTGTAAGTGTGTACGAAAAAAAAAAAAAAAGGCATTTGGGATGTGGAGAAGTCACACAGAAGATATACCGCAGATAATGTTACTGATGTCAGCAGCGGCTAATAAAAAATTACAGGGAATGTCACAGGTATTTGGGATGTGAAAACGTTACACAGGAGAACTACCGCAGATGATGTCGCTGATGTCACCAGCGGCTAATAAAAAAATTAACACGACAATAAATCCACATGAACTCTAAAATGAGACACTGTACACCTCCAGGAATACCTATAATAAAAAGAAAACTTTAAACCACATCACCTGTATAAGGGGGGGGGGGAGGAGGCAAATGTTTAGGGAAAGGTTTATTGCACTGTTTATATGTGTTTTTTCTTTATTTTCACTGCACATATCTGCAAAAAAGGAATATGTACCTTTTAATGTAAATAAATATCAAAACCTGATAAAATGTATTAAAAAAAAAGACTATGAAACCAATAGATGGCGCTATTCATGAGTCATGGACAGCGTCCTCTATTGGATACATAGTCTTTTCATAAGACTATGAATCAAATAAATGCTTCTGTTCTAATCGCAAATTTTTATTGCTGATTTTTCATGCAAATGGTGTTTCACCTGAAAAACAAAGCAGATTCAGCAAATTTGCAAAAACCCACGATTATGCAAATGAGTTTACATGACAAAACTGTATAGAAAGGTTATTGAATATTATGTTAGGACAATCAGAAAACTTTTTGTCACCCTAATGATTATGATCTAGGTGTGCAGGTCCACCCAAGTCATCCAATACTTATGAAGTAACTTTGAGGCTTACTGGCTCTCAGTCAGAAGAGAGCTGGGTTTGAATGTTTCATAGTGCACAAGGCTACCATTGTAAGGTATGCTGACTGTATCTTTCTCATGAATAGATTGTTGCCTTGCACATACCCAGCTTTTGGCATATAGCATTTGTGTGGTTGTCTATTGTATGTCATAGGTAATTGGAGTCCAAGATGCATCCAGACATCCTCCTCATGCTGCTTCCAAACCATTTCAGTGGTGTTTCCATCAATTTCTAACCTGTTTCTGTGAACCAGACACCCTCTTTTCTTTATTGCAGTGGGTGCCTGGTTTATTGCTTGTGTCTCCCACTGATTTTTATTGTGTTCAATTGAGCTCAAGCATACAAAGTATTCGACTGAACACTGCGATGTGCTGTTCGGCCGAGCATGCTCGCTCAACACTAGCTGTCACCAGCGGCTAATAAAAAATTACAGGGAATGTCACAGGTATTTGGCATGTGGAAACATTACATAGGAGAAATACTGCAGATAATGTCACTGTCTGCAGCGGACCCCTTCTACGGAAAAAGTACACTAGATGTCACAGATATTTTTGGGATGCGCACACGTTACACAGGAGATGTAGCTCAGATAATGTCGCTGTCTGCAGCAGCCTAATTATTGCATGCTATTTAGTGCAGGATGCGCTAAAAATAGATATTGCTGCTGCCACACACAATAGTCCTTAAAAGGTCTTTTTAGTCTGTAAAGTTTTAGCAATTTAGCACAGGTTGCGCTAAAAATAGATATTGCTGCTGCCACACACAACAATAGTCAAGTTTTAAAACTTACAAAAAAAAAAATTCACTCCCTACACTATCTTTCCCTTCTTCAGCACAGCTCTCCCTGACTAACACTGAGCCTAACACGTGTCATCGGGTGCTATATAGCAACCGGTGACGCGTTCCGGCCAGCCAATCACTGTAATGCCAGTAACCAACATGGTTACGGCATTACAGTGAAGGGCAGTACTTATCTGCATGTTTATTGGCTGTGTAGCAGCCAACAAACGTGCAGGGAGGAGACTTGAGCATTGCGCTCTAGCAAATGCGGTATTCGTACGAATACCGCCATGTGCTCAGCATCAAGATGCTCAAGCCGAACTGATGTTCGACCGAACATGCTTGATCCACACTAGCGTGCACGCATCCAATGGCACAGAAGCTGAATGTGCTCCTGTCCAAGTTGCTGGTGCTGCAGTCCCTCCCTTTCCAAATGGTTGGCGCTGCGTTAAGGAGGGCTGAGCCATTTGCCCTGCATGATACACGTGTTCAATCTGGTTGTCCAGCAGTTCCTGAAGTCTTCCACCCATCTGCAAGACATCCTAAAAGTGGCCAGGAAACTTTGCATACACGTCAGCCACTCGTACAGCGCAAATCACACCCTCTTTAAGCTTTAGCGGCAGAACGGCATCCCCCAAAATTGGCTGATATGAAACGCTTCCACATGGTGTAATTCCACCCTCTGTAAGTTGAACCGACTATATACGAACAGAGAAAGGCCAGCAATAATTTCTTGATGATGCAAGCGGATAGGAGTACTCCCCTGTGTAACTTCGATGTCAGCTAGTGGCAGCTTATTCGTGACACCTGTCGTTTGTTCAGGTCATTTATGGACGCCATGTTATTTGTCAGTCATCAGGACTACGGGCTGAACAACGTCATTCCACTGATTCATATCCTAGAACAGATACTGGTAACAATGGCTGGTCATTGGAACTGGAGACGAGTCACCTAGATCTAATGGCTGCATGATCACTGTTGGGGATGAACTGGAAGAGGAGGAGGACATCGGAGCACAGGCAATGTGGTTTTTCTACTCAGGTGACAGGAGAGGAGGAGCAGCCAGAGGAGCTCCAGGGCTATGAGGAAGACAAGACAGAGGACCTAGACACACCACAGTATGCAGTAGAGATGGAGGCAGGGAGTTCCTCCGAGTCACTTGCGCAAATGACTCGATCCATGCTCACTTGCTTGCATAGTAACAGTCGAATTGTCACCATTCGGCAGAGGGATGACTTCTGGCTCTCCACCTTGTTGGACCCTCGCTACCAGTCCAGAATAAGGGCCTTTTTTACAGCCACTAAGAGGGAGGAAAAACGTAACTACTACAGAGACATCCTATGTAGTCATTTGGCTGCTGCCTATCTGCGCCATCGTCCATCCTTTCGCAGGTCTGAACGTGTGGGCCCTCTGTGCTCACGTTCCACTGCCATGGCTGCTGGGGAGGAGAAGTAACAACTCCATCAGAAGCAGCCTGAGTCTACAGTCGCTGATGAGTAGCTTTCTTCACCCGCATATTGAAGGAACTACTCACCAGCAGCAGCAGGTAGACCTGGAGCAGGACCTGAAGCAGCAGGTGGTTGCATACTTGCACAGCACCCTGCCAACCCACATTAAAGATCCGCTGGACTACTGGGCAGCCAAATTGGATTTGTGGCCACAACTAGCAGAGTTTGCCCTGGAAAAGCTGTCCTGCCCTGCCAGTAGTGTGGCATCAGAGCGGGTGTTTAGAGTGGTGGGGGCCATAGTTACCCCAAGGAGAATTCGCCTGTCCACCCAAAATCTGGAGAGACTGACCTTTGTCAAGATCAAACAGGCGTGGATCAGCCAGGATTTCCTAGCTATCACGAATTTCTGATGCATCAGACTAGATGATCCATGGTTCCACACCAACACTTTAATAAAAGAGACCGGTTTCTTCTGACTACCTGCCTCAGCTACTACTCTGTTGCTGCCACCCTCCTGATGCCACACATCTGATGTCAAGTGCTCCTTCTTTCAGCCACCTTAATCAGCGAGTACTAGTATTTCCACCCACCTCCCTACTCTGTCACCGGGTCAGTTTGTGGTCTCCTGATGCAGTTGCTGCTGCCATCTCCACACTATGTCGCCTTGCCACTATGTTGTGGTACATGAATTGCAGGATAAAACTTACCAGGAAAGATTAAAGGACCTTAACAGGTATAGTTTGGAAGAAAGGCGAGACAGAGGGGATATGATAGAAACTTTTAAATACATAAAGGGGTAAAAGAGGAGAGAATATTTAAAAGAAGAAAAACTGCTACAAGAGAACATAGATTTAAATTAGAGGGGCAAAGGTTTAAAAGTAATATTAGGAAGTATTACTTTACTGAGAGAGTAGTGGATGCATGGAATAGCCTTCCTGCAGAAGTGGTAGCTGTAAATACAGTGAAGAAGTTTAAGCATGCATGGGTTAGGCATAAGGCCATCCTTCATATATGATAGGGCCAAGGGCAATTCATAGTATTCAGTAGTATTGGGCAGACTAGATTGGTCCACTTTATGGACTTCTCATGTTGTTCCCATTCTCCCCACTTCATGACTAGGCCACTATTTTGCCTTTTGGCCTGGCTCACATGAGACGCACAATGGATTCTGTCTGTGTAGCTGCTGTAAGGCCTGTATGGTCCCATCAGAATTAGCTTATGATTTGGTAGCCAAAAGCAGGACTAGGTACAAAACACAAAAGACATGCAAATATTCCATT